>NC_048585.1:8396880-8696880 GCF_013265735.2 Oncorhynchus mykiss
CATCACAAGACAGTATTCAGTTCTGATTCCAGTGAAAATAAGTATTTGTGGTAGTGAGGGGTGGAGGGGGGGGGGGGGGGGGGGGACCGTCTGGAGAGTAGCCAGGTTTGGGATGTGCTGAGTAGGCAGTTAGTCAGGCCGTCAGCCCCTCTCTCTGCTCCTCTCTGGTCCTATGGGAACCTGGGCAGGTCTGGAGCACATTACAGGCGCTGAGCTCTTAAGCTCCACCATCACTGAGTCTGGTGTTCTCCACCCTGTACACTAAGTCCCTGTATCACACAGAACACACACATGATCACAGAACACACACACACGTTATATACATTACACGTTACACCCAGGGGTACGAACACACACACACACATACACACAGGTGTGCACTCACACACACATACTGTACTTGACACATGGCGCACACACATATACACCTTGTGAGCCCCTCCCTTCTTGTAACTCTCTATGATCTCCCTTGAAAGGTCTTTATTACAATCTGAAATGGCCCCCACCCTCCAACCCTTACCAACCTTCCCCTAGCCTGGTACTTTGTAGTTAGCCTGGTAAACTGCTGAATAACGCCTGGTACTTTGTAGTTAGCCTGGTATACTGCTGAATAAAGCCTGGTACTTTGTAGTTAGCCTGGTATACTGCTGAATAAAGCCTGGTACTTTGTAGTTAGCCTGGTATACTACTGAATAAAGCCTGGTACACCTTAGTGGTGGAGGAAGGGGGAGGAGATGAGGGA
The DNA here is from genome assembly GCF_013265735.2 of Oncorhynchus mykiss. Lineage (NCBI taxonomy): Eukaryota > Metazoa > Chordata > Actinopteri > Salmoniformes > Salmonidae > Oncorhynchus > Oncorhynchus mykiss. The sequence continues at coordinate 8,397,623 of NC_048585.1, forward strand.
AGGGAAGGGAAGAGGAGAGGAAAGGAATAGAGGAGAATCAAAATGATTTTTTATTTATTGAAACTTTATTTAACTAGGCAAGTCAGTGAAGAACACATTTTTTACAATGACGGCCTCCCAATAGGCAAAAGTGGCTGGGATTAAAAGTATATTTTATATATATTTTCAAGACAAGAGAGACAATACAACATAGCAAGGCAGCAAAACATGCCAACACAAAATGGTAGCAACACAACATAACAACAACATGGTAGCAGAACAACATGGTAGCAGCACAACATGGTAGCAACACAACATAACAACAACATGGTAGCAGAACAACATGGTAGCAACACAACATAACAACAACATGGTAGCAGAACAACATGGTAGCAACACAACATGGTAGCAGCACAACATGGTAGCAACACAACATGGTAGCAACACAACATAACAACAACATGGTAGCATCACAACATGGTAGCAACACAACATGGTAGCAACACAACATAACAACAACATGGTAGCAACACAACATAACAACAACATGGTAGCAACACAACATGGTAGCAACACAACATAACAACAACATGGTAGCAGCACAACATGGTAGCAACGGGTGCGGACAGGGGCGGTGTAGAGGAAGGTGGGAGAGGGGAGTGTAGAGGAAGGTGGGAGAGGAGAGGGGAGTGTAGAGGAAGGTGGGACACTGTCTCTATGCTCCCACAGAGCTCTGGGCAGACGCAGGTGCATGGAAGCACCTATGCCAACACACAGAGCCTCTAACAACAAACTGTCAGAGAACAGGATTGCGGGGGAATGGGGAACAGGAGCTTGAAGTGCACCTGGTGATATATCAGCCAGAGTCACATGTCATCTCTCACCCAATCACCAGAGAGTTGGCCGGTTATATGATCCAATCACCAGAGAGTTGGCTAGTTATATGATCCAATCACCAGAGAGTTGGCTAGTTATATGATCCAATCCGGACTGGGGTAATAGTCAGATGTTATGGCTGTTACCCGGACTGGGGTAACAGTCAGATGTTATGGCTGTTACCCGGACTGGGGTAACAGTCAGATGTTATGGCTGTTACCCGGACTGGGGTAACAGTCAGATGTTATGGCTGTTACCCGGACTGGGGTAACAGTCAGATGTTATGGCTGTTACCCGGACTGGGGTAACAGTCAGATGTTATGGCTGTTACCCGGACTGGGGTAACAGTCAGATGTTATGGCTATGCAGGAATCGTTTGCTGATTTAAAATGTGCTTAACAAGGGCAAAAAACAAAATACATGTTGTTTTAAACTTTCAATAGAATGATTCAGTCTGACTCCATGTTCCCTCATTAGAATGATTCAGTCTGACTCCATGTTCCCTCATTAGAATGATTCAGACTGACTCCATGTTCACTCATTAGAATGATTCAGTCTGACTCCATGTTCCCTCATTAGAATGATTCAGACTGACTCCATGTTCACTCATTAGAATGATTCAGACGGACTCCATGTTCACTCATTAGAATGATTCAGACTGACTCCATGTTCCCTCATTAGAATGATTCAGACTGACTCCATGTTCCCTCATTAGAATGATTCAGACTGACTCCATGTTCCCTCATTAGAATGATTCAGACTGACTCAATGTTCCCTCATTAGAATGATTCAGACAGACTAATGTGGAGACCAGTCACTGGAGACCAGTCAGTGGAGACATGTTATTGGACCAGTGACTGGTCTCCAGTGACTGGTCTCCACTGACTGGTCTCCACTGACTGGCCTCCACTGAAAGGTCTCCACTAGCATGTCTCCACTAACATGTCTCCACTGACTGGTCTCCAATGACTTGTTTCTAGTGACTGGTCTCCTGTGACTGGTCTCCTGTGACTGGTCTCCAGTGACTGGTCTCCAGTGACTGGTCTCCACTGACTGGTCTCTAGTGACTGGTCTCCAGTGACTTGTTTCTAGTGACTTGTCTCCTGTGACTGGTCTCCTGTGACTGGTCTCCAGTGACTGCAGTGTTTCTAGTGACTGGTCTCCAGTGACTGGTCTCCTGTGACTGGTCTCCTGTGACTGGTCTCCTGTGACTTGTCTCCTGTGACTGGTCTCCAGTGACTTGTCTCCACTGACTGGTCTCCTGTGACTGGTCTCCTGTGACTGGTCTCCTGTGACTTGTCTCCTGTGACTGGTCTCCAGTGACTTGTCTCCACTTACTGGTCTCTAGTGACTGCAGTGTTTCTAGTGACTGGTCTCCAGTGACTGGTCTCCAGTGACTGTTCTCCAGTAACTTGTTTCTAGTGACTGGTCTCCAGTGACTGGTCTCTAGTGACTGGTCTCCAGTGACTGGTCTCCAGTGACTTGTCTCCAGTGACTGGTCTCCAGTGACTTGTCTCCTGTGACTTGTCTCCAGTGACTGGTCTCTAGTGACTGGTCTCATACATTGTATCATGTAAAGGGCCAGACAGTGTTGAGATAATTCATGGTAGCATGTAAAGGGCCAGACAGTGTTGAGATAATTCATGGTAGCATGTAAAGGGCCAGACAGTGTTGAGATAATTCATGGTAACATGTAAAGGGTCAGACAGTGTTGAGATAATTCATGGTAACATGTAAAGGGTCAGACAGTGTTGAGATAATTCATGGTAGCATGTAAAGGGCCAGACAGTGTTGAGATAATTCATGGTAGCATGTAAAGGGTCACACAGTGTTGAGATAATTCATGATAGCATGTAAAGGGCCAGACAGTGTTGAGATAATTCATGGTAACATGTAAAGGGTCAGACAGTGTTGAGATAATTCATGGTAGCATGTAAAGGGCCAGACAGTGTTGAGATAATTCATGGTAGCATGTAAAGGGCCAGACAGTGTTGAGATAATTCATGGTAGCATGTAAAGGGCCAGACAGTGTTGAGATAATTCATGATAGCATGTAAAGGGCCAGACAGTGTTGAGATAATTCATGGTAACATGTAAAGGGCCAGACAGTGTTGAGATAATTCATGGTAGCATGTAAAGGGCCAGACAGTGTTGAGATAATTCATGGTAGCATGTAAAGGGCCAGACAGTGTTGAGATAATTCATGGTAGCATGTAAAGGGCCAGACAGTGTTGAGATAATTCATGGTAGCATGTAAAGGGCCAGACAGTGTTGAGATAATTCATGGTAGCATGTAAAGGGTCAGACAGTGTTGAGATAATTCATGGTAGCATGTAAAGGGCCAGACAGTGTTGAGATAATTCATGGTAGCATGTAAAGGGTCAGACAGTGTTGAGATAATTCATGGTAGCATGTAAAGGGCCAGACAGTGTTGAGATAATTCATGGTAGCATGTAAAGGGTCAGACAGTGTTGAGATAATTCATGGTAGCATGTAAAGGGCCAGACAGTGTTGAGATAATTCATGGTAGCATGTAAAGGGCCAGACAGTGTTGAGATAATTCATGGTAGCATGTAAAGGGCCAGACAGTGTTGAGATAATTCATGATAGCATGTAAAGGGCCAGACAGTGTTGAGATAATTCATGGTAACATGTAAAGGGCCAGACAGTGTTGAGATAATTCATGGTAGCATGTAAAGGGCCAGACAGTGTTGAGATAATTCATGGTAGCATGTAAAGGGCCAGACAGTGTTGAGATAATTCATGGTAGCATGTAAAGGGCCAGACAGTGTTGAGATAATTCATGGTAGCATTTAAAGGGCCAGACAGTGTTGAGTTAATTCATGGTAGCATGTAAAGGGCCAGACAGTGTTGAGATAATTCATGGTAGCATGTAAAGGGCCAGACAGTGTTGAGATAATTCATGGTAGCATGTAAAGGGCCAGACAGTGTTGAGATAATTCATGGTAGCATGTAAAGGGCCAGACAGTGTTGAGATAATTCATGGTAGCATGTAAAGGGCCAGACAGTGTTGAGATAATTCATGGTAGCATGTAAAGGGCCAGACAGTGTTGAGATAATTCATGGTAGCATGTAAAGGGCCAGACAGTGTTGAGAGACTGAAATAGAACGGTGACCAATTCTAAACACTGTGACGTCTGTGTTGTTCAGTCGACTCTAATCACTTTGATTAGGATTATTCATTCACATTAAGTAGCTATTCTTAGACAGAATATCACATCTACTCTTTATTAATGAAATTGAAAGCTTTGCGTCTGTTTGTGTCTGTTTTATATATCCGTCCTGGGTACATGGACTGGAAAAGGGCACTGTCCGTTGGACTGGGAGTAATCAGGTTGATGTGTTTGGGATAAGTCATCAGTATTTAGAGAGAGCTTGTTTAGTGTTGTTGAACTGGGACTGACACGAGAGAGGAAGCTGAGAGAACAAAACATCCACGTCACACTGTCAAGGAGAAGGAGAAAAGGGTATTTTTATAGATCATAACGATGGTGATTTATTCGGATTATATTCACAACATTAATCAAATTATGGGTCCAAACAGAAAACAGAAATATAATGTGTCTGTCCTGGATCATCATGTGTCGTTACTGACAGTCTGTAGTCGGTCCTGATGTTCTGTAGTCGGTCCTGATGTTCTGTAGTCAGTCCCGATGTTCTGTAGTCGGTCCCTATGTTCTGTAGTCGGTCCTGATGTTCTGTAGTCGGTCCCGATGTTCTGTAGTCGGTCCCTATGTTCTGTAGTCGGTCCTGATGTTCTGTAGTCAGTCCCGATGTTCTGTAGTCGGTCCCGATGTTCTGTAGTCGGTCCCGGTGTTCTGTAGTCGGTCCTGATGTTCTGTAGTCAGTCCCTATGTTCTGTAGTCGGTCCCGATGTTCTGTAGTCGGTCCCGGTGTTCTGTAGTCGGTCCCGATGTTCTGTAGTCGGTCCCGATTTTCTGTATTCGGTCCCGATGTTCTGTAGTCGGTCCCGATGTTCTGTAGTCGGTCCCGATGTTCTGTAGTCGGTCCTGATGTTCTGTAGTCAGTCCTGATGTTCTGTACTCGGTCCTGATGTTCTGCAGTCGGTCCTGATGTTCTGCAGTCGGTCCTGATGTTCTGTAGTCGGTCCCGATGTTCTGTAGTCAGTCCCTATGTTCTGTAGTTAGTCCCGATGTTCTGTAGTCGGTCCTGATGTTCTGTAGTCGGTCCTGATGTTCTGTAGTCGGTCCTGATGTTCTGTAGTCGGTCCCGATGTTCTGTAGTCGGTCCTGATGTTCTGTAGTCGGTCCCGATGTTCTGTAGTCGGTCCTGATGTTCTGTAGTCGGTCCCGATGTTCTGTAGTCGGTCCCGATGTTCTGTAGTCGGTCCCGATGTTCTGTAGTCGGTCCCGATGTTCTGTAGTCGGTCCTGATGTTCTGTAGTCGGTCCTGATGTTCTGCAGTCGGTCCTGATGTTCTGTAGTCGGTCCTGATGTTCTGCAGTCGGTCCTGATGTTCTGCAGTCGGTCCTGATGTTCTGTAGTCAGTCCTGATGTTCTGTAGTCGGTCCCGATGTTCTGTAGTTTACATTTCTATAGAAATAAAAAATCACAGGGAATTGGATTACTGACCAGCCGGGCAGAACGTAGTCTAGACAATAAGGAACAGCTATTGACTGATCAGCCGGGTTAGAATGTAGTCTAGACAATATGGAACAGCTTTTGACTGATCAGCCGGGTTAGAACGCAGTCTAGACAATAAGGAACAGCTATTAACTGATCAGCCAGGTTAGAATGTAGTCTAGACAATAAGGAACAGCTATTGACTGATCAGCCGGGTTAGAACGTAGTCTAGACAATAAGGAACAGCTATTGACTGACCAGCCAGGTTAGAATGTAGTCTAGACAATAAGGAACAGCTATTGACTGACCAGCCAGGCTAGAATGTAGTCTAGACAATAAGGAACAGCTATTGACTGACCAGCCAGGTTAGAATGTAGTCTAGACAATAAGGAACAGTTATTGACTGATCAGCCAGGTTAGAATGTAGTCTAGACAATAAGGAACAGCTATTGACTGATTGTCACGATCGTCGTAACGAGACGACCAAAATGCAGCGTGGTGTGTGTTCATTATGATTTTTTTATTAAAGAAAGCACTGAACACTGAATACAAACTATACAAAACAATAAACGAATAACGACCGTGAAGCTATAATGAGAACTGTGCTGACACAAGCAACTAACATAGACAATCACCAACAACCCACAATGACAAAACAGGCTACCTAAATATGGCTCCCAGTCAGAGAAAATGACTAACACCTGCCCCTGATTGAGAACCATATCAGGCCAAACACAGAAACAGACAAACTAGAACATCCAACATAGAATGCCCACTCAGATCACTCCCTGACCAAACAAAACATAGAAACATACAAAGCAAACTATGGTCAGGGTGTGACAGTACCCCCCCGCCCAAGGTGCGGACTCCGGCCGCAAAACCTGAACCTATTGGGGAGGGTCTGGGTGGGCATCTGTCCTCTGGCGCTGGACGTGGTCCCCACTCCACCATAGTGGTGACTCTGGTGCTGGACGTGGCCCCTACTCCACCATAGTGGCGGCTCTGGCGCTGGACGTGGCCCCCACTCCACCATAGTGGTGGCTCTGGCGCTGGACGTGGCCCCCACTCCACCATAGTGGCGGCTCTGGCGTTGGACGTGGCCCCCACTCCACCATAGTGGTGGCTCTGGTGCTGGACGTGGCCCCTACTCCACCATAGTCTTAGTCCACTTTAGTAGCGTCCTTTGAGAGGCGACCCTCGCTGCCGACCTAGGACTGGCAACCCTGCTAAAGGACCCCACTGGACTGAGGGGCAGCTGGGGACTGAGGGGCAGCTCGGGACTGAGGGGCAGCTCGGGACTGAGGGGCAGCTCGGGACTGGGGGGCAGCTCGGGACTGGGGGGCAGCTCGGGACTGAGGGGGAGCTCGGGGCTGAGGGGCTGCTCGGGACTGAGGGGCAGCTCGGCACTGAGGGGCAGCTCGGGACTGAGGGGCTGCTCGGGACTGAGGGGCAGCTCGGCACTGAGGGGCAGCTCGGGACTGAGGGGCTGCTCGGGTCTGAGGGGCAGCTCGGGACTGGGGGGCAGCTCGGGACTGAGGGGTAGCTCGGGACTGGGGGGCAGCTCGGGACTGAGGGGCAGCTCGGGACTGAGGGGTAGCTCGGGACTGAGGGGCAGCTCGGGACTGAGGGGTAGCTCAGTACTGACTGACGACTCTGGCAGATCCTGGCTGACTGACGACTCGTGCAGATCCTGGCTGACTGGCGGCTCTGGCAGATCCTGGCTGACTGGCGGCTCTGGCAGATCCTGGCTGACTGGCGGCTCTGGCAGATCCTGGCTGAATGGCGGCTCTGGCAGATCCTGGCTGAATGGTGGTTCTGGCAGAACCTAGCTGAATGGCGGCTCTGGCAGATCCTGGCAGATTGGCGGCTCTGGCAGAACCTGGCTGACTGGCGGCTCTGGAAGATCCTGGCTGACTGGTGGCTCTGGCGGCTCCATGCTGACTGGCGGCTCTGGCGGATCCTGGTTGACTGGCGGCTCTGGCGGCTCCATGCTGACGGGAGCCTCTGGCTGCCCATGACAGATGGGAGACTCTGGCGGCTCATGACAGACAGGAGACTCTGGCGGCTCATGACAGACGGGAGACTCTGGCGGATCACGACAGACGGGAGACTCTGGCGGATCACGACAGACGGGAGACTCTGGCGGCTCACGACAGACGGGAGACTCTGGCGGCTCACGACAGACGGGAGACTCTGGCGGCCCACGACAGATGGGAGACTCTGGCGGCTCACGACAGACGGGAGGCTCATGACAGCACAGTAAACAGCACCTGGACTACAGCACAGTAAACAGCACCTGGACTACAGCACAGTAAACAGCACCTGGACTGCAGCACAGTAAACAGCATCTGGACTGCAGCACAGTAAACAGCACCTGGACTACAGCACAGTAAACAGCACCTGGACTATAGCACAGTAAACAGCACCTGGACTGCAGCACAGAAAACAGCACCTGGATTACAGCACAGTAAACAGCACCTGGACTGCAGCACAGTAAACAGCACCTGGACTGCAGCACAGTAAACAGCACCTGGACTACAGCACAGTAAACAGCACATGGACTACAGCACAGTAAACAGCACCATCTCTACAGCACAGTAAACAGCACCGTCTCTACAGCAGAGTAAACAGCACCTGGACTACAGCACAGTAAACAGCACCTGGACTACAGCACAGTAAACAGCACCTGGACTACAGCACAGTAAACAGCACCTGGACTGCAGCACAGTAAACAGCATCTGGACTGCAGCACAGTAAACAGCACCTGGACTACAGCACAGTAAACAGCACCGTCTCTACAGCACAGTAAACAGCACCTGGACTACAGCACAGTAAACAGCACCTGGACTGCAGCACAGAAAACAGCACCTGGACTACAGCACAGTAAACAGCACCTGGACTGCAGCACAGTAAACAGCACCTGGACTGCAGCACAGTAAACAGCACCTGGACTACAGCACAGTAAACAGCACATGGACTACAGCACAGTAAACAGCACCATCTCTACAGCACAGTAAACAGCACCGTCTCTACAGCACAGTAAACAGCACCTGGACTACAGCACAGTAAACAGCACCACTACAGTGACATATAAATATACATATTTATTAATCAAGCCTCAGTTTTCTCAACACGTCTGACAATGTTTTATTTATTTTATTTTTATTTTTTATTTCACCTTTATTTAACCAGGTATTTATATATATAACCCTAACCCTTTATTTAACCAGGTATTTATATATATAACCCTAACCCTTTATTTAACCAGGTATTTATATATATAACCCTTTATTTAACCAGGTATTTATATATATAACCCTTTATTTAACCAGGTATTTATATATATAACTCTAACCCTTTATTTAACCAGGTATTTATATATATAACCCTAACCCTTTATTTAACCAGGTATTTATATATATAACCCTAACCCTTTATTTAACCAGGTATTTATATATATAACCCTAACCCTTTATTTAACCAGGTATTTATTTATGTAACCCTTTATTTAACCAGGTATTTATATATATAACCCTTTATTTAACCAGGTATTTATATATATAACCCTTTATTTAACCAGGTATTTATATATATAACCCTTTATTTAAACAGGTATTTCTATATATAACTCTAACCCTTTATTTAACCAGGTATTTATATATATAACCCTTTATTTAACCAGGTATTTATATATATAACCCTTTATTTAACCAGGTATTTATATATATAACTCTAACCCTTTATTTAACCAGGTATTTATATATATAACCCTTTATTTAACCAGGTATTTATATATATAACCCTTTATTTAACCAGGTATTTATATATATAACCCTTTATTTAACCAGGTATTTATATATATAACCCTTTATTTAACCAGGTATTTATATATATAACCCTTTATTTAAACAGGTATTTATATATATAACTCTAACCCTTTATTTAACCAGGTATTTATATATATAACCCTAACCCTTTATTTAACCAGGTATTTATATATATAACCCTAACCCTTTATTTAACCAGGTATTTATATATATATAACCCTTTATTTAACCAGGTATTTATATATATAACCCTTTATTTAACCAGGTATTTATATATATAACCCTTTATTTAACCAGGTATTTATATATATAACCCTTTATTTAACCAGGTATTTATATGTATAACCCTTTATTTAACCTGGTATTTATATATATAACCCTAACCCTTTATTTAACCAGGTATTTATATATATAACCCTTTATTTAACCTGGTATTTATATATATAACCCTTTATTTAACCAGGTATTTATATATATAACCCTAACCCTTTATTTAACCTGGTATTTATATATATAACCCTTTATTTAACCAGGTATTTATATATATAACCCTAACCTTTATTTACAAGATATTTATATATATAACCCTTTATTTAACCAGGTATTTATATATATAACCCTTTATTTAACCAGGTATTTATATATATAACCCTTTATTTAACCTGGTATTTATATATATAACCCTTTATTTAACCTGGTATTTATATATATAACCCTTTATTTAACCAGGTATTTATATATATAACTCTAACCCTTTATTTAACCAGGTATTTATATATATAACCCTTTATTTAACCAGGTATTTATATATATAACCCTTTATTTAACCTGGTATTTATATATATAACCCTTTATTTAACCAGGTATTTATATATATAACCCTAACCCTTTATTTAACCAGGTATTTATATATATAACCCTTTATTTAACCAGGTATTTATATATATAACTCTAACCCTTTATTTAACCAGGTATTTATATATATAACCCTTTATTTAACCAGGTATTTATATATATAACCCTTTATTTAACCAGGTATTTATATATATAACCCTTTATTTAACCAGGTATTTATATATATAACCCTAACCCTTTATTTAACCAGGTATTTATATATATAACCCTAAACTTTATTTAACAAGGTATTTATATATATAACTCTAACCCTTTATTTAACCAGGTATTTATATATATAACCCTAACCCTTTATTTAACCAGGTATTTATATATATAACCCTTTATTTAACCAGGTATTTATATATATATAACCCTTTATTTAACCAGGTATTTATATATATAACCCTTTATTTAACCAGGTATTTATATATATAACCATAACCCTTTATTTAACCAGGTAGACCAGGTAGACCAGTTGAGAACAAGTTCTCATTTACAACTGCGACCTGGCCAAGATAAAGCAAAGCAGTTTGATACAAACAACAACACAGAGTTACACGTGGAATAAAACAGACATACAGTCAAATATACAGTAGAAAAATAAGTCTATATACAATGTGAGCAAATGAGGTGAGATAAGGGAGGTAAAGGCAAAAAATAGGCCATGGAGGTGAAATAATTACAGTTTAGCATTAACATTCGATAAACATCAATCGGTAAGATAATTTGTAGGAACTAGAAATAGATCATTTGTGTGTTATCCAGACAGAAAAGAGAAATAGGCAAAAGAACATTTAGATTTAAAGCAATAAAGAAATGGAATAAATTAACTGAGCAAACCAGAAACCTTTCAATATATACATTTATTCTAAAACTATTTAAATATAATACATATAAATGTAGCTGGTGCTTAAAGCTGGTGAGGGAGATATGAATCTCCGACTTCAATATCCCTAGTGAGGGAGATATGAATCTCCGACTTCAATATCCCTAGTGAGGGAGATATGAGTCTCCAGGCTTCAATATCCCTAGTGAGGGAAATGTGAGTCTCCAGGCTTCAATATCCCTAGTGCTGCTGGTTGATGACCCTGTTAATAAAAGTCTAAATGAACTCTGAACTTTCCCCAACGTATCCTTTGACCAGACTCATGCTGCTACATACATTATGCTGTTCGGCTCAACAGTGGAATTCCATGTAACAGCTGATTAAAGCCTTATTGAGGAAAAGCTGGACCCAGAGAGGTGGGGGAGAGGAAGCTACTTTCACCTCATTGGGCTCAGGATCAGTCACTGAGCTCTCTTTGTCTTTATGTCCCTTCTGGGTCTCTCCCTCTTTCTCTCTCTGTCTCTCTTTCTTTCTCTCTCTGTCTCTCTTTCTTTCTCTCTCTCTCTCCCTCTTTCTCTCTCTCTCTCCCTCTTTCTCTCTCTCTCTCTCCCTCTTTCTCTCTCTCTTTCTCTCTCTCTCTCTCTCTCCACCACCATCTTTCTCTCTCTCTCTCTTTCTCTCTCTCACCCCTGTGTCTCTATCCCCTCCCTCTCTCTCTATCTCTCACCCCTGTGTCTGTCCCCTCCCTCTCTCTCTCTCCTTCTCTCTCTCACCCCTGTGTCTATCCCCTCCCTCTCTCTCTCTCATTCTCTCTCTCACCCCTGTGTCTATCCCCTCCCTCTTTCTCTCTCTTTCTATGTATCTCTCCATTTCTCTCTCCACAGAGCCTTTACAGGGCTCACTGGAAGGCTGGAGGGGAAAAGTGTGTGGGTTGAATATGACACATGGAGATGAGCAACTTCAAAGGTGCTGCTGGCCGCCACCTAACACTAGAAAAGTCATTACATACTGGACAGGCCAGAGAGAGAGAAAGAGAGAGTCATTGCATACTGGACAGGCCAGAGAGAGAGAGAGAGAGAGAGAGAGAGAGAGTAAGAGAGTCAGAGAGAGACAGAGAGAGAAAGTCATGACATACTGGACAGGCCAGAGAGAGAGAGAGAAGTTACTCTTGGAGGATGTGTTGGAAAAATTATTAATTCATGGCTGTGTTCTTAGGCAAAATTGTGAGTGAGCCCAATCCCTTGGCTGAGAAGCAACCCCACACATGAATGGTCTCAGGATGCTTTACTGTTGGCATGACATAGGACTGATGGTAGCGCTCACCTTGTCTTCTCCAGACAAGCTTTATTTCCAGATCCCCCAAACAATGGGAAAGGGGATTCATCAGAGAAAATGACTTTACCCCAGTCCTCAGCAGTCCAATCACTGTACCTTTTGTAGGATATCAGTCTGTCCCTGATGTTATTCCTGGAGAGTGGCTTCTTTGCTGCCTTTCTTAACACCAGGCCATCCTCCAAAAGTCTTCGCCTCACTGTGCGTGCAGATGCACTAACACCTGCCTGATGCCATTCCTGAACAAGCTCTGTACTGGTGGTGCCCCGATCCCGCAGCTGAATCAACTTTAGGAGGCGGTTCTGGCGCTTGCTGGACATTCTTGGGCGCCCTGAAGCCTTCTTCACAACATTTGAACCGCTCTCCTTGAAGTTCTTGATGATCCGATAGATGGTTGATTTAGGTGCAATCTTACTGGCAGCAATATCCTTGCCAGTGAAGCCCTTTTTGTGCAAAGCAATGATGACGGCACGTGTTTCCTTGCAGGTATGTCAGGTGCGTGAATGAGGACCCAAAAGCGAATTAACAAAACAGAGTTTCTTTAATGACGAAACACACGTAGGCTCAGATGGACAGGCAGATTCCGACAGGACAGGACAAGGTTAGCTGAACAGGCAGATTCCGACAGGACAGGACAAGGTTGCAGCAAACACGACGATAGTCTGGTTCAGGCATGAGTAACACAAACGAGAATCCGACAAGGACAGGAACAAAAACAGAGAGAGATATAGGGACCTAATCAGAGGGAAAAAGGGAACAGGTGGGAAAAGGGGTAAATGAGGTAGTCAGAGAAGACAAGGAACAGCTGGGGGAAAGAGGGACAGAAACGGTAACCTAGTACGACCAGCAGAGGGAGACAGGGTGAAAGGAAAGGACAGAAACAAGACAACATGACAATACATGACAGTACCCCCCCACTCACCGAGCGCCTCCTGGTGCACTCGAGGAGGAAACCTGGCGGCAACGGAGGAAATCCTCGATCAGCGCACGGTCCAGCACGTCCCGAGAGGGAACCCAACTCCTCTCCTCAGGACCGTACCCCTCCCAATCTACGAGGTACTGGTGACCACGGCCCCGAGGACGCATGTCCAAAATCCTACGGACCCTGTAGATGGGTGCGCCCTCGACAAGGATGGGGGGGGGGGGAAGACGAGCGGGGGCGCGAAGAACGGGCTTGATAAAGGAGACATGGAAGACCGGGTGGACGCGACGAAGGTATCGCGGAAGAAGAAGTCGAACTGCGACAGGATTAATGACCCGAGAAATACGGAACGGACCAATGAACCGCGGGGTCAACTTGCGAGAAGCCGTCTTAAGGGGAAGGTTCTGAGTGGAGAGCCAAACTCTCTGACCGCGACAATATCTAGGACTCTTAGTTCTACGCTTATTAGCAGCCCTCACAGTCTGCGTCCTATAACGGCAGAGTGCAGACCTGACCCTCTTCCAGGTGCGCTCGCAACGTTGGACAAAAGCCTGAGCGGAGGGGACGCTGGACTCGGCGAACTGAGATGAGAACAGCGGAGGCTGGTACCCGAGGCTACTCTGAAAAGGAGATAGCCCGGTCGCAGACGAAGGAAGCGAGTTGTGGGCGTACTCTGCCCAGGGGAGCTGTTCTGACCAAGACGCAGGGTTGCGAAAAGAAAGACTGCGTAAGATGCGACCAATAGTCTGATTGGCCCGTTCTGCTTGACCGTTAGACTGGGGGTGAAAGCCGGAAGAGAGACTGACGGAAGCCCCAATCAAACGGCAAAACTCCCTCCAAAATTGAGACGTGAATTGCGGACCTCTGTCCGAAACGACGTCTGACGGAAGGCCATGAATTCTGAAAACATTCTCGATGATGATTTGTGCCGTCTCTTTAGCAGAAGGAAGCTTAGCAAGGGGAATGAAATGAGCCGCCTTAGAGAACCTATCGACAACCGTAAGAATAACAGTCTTCCCCGCTGACGAAGGCAGTCCGGTGACAAAATCTAAGGCGATGTGAGACCACGGTCGAGAGGGAATGGGAAGCGGCCTGAGACGGCCGGCAGGAGGGGAGTTACCGGACTTAGTCTGCGCGCAGACCGAACAAGCAGCCACGAAACAACGCGTGTCATGCTCCCGGGTGGGCCACCAAAAACGCTGGCGAATGGAAGCAAGCGTACCCCGAACGCCAGGGTGGCCGGCTAACTTGGCAGAGTGAGCCCACTGAAGAACGGCCAGACGAGTAGGAACGGGAACGAAAAGAAGGTTCCTAGGACAAGCGCGCGGCGACGGAGTGTGAGTGAGCGCTTGCTTTACCTGCCTCTCAATTCCCCAGACAGTCAACCCGACAACACGCCCCTCAGGGAGAATCCCCTCGGGGTCAGTGGAGGCTACTGAAGAACTGAAGAGACGAGATAAAGCATCAGGCTTGGTGTTCTTAGAGCCCGGACGATAAGAAATCACGAACTCGAAACGAGCGAAAAACAGCGCCCAACGCGCCTGACGCGCATTAAGTCGTTTGGCAGAACGGATGTACTCAAGGTTCCTATGGTCAGTCCAAACGACAAAAGGAACGGTCGCCCCCTCCAACCACTGTCGCCATTCGCCTAGGGCTAACCGGATGGCGAGCAGTTCGCGGTTTCCCACATCATAGTTACGTTCCGACGGCGACAGGCGATGAGAAAAATACGCGCATGGGTGGACCTTGTCGTCAGAGAGGGAGCGCTGAGAAAGAATGGCTCCCACGCCCACCTCTGACGCGTCAACCTCGACAACGAACTGTCTAGAGACGTCAGGTGTAACAAGGATAGGAGCGGATGTAAAACGATTCTTGAGGAGATCAAAAGCTCCCTGGGCGGAAACGGACCACTTAAAGCACGTCTTGACAGAAGTAAGGGCTGTGAGAGGAGCTGCCACCTGACCGAAATTACGGATGAAACGACGATAGAAGTTCGCGAAGCCGAGAAAGCGCTGCAGCTCGACGCGTGACTTAGGGGCGGGCCAATCAATGACAGCTTGGACCTTAGCGGGATCCATCTTAATGCCTTCAGCGGAAATAACAGAACCGAGAAATGTGACGGAGGAGGCATGAAAAGAGCACTTCTCAGCCTTCACAAAAAGACAATTCTCTAAAAGGTGCTGGAGGACACGTCGAACGTGCTGAACATGAATCTGGAGTGACGGTGAAAAAATCAGGTTGTCGTCAAGGTAAACGAAAACAAAGATGTTCAGCATGTCTCTCAGGACATCATTGACTAATGCCTGAAAGACAGCTGGAGCGTTAGCGAGGCCGAAAGGAAGAACCCGGTATTCAAAGTGCCCTAACGGAGTGTTAAACGCCGTCTTCCACTCGTCCCCCTCCCTGATGCGCACGAGATGGTAAGCGTTACGAAGGTCCAACTTAGTGAAAAACCTGGCTCCCTGCAGGATCTCGAAGGCTGAAGACATAAGAGGAAGCGGATAACGATTCTTCACTGTTATGTCATTCAGCCCTCGATAATCTATGCAGGGGCGCAGGGACCCGTCCTTCTTCTTAACAAAAAAGAACCCCGCTCCGGCGGGAGAGGAGGAGGGGACTATGGTACCGGCGGCAAGAGCTACAGACAAATAATCTTCGAGAGCCTTACGTTCGGGAGCCGACAGAGAGTATAGTCTACCCCGGGGGGGAGTGGTTCCCGGAAGGAGATCAATACTACAATCATACGACCGGTGTGGAGGAAGAGAGGTGGCCCTGGACCGACTGAACACCGTGCGCAGATCGTGATATTCCTCCGGCACCCCTGTCAAATCACCAGGCTCCTCCTGTGAAGAAGAGACAGAGGAAACAGGAGGGATAGCAGACATTAAACATTTCACATGACAAGAGACGTTCCAGGAGAGGATAGAATTACTAGACCAATTAATGGAAGGATTATGACAAACTAGCCAGGGATGGCCCAAAACAACAGGTGTAAAAGGTGAACGAAAAATTAAAAAAGAAATGGTTTCGCTATGATTACCAGAAACAGTGAGGGTTAAAGGTAGCGTCTCACGCTGAATCCTGGGGAGAGGACTACCATCCAGGGCGAACAAGGCCGTGGACTCCCTTAACTGTCTGAGAGGAATGTCATGTTCCCGAGCCCAGGTCTCGTCCATAAAACAGCCCTCCGCCCCAGAGTCTATTAAGGCACTGCAGGAAGCTGACGAACTAGTCCAGCGTAGATGGACCGACAAGGTAGTGCAGGATCTTGAAGGAGAGACAGGAGTAGTAGCGCTCACCAGTAGCCCTCCGCTTACTGATGAGCTCTGGCTTTTACTGGACATGAAGTGACAAAATGACCAGCAGAACCGCAATAGAGACAGAGGCGGTTGGTGATTCTCCGTTCCCTCTCCTTAGTCGAGATGCGGATACCTCCCAGCTGCATAGGCTCAGCTCCCGAGCCGGCAGAGGAAGATGGTAGTGATGCGGAGAGGGGGGCAACGGAGAACGCGAGCTCCTTTCCACGAGCTCGGTGACGAAGATCAACCCGTCGCTCAATGCGAATAGCGAGTTCAATCAAGGAATCCACGCTGGAAGGAACCTCCCGGGAGAGAATCTCATCCTTTACCTCTGCGCGGAGACCCTCCAGAAAACGAGCGAGCAAAGCCGGCTCGTTCCAGCCACTGGAGGCAGCAAGAGTGCGAAACTCAATAGAGTAGTCTGTTATGGATCGATTACCTTGACATAGGGAAGACAGGACCCTGGAAGCCTCCTCCCCAAAAACAGATCGATCAAAAACCCGTATCATCTCCTCCTTAAAGTCCTGATACTGGTTAGTACACTCAGCCCTTGCCTCCCAGATTGCCGTGCCCCACTCACGAGCCCGTCCAGTAAGGAGAGATATGACGTAGGCGACACGAGCAGTGCTCCTGGCGTAAGTGTTGGGCTGGAGAGAAAACACAATATCACACTGGGTGAGGAACGAGCGGCATTCAGTGGGCTCCCCAGAGTAACACGGCGGGTTATTGATTCTGGGCTCCGGAGATTCGAAAGCCCTGGAAGTGGCCGGTGGATCGAGGCGGAGATGGTGAACCTGTTCTGTGAGGTTGGAGACTTGGGTGGCCAGGGTCTCAACGGCATGTCGAGCAGCAGACAATTCCTGCTCGTGTCTGCCTAGCATCGCCCCCTGGATCTCGACGGCTGAGTGGAGAGGATCCGAAGTCGCTGGGTCCATTCTTGGTCGGATTCTTCTGTCAGGTGCGTGAATGAGGACCCAAAAGCGAATTAACAAAACAGAGTTTCTTTAATGACGAAACACACGTAGGCTCAGATGGATAGGCAGATTCCGACAGGACAGGACAAGGTTAGCTGAACAGGCAGATTCCGACAGGACAGGACAAGGTTGCAGCAAACACGACGATAGTCTGGTTCAGGCATGAGTAACACAAACGAGAATCCGACAAGGACAGGAACAAAAACAGAGAGAGATATAGGGACCTAATCAGAGGGAAAAAGGGAACAGGTGGGAAAAGGGGTAAATGAGGTAGTCAGAGAAGACAAGGAACAGCTGGGGGAAAGAGGGACAGAAACGGTAACCTAGTACGACCAGCAGAGGGAGACAGGGTGAAAGGAAAGGACAGAAACAAGACAACATGACAATACATGACAAGGTAACCATGGTTGACAGAGGAAGAACAATGATTCCAAGCACCACCCTCCTTTTGAAGCATCCAGTCTGTTATTCGAACTCAATCAGCATGACAGAGTGATCTCCAGCCTTGTCCTCGTCAACACTCACACCTGTGTTAACGAGAGAATCACTGACATGATGTCAGCTGGTCCTTTTGTGGCAGGACTGAAATGCAGTGGAAATGTTTTGGGGGGATTCAGTTCATTTGCATGGCAAAGAGGGACTTTACAGTTAATTGCAATTCATCTGATCACTCTTCATAACACTCTGCAGTATATGCAAATTGCCATCATACAAACTGAGGCAGCAGACTTTTAGAAAATTAATATTTGTATCATTCTCCAAACTTTTGGCCATGACCCTACAGTTAGAAGAGAGACTGCAGTAACCTGATCCTTGATTTAATGATGTTTGGTAATACTTTGTAAAACTTTGGCGAACATGGTCGTGCGTAGTGCCAATAGGGCACACAAGAGGTGGAAATTCTGAGGGAGATGTTCTTCACGGTTCTGATCAGGAGTGACTATTACATCCCACAAGATGTTGAGCAACAGATGATTGATGTTTTGTGGTGTTTCTACGAAAACATATATTCACCCCACAGTACTTCATCATTCACGACCCACCCCGCCCCTCTCCACCACCCCGACCCACCCCGCTCCACCACCCCGACCCACCCCACAACCCCGACCCACCCCACCACCCCGACCCACCCCACTCCACAACCCCGACCCACCCTGCTCCACAACCCCGACCCACCCCGCTCCACCACCCCGACCCACCCCGCTTCACAACCCCCGACTCACCCCGCTCCACCACCCCGACCCACCCCACCACCCCGACCCATCCCACCACCCCGACCTACCCCGCTCCACCACCCCGACCCACCCCACCACCCCGACCCACCCCGCTCCACCACCCCGACCCACCCCACCATCCCGACCCACCCCACCACCCCGACCTACCCCGCTCCACCACCCCGACCCACCCCACCACCCCGACCTACCCCGCTCCACCACCCCGACCCACCCCACCACCCCGACCCACCCCGCTCCACCACCCCGACCCACCCCACCACCCCGACCCACCCCGCTCCACCACCCCGACCCACCCCACCACCCCGACCCACCCCGCTCCACCACCCCGCTCCACCACCCCGACCCACCCCACCACCCCGACCCACCCCACCACCCCAACCCACCCCGCTCCACCACCCCGACCCACCCCACCACCCCAACCCACCCCGCTCCACCACCCCGCTCCACCACCCCGACCCACCCCACCACCCCGATCCACCCCACCACCCCGACCCACCCCGCTCCACCACCCCGCTCCACCACCCCGACCCACCCCACCACCCCAACCCACCCCGCTCCACCACCCCGACCCACCCCACCACCCCGACCCACCCCACCACCCCGACCCACCCCACCACCCCGACCCACCCCACCACCCCAACCCACCCCGCTCCACCACCCCGACCTACTTTTCCTAGAATAGCAAAGTGCTTCATTTGATTGAATTGTAGAACTCTTTGCGCCTGCCTCCAGCTCTCGGCTCTAACCATAACCGTGACCCTCCTCTCCTGTCAGTGCACCCTTCCAGCACTCCTCCTCTCTCCTCTCTCAGAGGAACATATGATGGACGTGAGACAAGGCAAGAGACGAGATGTCTGACGGACACCCTACGGGATCCTGGACGTCTTCAGTCTCTCCGACGGACCATCAACTGTCTGGTCCCTTAATAATCGCTGGCTGGACTGTATGGTAACACGTCTGTTCTCTGTAGACAAAGAGGAGCCTCTCTCTCACTCTCTATACCAATCTCCCTCTCTTTCTCTCTCTCTCTCTCTCTCTCTCTCTCTCTCTCTCTCTCTCTCTCTCTCTCTCTATATATATATATATATATATATATATATATATATATACCAATCTAGCAATCTTTCTTTCTCTCTCTATACCAATCTCCCTCTCTTTCTTTCTCTCTCACTCTCTCTCTCTCTCATCCCCCTCTATCTCTCTCTCTCTCTCATCCCTCTTTTCTTCTCTATGAATAAGTGTAATATTTGGGACGATAGAGAGGTCAGGGAAGCTATGTGTCTTGTGTGACAGCAGTGATAAGTGGGTGTGTGGTGACCCAATCTTCTCTGATGAACTGTCATCCCTCTTTCATCCTGTCTGACTCAAGCCGGACAGAAAGAGGTGTCTAAATCCACCCAAGCAGGGGCTGCTTTTCACATCAGACTCCTCATCACTCCCCCCCTTCCTCCTCTCCTACTCCTCCCCTTCTTCCTCCTTCCTCCCCTCCCCACCAACCCCCACTCCATCCTCCACACTACTAAACAGGCCTAACCTGTCAGCTCATCCCCCTCTGGCCCTTCCTCCACACTACTAAACAGCCCTAACCTGTCAGCTCATCCTCCTCTGTCCCTTCCTCCACACTACTAAACAGCCCTAACCTGTCAGCTCATCCTCCTCTGTCCCTTCCTCCACACTACTAAACAGCCCTAACCTGTCAGCTCATCCTCCTCTGTCCCTTCCTCCACACTACTAAACAGCCCTAACCTGTCAGCTCATCCTCATCTGTCCCTTCCTCCACACTACTAAACAGCCCTAACCTGTCAGCTCATCCCCCTCTGTCCCTTCCTCCACACTACTAAACAGCCCTAACCTGTCAGCTCATCCCCCTCTGTCCCATCCTCCACACTACTAAACAGCCCTAACCTGTCAGCTCATCCTCCTCTGTCCCTTCCTCCACACTACTAAACAGCCCTAACGTGTCAGCTCATCCTCCTCTGTCCCTTCCTCCCCACTACTAAACAGCCCTAACTTGTCAGCTCATCCTCCTCTGTCCCTTCCTCCACACTACTAAACAGCCCTAACCTGTCAGCTCATCCTCCTCTGGCCCTTCCTCCACACTACTAAACAGCCCTAACCTGTCAGCTCATCCCCCTCTGTCCCTTCCTCCACACTACTAAACAGCCCTAACCTGTCAGCTCATCCTCCTCTGTCCCTTCCTCCACACTACTAAACAGCCCTAACCTGTCAGCTCATCCTCCTCTGTCCCTTCCTCCACAATACTAAACAGCCCTAACCTGTCAGCTCATCCTCCTCTGGCCCTTCCTCCACACTACTAAACAGCCCTAACCTGTCAGCTCATCCTCCTCTGGCCCTTCATCCACACTACTAAACAGTAGTCAGCTAACCCCTCTCCGATCTAACCCCTCACAACTTTCTCCTCTCCCCGCTCTCCTCCCCTCTCCCCTCTCTCCTCCCCTCTCCCCGCTCTCCTCCCCTCTCCCCTCTCTCTGCCCCTCTCCCCACACCCTTCTCTCTACCCCTGTCCCCTCTTCCCTCCCCTCACCCCTGACCTGGGTGGCTTTGCCCTCTCTGTCTCTGTGGTGCTCTGAACTGGGCGCTGTTGCTCTTCTCTTCATGTCTCTCTGATCTCTGATTAGTTCTGGGTGCTACGCTAGCCTAACATCCTCCAGACCTGGCACACCCATCTCCTCACACACACAGACAGACAGACAGACAGACACACCCATCTTTAATCTGATGTGTCTGTGAGTGATCATATAATCAGGTCTTTTATCCTCCTTGATGAAGATTCTGGATCGATGGAAGGCAGAGCTCAGGCTTTATAGTGAGGATGAGTCCTAAATGACCCCCTATATTCCTTTATAGTGCCCTGTTTACTCTCCCAAGAGGATACAAGGCTTGATACTAAAGAGTTGCACTATATAGAGAACAGGGAGACAATTGGGACGTTGGGGGGGGAGTTACCTGAAGGGACACCTTCCTTTGTAACAGGTCAGCTGGGGTCATAGTTGCCTGAAGGGACCCTTTGTAACAGGTCAGCTGGGGTCACAGTTGACTGAAGGGACACCTTCCTTTGTAACAGGTCAGCTGGGGTCACAGTTGACTGAAGGGACACCTTCCTTTGTAACAGGTCAGCTGGGGTCACAGTTGCCTGAAGGGACACCTTCCTTTGTAACAGGTCAGCTGGGGTCACAGTTGACTGAAGGGACCCTTTGTAACAGGTCAGCTGGGGTCATAGTTGCCTGAAGGGACACCTTCCTTTGTAACAGGTCAGCTGGGGTCACAGTTGCCTGAAGGGACCCTTTGTAACAGGTCAGCTGGGGTCACAGTTGACTGAAGGGACACCTTCCTTTGTAACAGGTCAGCTGGGGTCACAGTTGACAGAAGGGACACCTTCCTTTGTAACAGGTCAGCTGGGGTCACAGTTGCCTGAAGGGACACCTTCCTTTGTAACAGGTCAGCTGGGGTCACAGTTGCCTGAAGGGACCCTTTGTAACAGGTCAGCTGGGGTCACAGTCTGATGGACAGAGAGTAGGGCTGTTTCATGTAGTGTGGTGGTGGTCAGGGTGGGGTGGGGTGGGGGTATGTTGGGGGTATGTACAGTGTAAGAGTGAGGGTCAACTCTGGGAGGGCTTCGGGGGAGAGAGCGTGGCAGGACTTCATTACCTATTTTCATTAAAGTCCAAAACACACAGGGCACAAGCCAACCAACAACATCCAGACAACACACGAACACACACACGCACATGCACACAAACACGCACGCACACACACACACACACACACACACACACACACACACACACACACACACACACACACACACACACACACACACACACACACACACACACACACAGACACACACGCACATGCACACAAACACACACACGCGAACACACACACGCACATGCACACGAACACACACACGCACATGCACACACACACACACACGCACATGCACACAAACACACACACACACACACACACACACACACACACACACACGGAACCTTTCAGAAATGTGACGTCCATTCATCTATAGATGCTAGTTTGCTAGTTTGTTTGTTGCTTCTAAACCATGTGATGTATTCACCACTTACAGTAAACATTAAAAAACAACAGATATTAAACAGTAAATAACAACAGATAGTAAACAGTAAAAAACAACAGATAGTAAACAGTAAATAACAACAGATAGCAAACAGTAAATAACAACAGACAGTAAACAGTAAAAAACAACAGATATTAAACAGTAAATAACAACAGATAGTTAACAGTAAAAAACAACAGATAGTAAACAGTAAATAACAACAGATAGTAAACAGTAAAAAACAACAGATAGTAAACAGTAAATAACAACAGATAGTAAACAGTAAAAAACAACAGATATTAAACTGTAAATAACAACAGATATTAAACTGTAAATAACAACAGATAGTAAACAGTAAGTAACAACAGATAGTAAACAGTAAAAAACAACAGATAGTAAACAGTAAATAACAACAGATATTAAACAGTAAATAACAACAGATAGTAAACAGTAAATAACAACAGATAGTAAACAGTAAATAACAACAGATAGTAAACAGTAAATAACAACAGATAGTAAACAGTAAAAAACAACAGATATTAAACAGTAAATAACAACAGATAGTAAACAGTAAATAACAACAGATAGTAAACAGTAAATAACAACAGATAGTAAACAGTAAATAACAACAGACAGTAAACAGTAAATAACAACATACAGTAAACAGTAAATAACAACATACAGTAAACAGTAAATAACAACAGATAGTAAACAGTAAATAACAACAGATAGTAAACAGTAAATAACAACTTGCAGTAAACAGTAAATAACAACATACAGTAAACAGTAAATAACAACAGATATTAAACAGTAAATAACAACATACAGTAAACAGTAAATAACAACTTACAGTAAACAGTAAATAACAACATACAGTAAACAGTAAATAACAACAGATAGTAAACAGTAAATAACAACAGATATTAAACAGTAAATAACAACAGATAGTAAACAGTAAATAACAACAGATAGTAAACAGTAAATAACAACAGATAGCAAACAGTAAATAACAACAGATAGTAAACAGTAAATAACAACAGATAGTAAACAGTAAATAACAACATACAGTAAACAGTAAATAACAACATACAGTAAACAGTAAATAACAACAGATAGTAAACAGTAAATAACAACAGATAGTAAACAGTAAATAACAACTTGCAGTAAACAGTAAATAACAACATACAGTAAACAGTAAATAACAACAGATATTAAACAGTAAATAACAACATACAGTAAACAGTAAATAACAACTTACAGTAAACAGTAAATAACAACATACAGTAAACAGTAAATAACAACAGATAGTAAACAGTAAATAACAACAGATAGTAAACAGTAAATAACAACTTGCAGTAAACAGTAAATAACAACATACAGTAAACAGTAAATAACAACAGATATTAAACAGTAAATAACAACATACAGTAAACAGTAATTAATTAACAAACACTTCCTTATCTCTGTTACCTCACCTCATATGGGATATCTCCTGGTCTGACAAACACCTCTCTATCTCTGTTACCTTTCACCTCAGATGGGCTGTCTCCTGGTCTGATAAACACCTCTCTAGCGCTGTGACCTTTCACCTCAGATGGGATGTCTCCTGGTCTGATAAACACCTCTCTAGTTCTGTGACCTCTCACCTCAGATGGGATGTCTCCTGGTCTGATAAACACTGCTCTAGTTCTGTCACCTTTCACCTCAGATGGGATGTCTCCTGGTCTGACAAACACCTCTCTAGTTCTGTCACCTTTCACCTCAGATGGGATGTCTCCTGGTCTGACAAACACCTCTCTATTTCAGTCACCTTTCACCTCAGATGGGATGTCTCCTGGTCTGACAAACACCTCTCTAGCTCTGTGACCTTTCACCTCAGATGGGATGTCTCCTGGTCTGACAAACACCTCTCTAGTTCTGTCACAATTCATCTCAGATGGGATGTCTCCTGGTCTGATAAACACCTCACTAGCTCTGTGACCTTTCACCTCAGATGAGAGGTCTCCTGGTCTGATAAACACCTCTCTAGTTCTGTGACCTCTCACCTCAGATGGGATGTCTCCTGGTCTGATAAACACTGCTCTAGTTCTGTCACCTTTCACCTCAGATGGGATGTCTCCTGGTCTGACAAACACCTCTCTAGTTCTGTCACCTTTCACCTCAGATGGGATGTCTCCTGGTCTGACAAACACCTCTCTATTTCAGTCACCTTTCACCTCAGATGGGATGTCTCCTGGTCTGACAAACACCTCTCTAGCTCTGTGACCTTTCACCTCAGATGGGATGTCTCCTGGTCTGACAAACACCTCTCTAGTTCTGTCACAATTCATCTCAGATGGGATGTCTCCTGGTCTGATAAACACCTCACTAGCTCTGTGACCTTTCACCTCAGATGAGAGGTCTCCTGGTCTGATAAACACCTCACTACATCTGTGACCTTTCACCTCAGATGGGATGTCTCCTGGTCTGACAAACACCTTTCTATTTCTGTGACCTTTCACCTCAGATGGGATGTCTCCTGGTCTGACAAACACCTCTCTAGTTCTGTCACCTCAGATGGGATGTCTCCTGGTCTGATAAACACCTCTCTAGCTCTGTGACCTTTAACCTCAGATGGGATGTCTCCTGGTCTGATAAACACCTCTCTAGCTCTGTGACCTTTCACCTCAGATGCGGAAGTGCGGATGTTGGCGGATACATTGGATTGAAACTCGTCCAATGCAGAACAGAGTCTCCAGTTTAAAGTGATGGATTTAAATGGGGACGTTTTATTTTTGTGCTCATAAGATTTCCCCGTTTGGAGCAGACTTCAACTCTAGTTTAATTTTTTTTTTACAAACACTCTTTGTTGGCCGACACCTGTTTCCTCCCCTGGTGGTCAACTGGTGAAACCAGGGACTCGGTTCCATTGACTACTCAGGACAGACACCCCAGGTTACAGTAATGCCCCAGCTAAAGGCATGACAACTTCCTGTACGAGGCAGAACCTGACAACTGGTGAAACCAGGGACTCGGTTCCATTGACTACTCAGGAGGGTTGCAGTATTTAGTACGTCTTCCCTCTCTCAGCAGCCTTCCAGATGCATCCAGATATAATTTGAAGTAAATAAAGATGACTGCTTGTTGTCTGCTTCCAACCCTCGGCACCATGCTGAGAAACAACAGGAGATTAAAGTTTTAAACATCCGCTAGGTTCTGTTTATCTCTACGTTAAAGCTGTCCTGAGATGGTCGGGGGGGGCGGGGGGCACCTGTCTCCTGCTGGGATCCGCCTCCTCTCCACGCCCACCACCATGTTACCCAGGAAACAGCGGAACCTGCTTGAACGGTTATTGAAACATCTAGAGATTGACGTTTTATAGGAATTTTCCACCTGAACAACGTAACACACACATAGTAACACAGACAGAAACAGTACAAAATGGCCGTCTGCTTCCTGTTCTTCTCAGACCCTGTTTTACTGTGTTCCCCGTCCCCCTGCTGGGGGATATGATGTCACCTTAGCGTGTTGGCTTAGAACTTAGAACTCTCACTCCTTCTAATAAAGAACAGGCTTTAGAACTCTCACTCCTTCTAATAAAGAACAGGCCTTAGAACTCTCACTCCTTCTAATAAAGAACAGGCCTTAGAACATAGAACTCTCACTCCTTCTAATAAAGAACAGGCCTTAGAACTCTCACTCCTTCTAATAAAGAACAGGCCTTAGAACTCTCACTCCTTCTAATAAAGAACAGGCTTTAGAACTCTCACTCCTTCTAATAAAGAACAGGCCTTAGAACTCTCACTCCTTCTAATAAAGAACAGGCCTTAGAACATAGAACTCTCACTCCTTCTAATACAGAACAGGCCTTAGAACTCTCACTCCTTCTAATAAAGAACAGGCCTTAGAACTCTCACTCCTTCTAATAAAGAACAGGCTTTAGAACTTAGAACTCTCACTCCTTCTAATAAAGAACAGGCCTTAGAACTCTCACTCCTTCTAATAAAGAACAGGCCTTAGAACTCTCACTCCTTCTAGTAAAGAACAGGCTTTAGAACTTAGAACTCTCACTCCTTCTAGTAAAGAACAGGCTTTAGAACTTAGAACTCCCACTCCTTCTAATAAAGAACAGGCTTTAGAACTTAGAACTCTCACTCCTTCTAATAAAGAACAGGCTTTAGAACTTAGAACTCTCACTCCTTCTAATAAAGAACAGGCTTTAGAACGTAGAACTCTCACTCCTTCTAATACAGAACAGGCATTAGAACATAGAACTCTCACTCCTTCTAATACAGAACAGGCTTTAGAACTTAGAACTCTCACTCCTTCTAATAAAGAACAGGCTTTAGAACGTAGAACTCTCACTCCTTCTAATAAAGAACAGGCTTTAGAACATAGAACTCTCACTCCTTCTAGTAAAGAACAGGCCTTAGAACATAGAACTCTCACTGATTGAAGACTTGGGCAGAGAAAGATCTCAGAGCAGACAGGCGATGCCAGCAGACCTACAGGGAAAACACACAGTAACAGCAGAACAAATCCCACCATTTCCTCATGTGTGGTGTGAGTGGTCCAGAACACGCGTGACACATGGAATATGTTACATATTAATACTGATGGTACAATAGAGACACAGTATACAGACTACTGTAATGGACTACTGTAATAGACACCTATAATAGACTACTGTAATAGACTACTATAATAGACTACTGTAATAGACTACTGTAATGGACTACTGTAATAGACACCTATAATAGACTACTATAATAGACTACTGTAATAGACTACTGTAATAGACTACTGTAATAGACTACTATAATAGACTACTATAATAGACTACTATAATAGACTACTGTAATAGACTACTGTAATAGACTACTGTAATAGACTACTGTAATAGACACCTATAATAGACTACTATAATAGAGACACAGTATATAGACTACTATAATAGAGACACAGTATATAGACTACTATAATAGACTACTATAATAGACTACTATAATAGACTACTATAATAGACTACTATAATAGACTACTATAATAGACTACTATAATAGACTACTATAATAGACTACTGTAATAGAGACACAGTATATAGACTACTATAATAGACTACTATAATAGAGACACAGTATATAGACTACTATAATAGAGACACAGTATATAGACTACTATAATAGACTACTATAATAGAGACACAGTATATAGACTACTATAATAGACTACTATAATAGACTACTATAATAGAGACACAGTATATAGACTACTGTAATAGACTACTATAATAGACTACTATAATAGAGACACAGTATATAGACTACTGTAATATACTACTATAATAGACTACTATAATAGACTACTATAATAGACTACTATAATAGAGACACAGTATATAGACTACTATAATAGAGACACAGTATATAGACTACTATAATAGACTACTATAATAGAGACACAGTATATAGACTACTATAATAGAGACACAGTATATAGACTACTATAATAGACTACTATAATAGAGACACAGTATATAGACTACTATAATAGACTACTATAATAGACTACTATAATAGAGACACAGTATATAGACTACTGTAATAGACTACTATAATAGACTACTATAATAGAGACACAGTATATAGACTACTGTAATAGACTACTATAATAGAGACACAGTATATAGACTACTATAATAGACTACTATAATAGACTACTATAATAGACTACTATAATAGACTACTATAATAGACTACTATAATAGACTACTATAATAGACTACTATAATAGACTACTATAATAGACTACTATAATAGACACCTATAATAGACTACTATAATAGAGACACAGTATATAGACTACTGTAATAGACTACTATAATAGACTACTATAATAGACTACTATAATAGACTACTATAATAGACTACTATAATAGAGACACAGTATATAGACTACTATAATAGACTACTATAATAGAGACACAGTATATAGACTACTGTAATAGACTACTATAATAGACACCTATAATAGACTACTATAATAGAGACACAGTATATAGACTACTATAATAGACTACTATAATAGACTACTATAATAGACTACTATATATACATGGCTGTCATTACATAACATATGAGTGTCATGTTTCAGAACGTGGTTGTAGTCTGGTTGAATTATCAACATTCAATCCATTTTATAGGATAAGAAAAGTAGCCATTCTGTCACCATTGCTGACAGCTGCTACACTGATGGAAAATGGTATGAATAGGACTGTGATGTGTGGTGGTCTCACCCAGCTGATTGCACTGTCTGTGGTGGTCTCACCCAGCTGATTGCACTGTCTGTGGTGGTCTCACCCAGCTGATTGCACTGTCTGTGGTGGTCTCACCCAGCTGATTGCACTGTCTGTGGTGGTCTCACCCAGCTGATTGCACTGTCTGTGGTGGTCTCACCCAGCTGATTGCACTGTCTGTGGTGGTCTCGCCCAGCTGATTGCACTGTCTGTGGTGGTCTCACCCAGCTGATTGCACTGTCTGTGGTGGTCTCACCCAGCTGATTGCACTGTCTGTGGTGGTCTCACCCAGCTGATTGCACTGTCTGTGGTGGTCTCGCCCAGCTGATTGCACTGTCTGTGGTGGTCTCACCCAGCTGATTGCACTGTCTGTGGTGGTCTCGCCCAGCTGATTGCACTGTCTGTGGTGGTCTCACCCAGCTGATTGCACTGTCTGTGGTGGTCTCGCCCAGCTGATTGCACTGTCTGTGGTGGTCTCACCCAGCTGATTGCACTGTCTGTGGTGGTCTCGCCCAGCTGATTGCACTGTCTGTGGTGGTCTCACCCAGCTGATTGCACTGTCTGTGGTGGTCTCACCCAGCTGATTGCACTGTCTGTGGTGGTCTCACCCAGCTGATTGCACTGTCTGTGGTGGTCTCACCCAGCTGATTGCACTGTCTGTGGTGGTCTCACCCAGCTGATTGCACTCTCTGTGGTGGTCTCGCCCAGCTGATTGCACTGTCTGTGGTGGTCTCACCCAGCTGATTGCACTGTCTGTGGTGGTCTCACCCAGCTGATTGCACTGTCTGTGGTGGTCTCACCCAGCTGATTGCACTGTCTGTGGTGGTCTCACCCAGCTGATTGCACTGTCTGTGGTGGTCTCACCCAGCTGATTGCACTGTCTGTTGTGGTCTCACCCAGCTGATTGCACTGTCTGTGGTGGTCTCACCCAGCTGATTGCACTGTCTGTGGGGGTCTCACCCAGCTGATTGCACTGTCTGTGGTGGTCTCACCCAGGTGATTGCACTGTCTGTGGTGGTCTCACCCAGCTGATTGCACTGTCTGTGGTGGTCTCACCCAGCTGATTGCACTGTCTGTTGTGGTCTCACCCAGCTGATTGCACTGTCTGTGGTGGTCTCACCCAGCTGATTGCACTGTCTGTGGGGGTCTCGCCCAGCTGATTGCACTGTCTGTGGTGGTCTCGCCCAGCTGATTGCACTGTCTGTGGGGGTCTCACCCAGCTGATTGCACTGTCTGTGGTGGTCTCGCCCAGCTGATTGCACTGTCTGTGGGGGTCTCGCCCAGCTGATTGCACTCACTGTAAGTGGATGAGACTGAATGTCTCATTCCGTTTTTCTGTCATTATTACAGGCGTATATTTTACTCTCAAGTATCCTCTCTCTTATCACTGTGAGAATCACAGCTCAACAACATCAGTGGTGACAGTTGACGTGACACACCCCTCTGTGGACACGGTGTGTGTGTGTGTGTGTGTGTGTGTGTGTGTGTGTGTGTGTGTGTGTGTGTGTGTGTGTGTGTGTGTGTGTGTGTGTGTGTGTGTGTGTGTGTGTGTGTGTGTGTGTGTGTTTGATGCAGCCTGTAAAGGCATCGTACAGACCCATTGATCAGGGCCAAACAGGATACAGGAAGTGCTGTAGTACTGACAGGAACAGAAAGTGAAGATAGTGAGGTTCTGAGTGGTAGGGAGGATCTGAGGTCATACTGGACAGACAGACAGACAGACAGACAGACAGACAGACAGACAGACAGACAGACATACAGACAGGGAGGTTCTGAGTGGTAGGGAGGATCTGAGGTCATACTGGACAGACAGACAGACAGACAGGGAGGTTCTGAGTGGTAGGGAGGATCTGAGGTCATACTGGACAGACAGACAGATAGTGAGGTTCTGAGTGGTAGGGAGGATCTGTCAGTGGGAGACGTCCTACTATGAGGTCATACTGGACTGTGGTATGATTGGACAGACAGACAGACAGACAGACAGAAAAAAGTTGATGTCTTGAAAGAGCTCCCCCTGGTGGATAATGACTGTAAAGTTGTTGTCTTGAAAGAACTCCCCCTGGTGGTCAATGATTAATGTTGTTGTATTGAAAGCGCTCCCCCTGCTGGTTAATGACTAATGTTGATGTCTTGAAAGAGCTCCCCCTGGTGGATAATGACTGTAATGTTGTTGTCTTGAATGAGCTCCCCCTGGTGGATAATGACTAAAATGTTGTTGTCTTGAAAGAGCTCCCCTTGGTGGATAATGACTGTAAAGTTGATGTCTTGAAAGAGCTCCCCCTGGTGGATAATGACTGTAAAGTTGTTGTCTTGAAAGAGCTCCCCCTGGTGGATAATGACTGTAAAGTTGTTGTCTTGAAAGAACTCCCCCTGGTGGTTAATGATTAATGTTGTTGTATTGAAAGCGCTCCCCCTGCTGGTTAATGACTAATGTTGATGTCTTGAAAGAGCTCCCCCTGGTGGATAATGACTGTAATGTTGTTGTCTTGAAAGAACTCCCCCTGCTGGTTAATGACTAATGTTGATGTCTTGAAAGAGCTCCCCCTGGTGGATAATGACTGTAATGTTGTTGTCTTGAAAGAGCTCCCCCTGGTGGTTAATGACTAATGTTGTTGTCTTGAAAGAGCTCCCCCTGGTGGATAATGACTAATGTTGTTGTCTTGAAAGAGCTCCCCCCTGGTGGTTAATGACTAATGTTGTTGTCTTGAAAGAACTCCCCCTGGTGGATAATGACTAATGTTGTTGTCTTGAAAGAGCTCCCCCTGGTGGTTAATGACTAATGTTGTTGTCTTGAAAGAGCTCCCCCTGGTGGTTAAAGGCTAGGTATAATAAACATTACCACGCGACATATGGATGGATTTGCATCAAAAGTACCAATCTAACGTTACGCCAATTTAAAAAAATATATATTTTTACAGAATTCTGAAGAATGGCGAAGTCATGTTGTAATATACAGTTGAAGTCGGAAGTTTACATACACTTCGGTTGGAGTCATTAAAACTCAATTTTCAACCACTCCAAAAATGTCTTGTTAACAATCTGTCGTTTTGGCAAGTGGGTTAGGACATCTACTTTGTGCAGGACACAAGTCATTTTTACAGATGGATTATTTCACATATAATTCACTGTATCACAATTCCAGTGGGTCAGAAGATTACATACACTAAGTTGACGGTGCCTTTAAACTGCTTGGAAAATTCCAGAAAATGATGTAATGGCTTTAGACGCTTCTGATAGGCTAATTGACATAATATGATAATTATACTACTACTATACCACTATTATACTACTTCTACTATACTACTACTATTATACTTCTACTACTACTACTACTATTACTACTACTACTACTATTACTACTACTACTACTACCACTATATCACTATTATACTACTACTATACTACTACTGCTGCTATACAGCTACTAAAACTATACCACTATTATACTGCTACTACAATACTACTACTACTACTACTACTACTACTACTACTACTACTACTACCACTACTACTACTATACTAATATACTACTACCACTACTATATTACTATTATGCTATTACTACACTACTACTACTGCATACTGCTACTACTAATAACAATAATACTATACTACTATACTAATATTATACAGCTACTACTATACTACTACTTCTACTACTACTACTACTGCTACACTGCTACTACTACTATTCTACTATTATACTACTATTACACTACTACTACGACCACTATACAACTTCTACTATACTACTACCACCACTACCACCACTACGACTACTGCCACTACTACCACTACTACTACTACTATACTACCACTACTACTACTACTACTACTACTACTACTACTACTACTACCACCACTACTACTACCACCACTACTGTTACTATACTAGTACTACTACTACTAAACTATTACTACTACTACCACCACTACTGTTACTACCACTACTACTACTACTACTACTACTACAACTATTACTATTACTACTACTACTACTATACTATTACTGCTACTACTACTACTACTACTACTACTACCACCACTACTGTTACTACCACTACTACTACTACTACTACTGCTATACTCATTCTACTACTACTATTACTACTACTACTACCACCACCACTACTACTACTACTACTACTACTACTACTACTACTACCACCAATACTGTTACTACCACTACTACTACTGCTATACTAATACTATTACTATTTCTACTACCACTACTACTACTACTATACTACTACTATAATATTACTACTACTATACTACTACTATACTATTACCACTACTACTACTACTACTACTATACTGCTACTATACTATTACTACTATACTACTACTACTACTATACTACTACTATACTATAACTATTACTACTGCTACTATACTACTACTATACTACTACTACTATACTACTACTATACTATTACCACTACTACTACTACTACTACTATACTGCTACTATACTATTACTACTATACTACTACTACTACTATACTACTACTATACTATAACTATTACTACTGCTACTATACTACTACTATACTACTACTACTACTACTATACTACTACTATACTATTACCACTACTACTACTACTACTACTATACTATAACTATTACTACTGCTACTATACTACTACTATACTACTACTACTACTACTATACTACTACTATACTATTACCACTACTACTACTATACTACTACTATACTATAACTATTACTACTGCTACTATACTACTACTATACTACTACTACTACTACTATACTACTACTATACTATTACTACTATACTACCACTACTACTATACGACTACTATACGACTACTATACTACTACTATATTATTACTACTATACTACCACTACTACTATACTACTACTATACTATTACTACTACTACTAGTACTACCTCTACTACCACAACCATCATTAAACTGCTATCATTTCCATCACCCCTTCTACCCGTTCCTCTACTTTTTGGAATACTAATAACAACAACAACAATAATAATAATAATAATAACAACAATAATAATAATAATAATAACAACAATAATAATAATAATAATAATAATAATAATAATAACAACAACAACAACAATAATAATAATAACAACAATAATAATAATAATAATAATAATAATACCAACAACAATAATAATAACAATAATAATAACAATAATAACAACAACAACAACAACAACAACAACAACAACAACAACAACAACAACAACAACAACAATGTCAAAAACAATAATTCCATTAATAATAGTTATAATAATAATAACAATAATACTAATGATAATTAAATGCAGATGTTATTATTCAGTATCCCTCAGGCTATGGCAGGCTAATACACATTTGGCTGTAAGAGGAGCTGTTGCTCCTTCTCCCGTGAGTGTTTGTTGTTTTTCCTCTGAGTTTAATCATTTAACATTTGGAATAAATGTAGACATTTCTGTGAATAATGAATAAGTCCATCTCTGTCTCTACCTCCCCTGTCTTGCAGTGACGCTCCTCTTTGGGTAGCCATGTCTTTTTATGTCTGCCAGTTTCCATTGCCAATCGGTGGTCACTCAGCCTGTACTTGTTAAGGGATCTGTCTCTGCTTCGTATTTATGAACAGAGTAGAGATAATCAGTCTATTTCTCTGTTCAGGGCCAGATAGACATTTGGTTGGTTATTGGATTTAGTTTGAGTTTTTCCAATGTTGTAAATATGAGTCATTTGATTTGTTCATGATTTTGTTTATTTTAATTCTTTCTTTTGAAGCAGTGCTGGTGTCAGCTTGGTTGGTGAGGTCCAACACCAGCTGACTGAGAGGGCTCGTTTCTGGGCTCAGCTCTTGGGTTTGAAGTACTTTAAATTGCAGACTTGAATTTAGCCAACATTTTTATGAACGTTTTTTTTGTTACTTTCATTACAACTGGAAAGCGGCCCAGTTCTGCCTGGCGTATTTCTATTTCCTTTTATTAAGTCATACGGTGTTTACGTCCCTCTCCGGCCTCGAGGTCATCAGGCTGCTGGTTATCCCGCACACCTGTCACCATCGTCACGCTCACCTGCACCTCATGACACTCACCTGGACTCCATCACCTTGATTATCTTCCCTACATCTATCACTCACCTGGACTCCATCACCTTGATTATCTTCCCTGTATCTGTCACTCACCTGCACTCCATCACCTTGATTATCTTCCCTGTATGTGTCACCTCCCCTTGGTTCTTTCCTCAGGTGTAATTGCCTCTTGTTTACTGTCGGTGCGTTGTTGGTGTTTGTTTTGTTTATTTATTAAAACACTCGCTGGACTTGCTACCCGACTTCAGGGAACTAATGAAGCAGTTAGTACCATGTTGAACAATTTATGCATTTTGCATCTCAGGTGTGCTATTTTTTTCATCATTTTATTTCTGATATTATCTAGACCACAAGCCTTCTTTGGTTTTATAGATTGGAGTTTTTCATTTAGTTCTTGTTGGGTTATTGGATAATCTAATGGATTTTGGTTGTTTATAATGACTGATTCAAGTATGTTCAGTTTTTCTTGATTTTCTAATTGGTTCTGTTGTAAGTGTTTTTATGGGATGTTTTTGTATAGATAATCAAAATAAGTTTTCCAAATTCCTTCATCTTGTATGGCTAATTATTGTGGCTTTGTCATGCTTAAATTGTTCCATATGTCCCAGAACTGATTTTGGTCAATTGCATTCTCTGTCCCTCTCTGTCTCTCTCTTTCCCTCCTCTCTCTGTCTCTCTGTCCCTTTCTCTCTGTCCCACTCTCTGTCTCTCTGTCCCTGTCTCTCTGTCCCTCCCTCTCTCTCTCTCTTTCCCTCCTATCTATGTCTCTCTGTCTCTCTCTCTGTCTCTCTTTCCCTACTCTCTCTTTCCCTCCTCTCTCTGTCTCTCTGTCCCTCTCTCTCTGTCTCTCTCCCAATATGAATGTGGGAAGGGACAGGTTTCTCTGTGCCAGGGGGTTATGAAGGGTCTCATGATAGTGCTGTCTGTGTAAGGCCAGGGGGTGATGAAGGGTCTCATGATAGTGCTGTCTGTGTAAGGCCAGGGGGTGATGAAGGGTCTCCTGATAGCACTGTCTGTGTAAGGCCAGGGGGTTATGAAGGGTCTCATGATAGTGCTGTCTGTGTAAGGCCAGGGGGTTATGAAGGGTCTCCTGATAGTGCTGTCTGTGTAAGGCCAGGGGGTGATGAAGGGTCTCATGATAGTGCTGTCTGTGTATGCAGATGGTGTGACAGTTTTTATTACAGGGGTTGAGGATGTTACGGTTCTCAAACGCTCTAAAGGTGTATGAGGGGGCCTCCTGTAGGCAGGTCAGCATCAGATAGGGTCCACTCCACGGTTACCAGGTCAGCATCAGATAGGGTCCACTCCACGGTTACCAGGTCAGCATCAGATAGGGTCCACTCCACGGTTACCAGGTCAGCATCAGATAGTGTCCGCTCCACGGTTACCAGGTCAGCATCAGATAGGGTCCACTCCACGGTTACCAGGTCAGCATCAGATAGGGTCCACTCCACAGTTACCAGGTCAGCATCAGATAGGGTCCACTCCACGGTTACCAGGTCAGCATCAGATAGTGTCCGCTCCACGGTTACCAGGTCAGCATCAGATAGGGTCCACTCCACGGTTACCAGGTCAGCATCAGATAGTGTCCGCTCCACGGTTACCAGGTCAGCATCAGATAGGGTCCACTCCACGGTTACCAGGTCAGCATCAGATAGGGTCCACTCCACGGTTACCAGGTCAGCATCAGATAGTGTCCGCTCCACGGTTACCAGGTCAGCATCAGATAGGGTCCACTCCACGGTTACCAGGTCAGCATCAGATAGGGTCCACTCCACTGTTACCAGGTCAGCATCAGATAGGGTCCACTCCACGGTTACCAGGTCAGCATCAGATAGGGTCCACTCCACGGTTACCAGGTCAGCATCAGATAGGGTCCACTCCACGGTTACCAGGTCAGCATCAGATAGTGTCCGCTCCACGGTTACCAGGTCAGCATCAGATAGGGTCCACTCCACGGTTACCAGGTCAGCATCAGATAGGGTCCACTCCACGGTTACCAGGTCAGCATCAGATAGTGTCCGCTCCACGGTTACCAGGTCAGCATCAGATAGGGTCCACTCCACGGTTACCAGGTCAGCATCAGATAGGGTCCACTCCACGGTTACCAGGTCAGCATCAGATAGTGTCCGCTCCACGGTTACCAGGTCAGCATCAGATAGGGTCCACTCCACTGTTACCAGGTCAACATCAGATAGGGTCCACTCCACGGTTACCAGGTCAGCATCAGATAGGGTCCACTCCACGGTTACCAGGTCAGCATCAGATAGGGTCCACTCCACGGTTACCAGGGGGGTTTCAGATAGGGTCCACTCCACGGTTACCAGGTCAGCATCAGATAGGGTCCACTCCATGGTTACCAGGTCAGCATCAGATAGGGTCCACTCCACTGTTACCAGGTCAACATCAGATAGGGTCCGCTCCACGGTTACCAGGTCAGCATCAGATAGGGTCCACTCCACGGTTACCAGGTCAGCATTAGATAGGGTCCACTCCATGGTTACCAGGTCAGCATCAGATAGGGTCCACTCCACGGTTACCAGGTCAGCATCAGATAGGGTCCACTCCACGGTTACCAGGGGGGTTTCAGATAGGGTCCACTCCACGGTTACCAGGTCAGCATCAGATAGGGTCCACTCCACGGTTACCAGGTCAGCATCAGATAGGGTCCGCTCCACGGTTACCAGGTCAACATCAGATAGTGTCCGCTCCACGGTTACCAGGTCAGCATCAGATAGGGTCCACTCCACAGTTACCAGGTCAGCATCAGATAGGGTCCACTCCACGGTTACCAGGTCAGCATCAGATAGGGTCCACTCCACTGTTACCAGGTCAACATCAGATAGGGTCCGCTCCACGGTTACCAGGTCAGCATCAGATAGGGTCCACTCCACGGTTACCAGGTCAGCATCAGATAGGGTCCACTCCACGGTTACCAGGTCAGCATCAGATAGTGTCCGCTCCACGGTTACCAGGTCAACATCAGATAGGGTCCGCTCCACGGTTACCAGGTCAGCATCAGATAGGGTCCACTCCACGGTTACCAGGTCAGCATCAGATAGGGTCCACTCCACAGTTACCAGGTCAGCATCAGAGAGGGTCCACTCCACAGTTACCAGGTCAGCATCAGATAGGGTCCACTCCACGGTTACCAGGTCAGCATCAGATAGGGTCCACTCCACAGTTACCAGGTCAGCATCAGATAGGGTCCACTCCACGGTTACCAGGTCAACATCAGATAGGGTCCACTCCACGGTTACCAGGTCAGCATCAGATAGGGTCCACTCCAGGGTTACCAGGTCAGCATCAGAGAGGGTCCACTCCACGGTTACCAGGTCAGCATCAGATAGGGTCCACTCCACGGTTACCAGGTCAGCATCAGATAGGGTCCACTCCACGGTTACCAGGTCAGCATCAGATAGTGTCCGCTCCACGGTTACCAGGTCAGCATCAGATAGGGTCCACTCCACAGTTACCAGGTCAGCATCAGATAGGGTCCACTCCACGGTTACCAGGTCAGCATCAGAGAGGGTCCACTCCACGGTTACCAGGTCAGCATCAGATAGGGTCCGCTCCACGGTTACCAGGTCAGCATCAGAGAGGGTCAGCTCCACGGTTACCAGGGGGGATTCAGATAGGGTCCACTCCACGGTTACCAGGTCAGCATCAGATAGGGTCCACTCCACGGTTACCAGGGGGGATTCAGATAGGGTCCACTCCACGTTTACCAGGGGGGATTCAGATAGGGTCCGCTCCACGTTTACCAGGGAGGATTCAGTTAGGGTCCGCTCCACGTTTACCAGGGGGTATTCAGATAGTTTCTACTCCACGGTTACCAGGGGGAATTCCGATGGGGTCTGCTCCACGGTTACCAGAGGGGATTCAGTGGGGCAGAGATGGGATGATGTCATTCAATAAAATAACTGGGAGGGTGTAGTGGGGAAAGTGTGTGTCAGACTGTCTAGGGGGAAATGGGTGCTACCCCAGCTGTCTCATAGGGGAAGGGTGCTGGTAGCCGGTAACCTAGCCGCCTCTATAGTGTAGCACAGACTAGTGATTTTACAGCCAACTGATACAAGAGCTTCAGAGGACCCTTGTCAATTCCTTCTTGTCTGGACAACATTGGATTAAAGCTGCAGCTCTGTACCTGCCACTGCACGAAGGTGGGAAAGGCCTAGTGGACATTTATTCTAGGATCATGGCTTTCCAGCATCAAGCAGCCCAGAGACTGTTGTACTGTGATGGTTCTAGCAGCCCAGAGACTGTTGTACTGTGATGGTTCTAGCAGCCCAGAGACGGTTGTACTGTGATGGTTCTAGCAGCCCAGAGACTGTTATACTGTGATGGTTCTAGCAGCCCAGACACTGTTGTACTGTGACGGTTCTAGCAGCCCAGAGACTGTTGTACTGTGATGGTTCTAGCTGCCTAAGGACTGTTGTACAGTGATGGTTCTAGCAGCCCAGAGACTGTTGTACAGTGATGGTTCTAGCTGGGCCAATACAGCCTATACATTGGTGAGGAGAGACAAGCATCTTAAAGCTATAGAG
This sequence comes from Oncorhynchus mykiss, assembly GCF_013265735.2. Classification (NCBI taxonomy): domain Eukaryota; kingdom Metazoa; phylum Chordata; class Actinopteri; order Salmoniformes; family Salmonidae; genus Oncorhynchus; species Oncorhynchus mykiss. Next base: position 8,437,398 of record NC_048585.1, read on the forward strand.
GAGGGTGATTTGTCTTGCCTGTCTCTATTCTGTAAGTCTGTTATACAGGCTTGGAGAGTTTCATCTTAAAGCTAGAGGAGGGTGATGTGTCTGGCCTGTCTCCATTCTGTAAGTCTGTTATACAGGCTTGGAGAGTTTCATCTTAAAGCTAGAGGAGGGTGATTTGTCTGGCCTGTCTCCATTCTGTAAGTCTGTTATACAGGCTTGGAGAGTTTCATCTTAAAGCTATAGAGGAGGGTGATGTGTCTGGCCTGTCTCCATTCTGTAAGTCTGTTATACAGGCTTGGAGAGTTTCATCTTAAAGCTATAGAGGAGGGTGATTTGTCTGGCCTGTCTCCATTCTGTAAGTCTGTTATACAGGCTTGGAGAGTTTCATCTTAAAGCTATAGAGGAGGGTGATTTGTCTGGCCTGTCTCCATTCTGTAAGTCTGTTATACAGGCTTGGAGAGTTTTCAACATGTCCCGTAAGGCCGGTACTCCACCAGAGATGTGGCTTTTTGAAGAGCCTCTTTTTTATAACACTGCCATCCAATCCCGTGCTCTGGGTTCAGCCAGCCTACGTTCATGCCTGTTAGGTGTGGGGTGTGCCAAGCTGGGTCATCTGACGAGGAGCGAGAGCAGATTGTTGGAGGAGCTGGAAGAAGGAGCGGGGAACCGACCATCTCGCCTAGTGAGAAAGGTCATAGCGGAGGTCTGCACTTCCTTGCCAATACTTCATCTGCAGTATGTGACTGATACTTCCAACTCTGATCAGTGGACGGAGGGTCTGGATGATGTGTTGAATGTTAGTGCTGTAGTGGGGGGGGGGGGGGGGGGGGGCATTAGAGGAGGACGGAGGGTCTGGATGATGTGTTGAATGTTAGTGCTGTGGTGGGGGGCATTAGAGGAGACGGAGGGTCTGGATGATGTGTTGAATGTTAGTGCTGTGGTGGGGGCATTAGAGGAGACGGAGGGTCTGGATGATGTGTTGGATGTTAGTGCTGTGGTGGGGGGGGGCTTTAGAGGAGACGGAGGGTCTGGATGATGTGTTGAATGTTAGTGCTGTGGTGGGGGGGGCTATTAGAGGAGGCGGAGGGTCTGGATGATGTGTTGAATGTTAGTGCTGTGGTGGGGGGGCATTAGAGGAGACGGAGGGTCTGGATGATGTGTTGAATGTTAGTGCTGTGGTGGTGGGGGGCATTAGAGGAGACGGAGGGTCTGGATGATGTGTTGAATGTTAGTGCTGTGGTGGGGGGCATTAGAGGAGACGGAGGGTCTGGATGATGTGTTGAATGTTAGTGCTGTGGTGGTGGGGGGCATTAGAGGAGACGGAGGGTCTGGATGATGTGTTGAATGTTTGTGCTGTGGTGGGGGGGGTATTAGAGGAGGACGGAGGGTCTGATGATATGTTGAATGTTAGTGGTGTGGTGGGGGGGCTATTAGAGGAGACGGAGGGTCTGGATTATGTGTTGAATGTTAGTGCTGTGGTGGTGGGGGCTATTAGAGGAGACGGAGGGTCTGGATTATGTGTTGAATGTTAGTGCTGTGGTGGGGGGGGCTATTAGAGGAGACGGAGGGTCTGGATTATGTGTTGAATGTTAGTGCTGTGGTGGGGGGGGCTATTAGAGGAGACGGAGGGTCTGGATGATGTGTTGAATGTTAGTGCTGTAGTGGGGGGGGCTATTAGAGGAGACGGAGGGTCTGGATTATGTGTTGAATGTTAGTGCTGTGGTGGGGGGGGGCATTAGAGGAGACGGAGAGTCTGGATGATGTGTTGAATATTAGTGCTGTAGTGGGGGGGGCATTAGAGGAGACGGAGGGTCTGGATGATGTGTTGAATGTTAGTGCTGTAGTGGGGGGGGGGCATTAGAGGAGGACGGAGGGTCTGGATGATGTGTTGAATGTTAGTGCTGTGGTGGGGGGGCATTAGAGGAGACGGAGGGTCTGGATGATGTGTTGAATGTTAGTGCTGTGGTGGGGGGCATTAGAGGAGACGGAGGGTCTGGATGATGTGTTGAATGTTAGTGCTGTGGTGGTGGGGGGCATTAGAGGAGACGGAGGGTCTGGATGATGTGTTGAATGTTTGTGCTGTGGTGGGGGGGGGGAATTAGAGGAGGACGGAGGGTCTGATGATATGTTGAATGTTAGTGGTGTGGTGGGGGGCTATTAGAGGAGACGGAGGGTCTGGATTATGTGTTGAATGTTAGTGCTGTGGTGGGGGGGGCATTAGAGGAGACGGAGGGTCTGGATGATGTGTTGAATGTTAGTGCTGTGGTGGGGGGGGCATTAGAGGAGACGGAGGGTCTGGATGATGTGTTGAATGTTAGTGCTGTGGTGGGGGGGCATTAGAGGAGACGGAGGGTCTGGATGATGTGTTGAATGTTAGTGCTGTGGTGGTGGGGGGCATTAGAGGAGACGGAGGGTCTGGATGATGTGTTGAATGTTAGTGCTGTGGTGGGGGGCATTAGAGGAGACGGAGGGTCTGGATGATGTGTTGAATGTTAGTGCTGTGGTGGTGGGGGGCATTAGAGGAGACGGAGGGTCTGGATGATGTGTTGAATGTTTGTGCTGTGGTGGGGGGGGGGGGTATTAGAGGAGGACGGAGGGTCTGATGATATGTTCAATGTTAGTGGTGTGGTGGGGGGGCTATTAGAGGAGACGGAGGGTCTGGATTATGTGTTGAATGTTAGTGCTGTGGTGGTGGGGGCTATTAGAGGAGACGGAGGGTCTGGATTATGTGTTGAATGTTAGTGCTGTGGTGGGGGGGGCTATTAGAGGAGACGGAGGGTCTGGATGATGTGTTGAATGTTAGTGCTGTGGTGGGGGGGGCATTAGAGGAGACGGAGGGTCTGGATGATGTGTTGAATGTTAGTGCTGTGGTGGGGGGGCATTAGAGGAGACGGAGGGTCTGGATGATGTGTTGAATGTTAGTGCTGTGGTGGTGGGGGGCATTAGAGGAGACGGAGGGTCTGGATGATGTGTTGAATGTTAGTGCTGTGGTGGGGGGCATTAGAGGAGACGGAGGGTCTGGATGATGTGTTGAATGTTAGTGCTGTGGTGGTGGGGGGCATTAGAGGAGACGGAGGGTCTGGATGATGTGTTGAATGTTTGTGCTGTGGTGGGGGGGGGGTATTAGAGGAGGACGGAGGGTCTGATGATATGTTCAATGTTAGTGGTGTGGTGGGGGGGCTATTAGAGGAGACGGAGGGTCTGGATTATGTGTTGAATGTTAGTGCTGTGGTGGTGGGGGCTATTAGAGGAGACGGAGGGTCTGGATTATGTGTTGAATGTTAGTGCTGTGGTGGGGGGGGCTATTAGAGGAGACGGAGGGTCTGGATTATGTGTTGAATGTTAGTGCTGTGGTGGGGGGGGCTATTAGAGGAGACGGAGGGTCTGGATGATGTGTTGAATGTTAGTGCTGTAGTGGGGGGGGCTATTAGAGGAGACGGAGGGTCTGGATTATGTGTTGAATGTTAGTGCTGTGGTGGGGGGGGGCATTAGAGGAGACGGAGGGTCTGGATGATGTGTTGAATGTTAGTGCTGTAGTGGGGGGGGGCATTAGAGGAGGACGGAGGGTCTGGATGATGTGTTGAATGTTAGTGCTGTGGTGGGGGGGCATTAGAGGAGACGGAGGGTCTGGATGATGTGTTGAATGTTAGTGCTGTGGTGGGGGGCATTAGAGGAGACGGAGGGTCTGGATGATGTGTTGAATGTTAGTGCTGTGGTGGTGGGGGGCATTAGAGGAGACGGAGGGTCTGGATGATGTGTTGAATGTTTGTGCTGTGGTGGGGGGGGGGGGTATTAGAGGAGGACGGAGGGTCTGATGATATGTTGAATGTTAGTGGTGTGGTGGGGGGGCTATTAGAGGAGACGGAGGGTCTGGATTATGTGTTGAATGTTAGTGCTGTGGTGGGGGGGGCATTAGAGGAGACGGAGGGTCTGGATGATGTGTTGAATGTTAGTGCTGTGGTGGTGGGGGGCATTAGAGGAGACGGAGGGTCTGGATGATGTGTTGAATGTTAGTGCTGTGGTGGGGGGCATTAGAGGAGACGGAGGGTCTGGATGATATGTTGAATGTTAGTGGTGTGGTGGGGGGGCTATTAGAGGAGACGGAGGGTCTGGATTATGTGTTGAATGTTAGTGCTGTGGTGGTGGGGGCTATTAGAGGAGACGGAGGGTCTGGATTATGTGTTGAATGTTAGTGCTGTGGTGGGGGGGGCTATTAGAGGAGACGGAGGGTCTGGATTATGTGTTGAATGTTAGTGCTGTGGTGGGGGGGGCTATTAGAGGAGACGGAGGGTCTGGATTATGTATTGAATGTTAGTGCTGTAGTGGGGGGGGCTATTAGAGGAGACGGAGGGTCTGGATTATGTGTTGAATGTTAGTGCTGTGGTGGGGGGGCTATTAGAGGAGACGGAGGGTCTGGATGATGTGTTGAATGTTAGTGCTGTAGTGGGGGGGGCTATTAGAGGAGACGGAGGGTCTGGATTATGTGTTGAATGTTAGTGCTGTGGTGGGGGGGGGGCATTAGAGGAGACGGAGGGTCTGGATGATGTGTTGAATATTAGTGCTGTAGTGGGGGGGGCATTAGAGGAGACGGAGGGTCTGGATGATGTGTTGAATGTTAGTGCTGTAGTGGGGGGGGCTATTAGAGGAGACGGAGGGTCTGGATTATGTGTTGAATGTTAGTGCTGTGGTTGGGGGGGCATTAGAGGAGACGGAGGGTCTGGATGATGTGTTGAATGTTAGTGCTGTAGTGGGGGGGGGCTATTAGAGGAGACGGAGGGTCTGGATTATGTGTTGAATGTTAGTGCTGTGGTGGGGGGGGCTATTAGAGGAGACGGAGGGTCCGGATGATGTGTTGAATGTTAGTGCTGTAGTGGGGGGGGCTATTAGAGGAGACGGAGGGTCTGGATTATGTGTTGAATGTTAGTGCTGTGGTGGGAGGGGGCATTAGAGGAGACGGAGGGTCTGGATGATGTGTTGAATATTAGTGCTGTAGTGGGGGGGGCATTAGAGGAGACGGAGGGTCTGGATGATGTGTTGAATGTTAGTGCTGTAGTGGGGGGGGGGCATTAGAGGAGGACGGAGGGTCTGGATGATGTGTTGAATGTTAGTGCTGTGGTGGGGGGGCATTAGAGGAGACGGAGGGTCTGGATGATGTGTTGAATGTTAGTGCTGTGGTGGGGGGCATTAGAGGAGACGGAGGGTCTGGATGATGTGTTGAATGTTAGTGCTGTGGTGGTGGGGGGCATTAGAGGAGACGGAGGGTCTGGATGATGTGTTGAATGTTTGTGCTGTGGTGGGGGGGGGGGGGTATTAGAGGAGGACGGAGGGTCTGATGATATGTTGAATGTTAGTGGTGTGGTGGGGGGGCTATTAGAGGAGACGGAGGGTCTGGATTATGTGTTGAATGTTAGTGCTGTGGTGGGGGGGGCATTAGAGGAGACGGAGGGTCTGGATGATGTGTTGAATGTTAGTGCTGTGGTGGTGGGGGGCATTAGAGGAGACGGAGGGTCTGGATGATGTGTTGAATGTTAGTGCTGTGGTGGGGGGCATTAGAGGAGACGGAGGGTCTGGATGATGTGTTGAATGTTAGTGCTGTGGTGGTGGGGGGCATTAGAGGAGACGGAGGGTCTGGATGATGTGTTGAATGTTTGTGCTGTGGTGGGGGGGGGTATTAGAGGAGGACGGAGGGTCTGATGATATGTTGAATGTTAGTGGTGTGGTGGGGGGGCTATTAGAGGAGACGGAGGGTCTGGATTATGTGTTGAATGTTAGTGCTGTGGTGGTGGGGGCTATTAGAGGAGACGGAGGGTCTGGATTATGTGTTGAATGTTAGTGCTGTGGTGGGGGGGGCTATTAGAGGAGACGGAGGGTCTGGATTATGTGTTGAATGTTAGTGCTGTGGTGGGGGGGGCTATTAGAGGAGACGGAGGGTCTGGATTATGTGTTGAATGTTAGTGCTGTAGTGGGGGGGGCTATTAGAGGAGACGGAGGGTCTGGATTATGTGTTGAATGTTAGTGCTGTGGTGGGGGGGCTATTAGAGGAGACGGAGGGTCTGGATGATGTGTTGAATGTTAGTGCTGTAGTGGGGGGGGCTATTAGAGGAGACGGAGGGTCTGGATTATGTGTTGAATGTTAGTGCTGTGGTGGGGGGGGCATTAGAGGAGACGGAGGGTCTGGATGATGTGTTGAATGTTAGTGCTGTAGTGGGGTGGGGCTATTAGAGGAGACGGAGGGTCTGTATTATGTGTTGAATGTTAGTGCTGTGGTGGGGGGGGCTATTAGAGGAGACGGAGGGTCCGGATGATGTGTTGAATGTTAGTGCTGTAGTGGGGGGGGCTATTAGAGGAGACGGAGGGTCTGGATTATGTGTTGAATGTTAGTGCTGTGGTGGGAGGGGGCATTAGAGGAGACGGAGGGTCTGGATGATGTGTTGAATGTTAGTGCTGCGATGGGGGCATCAGAGGAGGACGTGAGGATGCTGCTTTCCTTCCATACCCCGGAGCTGGGGGAGTTCAAGGAGGTGGGGGAGTTCAAGGAGGTGGGGAAGTTCAAGGAGGTGGGAAAGAAGGCCATGTACATAATATGTGTAAATGTCCCGTGCCTCTTCCCTGGAAGGGTCTCCTACACCTGGGCCCTCCTGTTGGGGAGTGGTGTCCATTCTGCATCTGGTACACCTGGACCCTACTGTTGGGGAGGGGTGTCCATTCTGTGCTGAGTCTGAAACTATGGCACATCTGTTCTTACAGTGGTGTTGTGTTGAGTTCCTGTGGAGGAGGATGTGGTGTTGTGTTGAGTTCCTGTGGAGGAGGATGTGGTGTTTAGTTCCTGTGGAGGAGGATGTGGTGTTGTGTTTAGTTCCTGTGGAGGATGTGGTGTTGTGTTTAGTTCCTGTGGAGGAGGATGTGGTGTTGTGTTTAGTTCCTGTGGAGGAGGATGTGGTGTTGTGTTTAGTTCCTGTGGAGGAGGATGTGGTGTTGTTTTTAGTTCCTGTGGAGGAGGATGTGGTGTTGTGTTTAGTTCCTGTGGAGGAAGATGTGGTGTTGTGTTTAGTTACTGCGGAGGAGGGTGTGGTGTTGTGTTTAGTTACTGCGGAGGAGGGTGTGGTGTTGTGTTGAGTTCCTGTGGAGGAGGTTGTGGTGTTGTGTTTAGTTCCTGTGGAGGAGGATGTGGTGTTGTGTTTAGTTCCTGTGGAGGAGGATGTGGTGTTGTGTTTAGTTCCTGTGGAGGAAGGTTTGGTGTTGTGTTTAGTTCCTGTGGAGGAAGTTTTGGTGTTGTGTTTAGATACTGTGGAGGAGGTTGTGGTGTTGTGTTTAGATACTGTGGAGGAGGATGTGGTGTTGTGTTGAGTTACTGTGGAGGAGGATGTGGTGTTGACTTACTGTGGAGGAGGGTGTGGTGTTGTGTTTAGTTCCTGTGGAGGAGGTTGTGGTGTTGTGTTTAGTTACTGTGGAGGAGGTTGTGGTGTTGTGTTTAGTTACTGTAGAGGAAGGTTTGGTGTTGTGTTTTTAATTTATGTTTAACCATGTCCTTGTTTGTTTGAGCTCAATAAAGGTTTCTAAAAGTCAAACTGTCTCTCTCTCTTATTAAGAGGAATAGTAGGCTCCATTCAGAGAGGGGTAACATGGGTATAATGCAGCCCTGAAGGAGTTACCTTTCCCTTCCTCTCCCACAGACATGTCCAGGGAGAGGGGTACCAGGGGTATAATGCAGCCCTGAAGGAGTTACCTTTCCCTTCCTCTCCCACAGACATGTCCAGGGAGAGGGGTACCAGGGGTATAATGCAGCCCTGAAGGAGTTACCTTTCCCTTCCTCTCCCACAGACATGTCCAGGTAGAGGGGTACCAAGGGTATAATGTAGCCCTGAAGGAGTTACCTTTCCCTTCCTCTCCACAGACATGTCCAGGGAGGGGTACCAGGGGTATAATGCAGCCCTGAAGGAGTTACCTTTCCCTTCCTCTCCCACAGACATGTCCAGGGAGGGGTACCAGGGGTATAATGTAGCCCAGCGGGAGTTACCTTTCCCTTCCTCTCCACAGACATGTCCAGGGAGACGGGTACCAGGGGTATAATGTAGCCCTGAAGGAGTTACCTTTCCCTTCCTCTCCCACAGACATGTCCAGGTAGAGGGGTACCAGGGGTATAATGCAGCCCTGAAGGAGTTACCTTTCCCTTCCTCTCCCACAGACATGTCCGGGGAGAGGGGTACCATGGGTATAATGTAGCCCTGAAGGAGTTACCTTTCCCTTCCTCTCCCACATACATGTCCAGGTAGAGGGGTAACCGGGGGTATAATGCAGCCCTGAAGGAGTTACCTTTCCCTTCCTCTCCACAGACATGTCCAGGGAGAGGGGTACCAGGGGTATAATGCAGCCCTGAAGGAGTTACCTTTCCCTTCCTCTCCCACAGACATGTCCAGGGAGGGGTACCAGGGGTATAATGTAGCCCTGAAGGAGTTACCTTTCCCTTCCTCTCCACAGACATGTCCAGGGAGAGGGGTACCAGGGGTATAATGCAGCCCTGAAGGAGTTACCTTTCCCTTCCTCTCCCACAGACATGTCCAGGGACAGGGGGAAGCTGTTCCTCAACTCTTTCTCTCTCTGTATCCCCAATGGTAACCTACTCCTTATCTCTGTCTGTATCCCAAATTGTAACCTACTCCTTATCTCTGTCTGTATCCCAAATGGTAACCTACTCCTTATCTCTGTCTCTATCCTAAATGGTAACCTACTCCTTATCTCTGTCTCTATCCTAAATGGTAACCTACTCCTTATCTCTCTGTATCCCCAATGGTAACCTACTCCTTATATCTCTGTATCCCCAATGGTAACCTACTCCTTATCTCTCTGTATCCCAAATGGTAACCTACTCCTTATCTCTCTCTATCCCAAATGGTAACCTACTCCTTATCTCTCTCTGTATCCCCAATGGTAACCTACTCCTTATCTCTGTCTGTATCCCAAATGGTAACCTACTCCTTATCTCTGTCTGTATCCCAAATGGTAACCTACTCCTTATCTCTCTCTATCCCAAATGGTAACCTACTCCTTATCTCTCTCTGTATCCCCAATGGTAACCTACTCCTTATCTCTGTCTGTATCCCCAATGGTAACCTACTCCTCATCTCTGTCTGTATCCCCAATGGTAACCTACTCCTTATCTCTGTCTCTATCCCAAATGGTAACCTACTCCTTATCTCTCTCTGTATCCCAAATTGTAACCTACTCCTTATCTCTGTCTGTATCCCAAATGGTAACCTACTCCTTATCTCTGTCTCTATCCTAAATGGTAACCTACTCCTTATCTCTGTCTCTTTCCTAAATGGTAACCTACTCCTTATCTCTGTCTCTATCCTAAATGGTAACCTACTCCTTATCTCTCTGTATCCCCAATGGTAACCTACTCCTTATCTCTCTGTATCCCCAATGGTAACCTACTCCTTATCTCTCTGTATCCCCAATGGTAACCTACTCCTTATCTCTCTGTATCCCAAATGGTAACCTACTCCTTATCTCTCTCTATCCCAAATGGTAACCTACTCCTTATCTCTCTCTGTATCCCCAATGGTAACCTACTCCTTATCTCTGTCTGTATCCCAAATGGTAACCTACTCCTTATCTCTGTCTTTATCCCAAATGGTAACCTACTCCTTATCTCTCTCTATCCCAAATGGTAACCTACTCCTTATCTCTCTCTGTATCCCCAATGGTAACCTACTCCTTATCTCTGTCTGTATCCCCAATGGTAACCTACTCCTCATCTCTGTCTGTATCCCCAATGGTAACCTACTCCTTATCTCTGTCTGTATCCCAAATGGTAACCTACTCCTTATCTCTGTCTGTATCCCAAATGGTAACCTACTCCTTATCTCTCTGTATCCCCAATGGTAACCTACTCCTTATCTCTCTGTATCCCAAATGGTAACCTGCTCCTTATCTCTGTCTGTATCCCAAATGGTAACCTACTCCTTATCTCTGTCTGTATCCCCAATGGTAACCTACTCCTTATCTCTCTGTATCCCCAATGGTAACCTACTCCTTATCTCTCTGTATCCCCAATGGTAACCTACTCCTTATCTCTCTGTATCCCCAATGGTAACCTACTCCTTATCTCTCTGTATCCCAAATGGTAACCTGCTCCTTATCTCTGTCTGTATCCCAAATGGTAACCTACTCCTTATCTCTGTCTGTATCCCCAATGGTAACCTACTCCTTATTTATCTGTATCCCCAATGGTAACCTACTCCTTATCTCTGTCTGTATCCCAAATGGTAACCTACTCCTTATCTCTGTCTGTATCCCCAATGGTAACCTACTCCTTATCTCTGTCTGTATCCCAAATGGTAACCTACTCCTTATCTCTGTCTGTATCCCAAATGGTAACCTACTCCTTATCTCTCTGTATCCCCAATGGTAACCTACTCCTTATCTCTCTGTATCCCCAATGGTAACCTACTCCTTATCTCTGTCTGTATCCCAAATGGTAACCTACTCCTTATCTCTGTCTGTATCCCCAATGGTAACCTACTCCTTATCTCTGTCTGTATCCCCAATGGTAACCTACTCCTTATCTCTGTCTGTATCCCCAATGGTAACCTACTCCTTATCTCTCTGTATCCCCAATGGTAACCTACTCCTTATCTCTCTCTGTATCCCAAATGGTAACCTACTCCTTATCTCTGTCTGTATCCCCAATGGTAACCTACTCCTTATCTCTGTCTGTATCCCAAATGGTAACCTACTCCTTATCTCTGACTGTATCCCCAATGGTAACCTACTCCTTATCTCTGTCTGTATCCTAAATGGTAACCTACTCCTTATCTCTGTCTGTATCCCAAATGGTAACCTACTCCTTATCTCTCTGTATCCCCAATGGTAACCTACTCCTTATCTCTCTGTATCCCCAATGGTAACCTACTCCTTATCTCTCTCTGTATCCCCAATGGTAACCTACTCCTTATCTCTGTCTGTATCCCCAATGGTAACCTACTCCTTATCTCTGACTGTATCCCCAATGGTAACCTACTCCTTATCTCTCTGTCTGTATCCCCAATGGTAACCTACTCCTTATCTCTCTGTATCCCCAATGGTAACCTACTCCTTATCTCTCTGTATCCCCAATGGTAACCTACTCCTTATCTCTGACTGTATCCCCAATGGTAACGTACTCCTTATCTCTGTCTGTATCCCCAATGGTAACCTACTCCTTATCTCTGTCTGTATCCCAAATGGTAACCTACTCCTTATCTCTGTCTGTATCCCCAATGGTAACCTACTCCTTATCTCTCTGTATCCCCAATGGTAAACTACTCCTGATCTCTGTCTGTATCCCCAATGGTAACCTACTCCTTATCTCTGTCTGTATCCCAAATGGTAACCTACTCCTTATCTCTGTCTGTATCCCCAATGGTAACCTACTCCTTATCTCTGTCTGTATCCCAAATGGTAACCTACTCCTTATCTCTGTCTGTATCCCCAATGGTAACCTACTCCTTATCTCTGTCTGTATCCCCAATGGTAACCTACTCCTTATCTCTCTGTATCCCAAATGGTAACCTACTCCTTATCTCTGTCTGTATTCCAAATGGTAACCTACTCCTTATCTCTGTCTGTATCCCAAATGGTAACCTACTCCTTATCTCTGTCTGTATCCCAAATGGTAACCTACTCCTTATCTCTGTCTGTATCCCCAAATGGTAATCTACTCCTTATCTCTGTCTGTATCCCCAATGGTAACCTACTCATTATCTCTCTGTATCCCAAATGGTAACCTACTCCTTATCTCTGTCTGTATCCCAAATGGTAACCTACTCCTTATCTCTGTCTGTATCCCCAATGGTAACCTACTCCTTATCTCTCTGTATCCCAAATGGTAACCTACTCCTTATCTCTGTCTGTATCCCCAATGGTAACCTACTCCTTATCTCTGTCTGTATCCCCAATAGTAACCTACTCCTTATCTCTCTCTGTATCCCCAATGGTAACCTACTCCTTATCTCTGTCTGTATCCCCAATGGTAACCTACTCCTTATCTCTCTCTGTATCCCAAATGGTAACCTACTCCTTATCTCTGTCTCTATCCCCAATGGTAACCTACTCCTTATCTCTGACTGTATCCCCAATGGTAACCTACTCCTTATCTCTGACTGTATCCCCAATGGTAACGTACTCCTTATCTCTGTCTGTATCCCCAATGGTAACCTGCTCCTTATCTCTGTATCCCCAATGGTAACCTACTCCTTATCTCTGTCTGTATCCCCAATGGTAACCTACTCCTTATCTCTCTGTATCCCCAATGGTAACCTACTCCTTATCTCTGTCTGTATCCCCAATGGTAACCTACTCCTTATCTCTCTGTATCCCCAATGGTAACGTACTCCTTATCTCTGTCTGTATCCCCAATGGTAACTTACTCCTTATCTCTCTGTATCCCAAATGGTAACCTACTCCTTATCTCTGTCTGTATCCCAAATGGTAACCTATTCCTTATCTCTGTCTGTATCCCAAATGGTAACCTACTCCTTATCTCTGTCTGTATCCCAAATGGTAACCTACTCCTTATCTCTGACTGTATCCCCAATGGTAACCTACTCCTTATCTCTGACTGTATCCCAAATGGTAACCTACTCCTTATCTCTGTCTGTATCCCCAATGGTAACCTACTCCTTATCTCTGTCTGTATCCCCAATGGTAACCTACTCCTTATCTCTCTGTATCCCCAATGGTAACCTACTCCTTATCTCTCTGTATCCCCAATGGTAACCTACTCCTTATCTCTCTGTATCCCAAATGGTAACCTACTCCTTATCTCTGTCTGTATCCCCAATGGTAACCTACTCCTTATCTCTCTGTATCCCCAATGGTAACCTACTCCTTATCTCTCTGTATCCCCAATGGTAACCTACTCCTTATCTCTCTGTATCCCAAATGGTAACCTGCTCCTTATCTCTGTCTGTATCCCAAATGGTAACCTACTCCTTATCTCTGTCTGTATCCCCAATGGTAACCTACTCCTTATCTCTCTGTATCCCCAATGGTAACCTACTCCTTATCTCTGTCTGTATCCCAAATGGTAACCTACTCCTTATCTCTGTCTGTATCCCAAATGGTAACCTACTCCTTATCTCTGTCTGTATCCCAAATGGTAACCTACTCCTTATCTCTGTCTGTATCCCAAATGGTAACCTACTCCTTATCTCTCTGTATCCCCAATGGTAACCTACTCCTTATCTCTCTGTATCCCAAATGGTAACCTGCTCCTTATCTCTGTCTGTATCCCAAATGGTAACCTACTCCTTATCTCTGTATCCCCAATGGTAACCTACTCCTTATCTCTGTATCCCCAATGGTAACCTACTCCTTATCTCTGTCTGTATCCCCAATGGTAACCTACTCCTTATCTCTCTGTATCCCCAATGGTAACCTACTCTTTATCTCTCTGTATCCCCAATGGTAACCTACTCCTTATCTCTCTGTATCCCCAATGGTAACCTACTCCTTATCTCTCTGTATCCCCAATGGTAACCTACTCCTTATCTCTGTCTGTATCCCCAATGGTAACCTACTCCTTGTCTCTGTCTGTATCCCCAATGGTAACCTACTCCTTATCTCTCTGTATCCCAAATGGTAACCTACTCCTTATCTCTGTCTGTATACAAAAATGGTAACCTGCTCCTTATCTCTGTCTGTATCCCAAATGGTAACCTACTCCTTATCTCTGTCTGTATCCCAAATGGTAACCTACTCCTTATCTCTGTCTGTATCCCCAAATGGTAACCTATTCCTTATCTCTGTCTTTATCCCCAATGGTAACCTACTCATTATCTCTCTGTATCCCAAATGGTAACCTACTCCTTATCTCTGTCTGTATCCTAAATGGTAACCTACTCCTTATCTCTGTCTCTATCCTAAATGGTAACCTACTCCTTATCTCTCTGTATCCCCAATGGTAACCTACTCCTTATCACTCTGTATCCCCAATGGTAACCTACTCCTTATCTCTCTGTATCCCCAATGGTAACCTACTCCTTATCTCTCTGTATCCCAAATGGTAACCTACTCCTTATCTCTCTCTATCCCAAATGGTAACCTATTCCTTATCTCTCTCTGTATCCCCAATGGTAACCTACTCCTTATCTCTGTCTGTATCCCAAATGGTAACCTACTCCTTATCTCTGTCTGTATCCCAAATGGTAACCTACTCCTTATCTCTCTCTATCCCAAATGGTAACCTACTCCTTATCTCTCTCTGTATCCCCAATGGTAACCTACTCCTTATCTCTGTCTGTATCCCCAATGGTAACCTACTCCTTATCTCTGTCTGTATCCCCAATGGTAACCTACTCCTTATCTCTGTCTCTATCCCAAATGGTAACCTACTCCTTATCTCTCTCTGTATCCCCAATGGTAACCTACTCCTTATCTCTGTCTGTATCCCAAATGGTAACCCACTCCTTATCTCTCTCTATCCCAAATGGTAACCTACTCCTTATCTCTGTCTGTATCCCAAATGGTAACCTACTCCTTATCTCTGTCTGTATCCCAAATGGTAACCTACTCCTTATCTCTCTGTATCCCCAATGGTAACCTACTCCTTATCTCTCTCTGTATCCCAAATGGTAACCTACTCCTTATCTCTCTGTATCCCCAATGGTAACCTACTCCTTATCGCTCTGTATCCCCAATGGTAACCTACTCCTTTTCTCTGTCTGTATCCCAAATGGTAACCTACTCCTTATCTCTGTCTGTATCCCCAATGGTAACCTACTCCTTATCTCTGTCTGTATCCCAAATGGTAACCTACTCCTTATCTCTGTCTGTATCCCAAATGGTAACCTACTCCTTATCTCTCTGTATCCCCAATGGTAACCTACTCCTTATCTCTCTGTATCCCAAATGGTAACCTGCTCCTTATCTCTGTCTGTATCCCAAATGGTAACCTACTCCTTATCTCTGGCTGTATCCCCAATGGTAACCTACTCCTTATCTCTCTGTATCCCCAATGGTAACCTACTCCTTATCTCTCTGTATCCCCAATGGTAACCTACTCCTTATCTCTCTGTATCCCCAATGGTAACCTACTACTTATCTCTCTGTATCCCAAATGGTAACCTGCTCCTTATCTCTGTCTGTATCCCAAATGGTAACCTACTCCTTATCTCTGTCTGTATCCCCAATGGTAACCTACTCCTTATTTATCTGTATCCCCAATGGTAACCTACTCCTTATCTCTGTCTGTATCCCAAATGGTAACCTACTCCTTATCTCTGTCTGTATCCCCAATGGTAACCTACTCCTTATCTCTGTCTGTATCCCAAATGGTAACCTACTCCTTATCTCTGTCTGTATCCCAAATGGTAACCTACTCCTTATCTCTCTGTATCCCCAATGGTAACCTACTCCTTATCTCTCTGTATCCCCAATGGTAACCTACTCCTTATCTCTGTCTGTATCCCAAATGGTAACCTACTCCTTATCTCTGTCTGTATCCCCAATGGTAACCTATTCCTTATCTCTGTCTGTATCCCCAATGGTAACCTACTCCTTATCTCTGTCTGTATCCCCAATGGTAACCTACTCCTTATCTCTCTGTATCCCCAATGGTAACCTACTCCTTATCTCTCTGTATCCCAAATGGTAACCTACTCCTTATCTCTGTCTGTATCCCCAATGGTAACCTACTCCTTATCTCTGTCTGTATCCCAATGGTAACCTACTCCTTATCTCTGTCTGTATCCCCAATGGTAACCTACTCCTTATCTCTGTCTGTATCCTAAATGGTAACCTACTCCTTATCTCTGTCTGTATCCCAAATGGTAACCTACTCCTTATCTCTCTGTATCCCCAATGGTAACCTACTCCTTATCTCTCTGTATCCCCAATGGTAACCTACTCCTTATCTCTCTCTGTATCCCCAATGGTAACCTACTCCTTATCTCTGTCTGTATCCCCAATGGTAACCTACTCCTTATCTCTGACTGTATCCCCAATGGTAACCTACTCCTTATCTCTGTCTGTATCCCCAATGGTAACCTACTCCTTATCTCTCTGTATCCCCAATGGTAACCTACTCCTTATCTCTCTGTATCCCCAATGGTAACCTACTCCTTATCTCTGACTGTATCCCCAATGGTAACGTACTCCTTATCTCTGTCTGTATCCCCAATGGTAACCTACTCCTTATCTCTGTCTGTATCCCAAATGGTAACCTACTCCTTATCTCTGTCTGTATCCCCAATGGTAATCTACTCCTTATCTCTCTGTATCCCCAATGGTAACCTACTCCTGATCTCTGTCTGTATCCCCAATGGTAACCTACTCCTTATCTCTGTCTGTATCCCAAATGGTAACCTACTCCTTATCTCTGTCTGTATCCCCAATGGTAACCTACTCCTTATCTCTGTCTGTATCCCAAATGGTAACCTACTCCTTATCTCTGTCTGTATCCCCAATGGTAACCTACTCCTTATCTCTGTCTGTATCCCCAATGGTAACCTACTCCTTATCTCTCTGTATCCCAAATGGTAACCTACTCCTTATCTCTGTCTGTATTCCAAATGGTAACCTACTCCTTATCTCTGTCTGTATCCCACATGGTAACCTACTCCTTATCTCTGTCTGTATCCCAAATGGTAACCTACTCCTTATCTCTGTCTGTATCCCCAAATGGTAATCTACTCCTTATCTCTGTCTGTATCCCCAATGGTAACCTACTCATTATCTCTCTGTATCCCAAATGGTAACCTACTCCTTATCTCTGTCTGTATCCCAAATGGTAACCTACTCCTTATCTCTGTCTGTATCCCCAATGGTAACCTACTCCTTATCTCTCTGTATCCCAAATGGTAACCTACTCCTTATCTCTGTCTGTATCCCCAATGGTAACCTACTCCTTATCTCTGTCTGTATCCCCAATAGTAACCTACTCCTTATCTCTCTCTGTATCCCCAATGGTAACCTACTCCTTATCTCTGTCTGTATCCCCAATGGTAACCTACTCCTTATCTCTCTCTGTATCCCAAATGGTAACCTACTCCTTATCTCTGTCTCTATCCCCAATGGTAACCTACTCCTTATCTCTGACTGTATCCCCAATGGTAACCTACTCCTTATCTCTGACTGTATCCCCAATGGTAACGTACTCCTTATCTCTGTCTGTATCCCCAATGGTAACCTGCTCCTTATCTCTGTATCCCCAATGGTAACCTACTCCTTATCTCTGTCTGTATCCCCAATGGTAACCTACTCCTTATCTCTCTGTATCCCCAATGGTAACCTACTCCTTATCTCTGTCTGTATCCCCAATGGTAACCTACTCCTTATCTCTCTGTATCCCCAATGGTAACGTACTCCTTATCTCTGTCTGTATCCCCAATGGTAACCTACTCCTTATCTCTCTGTATCCCAAATGGTAACCTACTCCTTATCTCTGTCTGTATCCCAAATGGTAACCTACTCCTTATCTCTGTCTGTATCCCAAATGGTAACCTACTCCTTATCTCTCTGTATCCCCAATGGTAACCTACTCCTTATCTCTCTCTGTATCCCAAATGGTAACCTACTCCTTATCTCTCTGTATCCCCAATGGTAACCTACTCCTTATCGCTCTGTATCCCCAATGGTAACCTACTCCTTTTCTCTGTCTGTATCCCAAATGGTAACCTACTCCTTATCTCTGTCTGTATCCCCAATGGTAACCTACTCCTTATCTCTGTCTGTATCCCAAATGGTAACCTACTCCTTATCTCTGTCTGTATCCCAAATGGTAACCTACTCCTTATCTCTCTGTATCCCCAATGGTAACCTACTCCTTATCTCTCTGTATCCCAAATGGTAACCTGCTCCTTATCTCTGTCTGTATCCCAAATGGTAACCTACTCCTTATCTCTGTCTGTATCCCCAATGGTAACCTACTCCTTATCTCTCTGTATCCCCAATGGTAACCTACTCCTTATCTCTCTGTATCCCCAATGGTAACCTACTCCTTATCTCTCTGTATCCCCAATGGTAACCTACTACTTATCTCTCTGTATCCCAAATGGTAACCTGCTCCTTATCTCTGTCTGTATCCCAAATGGTAACCTACTCCTTATCTCTGTCTGTATCCCCAATGGTAACCTACTCCTTATTTATCTGTATCCCCAATGGTAACCTACTCCTTATCTCTGTCTGTTTCCCAAATGGTAACCTACTCCTTATCTCTGTCTGTATCCCCAATGGTAACCTACTCCTTATCTCTGTCTGTATCCCAAATGGTAACCTACTCCTTATCTCTGTCTGTATCCCAAATGGTAACCTACTCCTTATCTCTCTGTATCCCCAATGGTAACCTACTCCTTATCTCTCTGTATCCCCAATGGTAACCTACTCCTTATCTCTGTCTGTATCCCAAATGGTAACCTACTCCTTATCTCTGTCTGTATCCCCAATGGTAACCTATTCCTTATCTCTGTCTGTATCCCCAATGGTAACCTACTCCTTATCTCTGTCTGTATCCCCAATGGTAACCTACTCCTTATCTCTCTGTATCCCCAATGGTAACCTACTCCTTATCTCTCTGTATCCCAAATGGTAACCTACTCCTTATCTCTGTCTGTATCCCCAATGGTAACCTACTCCTTATCTCTGTCTGTATCCCAAATGGTAACCTACTCCTTATCTCTGTCTGTATCCCCAATGGTAACCTACTCCTTATCTCTGTCTGTATCCTAAATGGTAACCTACTCCTTATCTCTGTCTGTATCCCAAATGGTAACCTACTCCTTATCTCTCTGTATCCCCAATGGTAACCTACTCCTTATCTCTCTGTATCCCCAATGGTAACCTACTCCTTATCTCTCTCTGTATCCCCAATGGTAACCTACTCCTTATCTCTGTCTGTATCCCCAATGGTAACCTACTCCTTATCTCTGACTGTATCCCCAATGGTAACCTACTCCTTATCTCTGTCTGTATCCCCAATGGTAACCTACTCCTTATCTCTCTGTATCCCCAATGGTAACCTACTCCTTATCTCTCTGTATCCCCAATGGTAACCTACTCCTTATCTCTGACTGTATCCCCAATGGTAACGTACTCCTTATCTCTGTCTGTATCCCCAATGGTAACCTACTCCTTATCTCTGTCTGTATCCCAAATGGTAACCTACTCCTTATCTCTGTCTGTATCCCCAATGGTAACCTACTCCTTATCTCTCTGTATCCCCAATGGTAACCTACTCCTGATCTCTGTCTGTATCCCCAATGGTAACCTACTCCTTATCTCTGTCTGTATCCCAATGGTAACCTACTCCTTATCTCTGTCTGTATCCCCAATGGTAACCTACTCCTTATCTCTGTCTGTATCCCAAATGGTAACCTACTCCTTATCTCTGTCTGTATCCCCAATGATAACCTACTCCTTATCTCTGTCTGTATCCCCAATGGTAACCTACTCCTTATCTCTCTGTATCCCAAATGGTAACCTACTCCTTATCTCTGTCTGTATTCCAAATGGTAACCTACTCCTTATCTCTGTCTGTATCCCACATGGTAACCTACTCCTTATCTCTGTCTGTATCCCAAATGGTAACCTACTCCTTATCTCTGTCTGTATCCCCAAATGGTAATCTACTCCTTATCTCTGTCTGTATCCCCAATGGTAACCTACTCATTATCTCTCTGTATCCCAAATGGTAACCTACTCCTTATCTCTGTCTGTATCCCAAATGGTAACCTACTCCTTATCTCTGTCTGTATCCCCAATGGTAACCTACTCCTTATCTCTCTGTATCCCAAATGGTAACCTACTCCTTATCTCTGTCTGTATCCCCAATGGTAACCTACTCCTTATCTCTGTCTGTATCCCCAATAGTAACCTACTCCTTATCTCTCTCTGTATCCCCAATGGTAACCTACTCCTTATCTCTGTCTGTATCCCCAATGGTAACCTACTCCTTATCTCTCTCTGTATCCCAAATGGTAACCTACTCCTTATCTCTGTCTCTATCCCCAATGGTAACCTACTCCTTATCTCTGACTGTATCCCCAATGGTAACGTACTCCTTATCTCTGTCTGTATCCCCAATGGTAACCTGCTCCTTATCTCTGTATCCCCAATGGTAACCTACTCCTTATCTCTGTCTGTATCCCCAATGGTAACCTACTCCTTATCTCTCTGTATCCCCAATGGTAACCTACTCCTTATCTCTGTCTGTATCCCCAATGGTAACCTACTCCTTATCTCTCTGTATCCCCAATGGTAACGTACTCCTTATCTCTGTCTGTATCCCCAATGGTAACCTACTCCTTATCTCTCTGTATCCCAAATGGTAACCTACTCCTTATCTCTGTCTGTATCCCAAATGGTAACCTACTCCTTATCTCTATCTGTATCCCAAATGGTAACCTACTCCTTATCTCTGACTGTATCCCCAATGGTAACCTACTCCTTATCTCTGACTGTATCCCAAATGGTAACCTACTCCTTATCTCTGTCTGTATCCCCAATGGTAACCTACTCCTTATCTCTCTGTATCCCCAATGGTAACCTACTCCTTATCTCTCTGTATCCCCAATGGTAACCTACTCCTTATCTCTCTGTATCCCCAATGGTAACCTACTCCTTATCTCTCTGTATCCCAAATGGTAACCTGCTCCTTATCTCTGTCTGTATCCCAAATGGTAACCTACTCCTTATCTCTGTCTGTATCCCCAATGGTAACCTACTCCTTATCTCTCTGTATCCCCAATGGTAACCTACTCCTTATCTCTGTCTGTATCCCAAATGGTAACCTACTCCTTATCTCTGTCTGTATCCCCAATGGTAACCTACTCCTTATCTCTGTCTGTATCCCAAATGGTAACCTACTCCTTATCTCTGTCTGTATCCCAAATGGTAACCTACTCCTTATCTCTCTGTATCCCCAATGGTAACCTACTCCTTATCTCTCTGTATCCCAAATGGTAACCTGCTCCTTATCTCTGTCTGTATCCCAAATGGTAACCTACTCCTTATCTCTGTATCCCCAATGGTAACCTACTCCTTATCTCTGTATCCCCAATGGTAGCCTACTCCTTATCTCTGTCTGTATCCCCAATGGTAACCTACTCCTTATCTCTCTGTATCCCCAATGGTAACCTACTCTTTATCTCTCTGTATCCCCAATGGTAACCTACTCCTTATCTCTCTGTATCCCCAATGGTAACCTACTCCTTATCTCTCTGTATCCCCAATGGTAACCTACTCCTTATCTCTGTCTGTATCACCAATGGTAACCTACTCCTTGTCTCTGTCTGTATCCCCAATGGTAACCTACTCCTTATCTCTCTGTATCCCAAATGGTAACCTACTCCTTATCTCTGTCTGTATACAAAAATGGTAACCTGCTCCTTATCTCTGTCTGTATCCCAAATGGTAACCTACTCCTTATCTCTGTCTGTATCCCAAATGGTAACCTACTCCTTATCTCTGTCTGTATCCCCAAATGGTAACCTACTCCTTATCTCTGTCTTTATCCCCAATGGTAACCTACTCATTATCTCTCTGTATCCCAAATGGTAACCTACTCCTTATCTCTGTCTGTATCCCAAATGGTAACCTACTCCTTATCTCTGTCTGTATCCCCAATGGCAACCTACTCCTTATCTCTCTCTGTATCCCCAATGGTAACCTACTCCTTATCTCTGTCTGTATCCCCAATGGTAACCTACTCCTTATCTCTGACTGTATCCCCAATGGTAACGTACTCCTTATCTCTGTCTGTATCCCCAATGGTAACCTACTCCTTATCTCTCTGTATCCCCAATGGTAACCTACTCCTTATCTCTGTCTGTATCCCCAATGGTAACCTACTCCTTATCTCTCTGTATCCCAAATGGTAACCTACTCCTTATCTCTCTGTATCCCCAATGGTAACCTACTCCTTATCTCTGTCTGTATCCCCAATGGTAACCTACTCCTTATCTCTCGGTATCCCCAATGGTAACGTACTCCTTATCTCTGTCTGTATCCCCAATGGTAACCTACTCCTTATCTCTCTGTATCCCAAATGGTAACCTACTCCTTATCTCTGTTTGTATCCCAAATGGTAACCTACTCCTTATCTCTGTCTGTATCCCAAATGGTAACCTACTCCTTATCTCTGACTGTATCCCCAATGGTAACCTACTCCTTATCTCTGACTGTATCCCAAATGGTAACCTACTCCTTATCTCTGTCTGTATCCCAAATGGTAACCTACTCCTTATCTCTGTCTGTATCCCCAATGGTAACCTACTCCTTATCTCTCTGTATCCCCAATGGTAACCTACTCCTTATCTCTCTGTATCTCCAATGGTAACCTACTCCTTATCTCTCTGTATCCCCAATGGTAACCTACTCCTTATCTCTCTGTATCCCAAATGGTAACCTGCTCCTTATCTCTGTCTGTATCCCAAATGGTAACCTACTCCTTATCTCTGTCTGTATCCCCAATGGTAACCTACTCCTTATCTATCTGTATCCCCAATGGTAACCTACTCCTTATCTCTGTCTGTATCCCAAATGGTAACCTACTCCTTATCTCTGTCTGTATCCCCAATGGTAACCTACTCCTTATCTCTGTCTGTATCCCAAATGGTAACCTACTCCTTATCTCTCTCTGTATCCCAAATGGTAACCTACTCCTTATCTCTCTGTATCCCCAATGGTAACCTACTCCTTATCTCTGTCTGTATCCCAAATGGTAACCTGCTCCTTATCTCTGTCTGTATCCCAAATGGTAACCTACTCCTTATCTCTGTATCCCCAATGGTAACCTACTCCTTATCTCTCTGTATCCCCAATGGTAACCTACTCCTTATCTCTGTCTGTATCCCCAATGGTAACCTACTCCTTATCTCTGTCTGTATCCCCAATGGTAACCTACTCCTTACCTCTGTCTGTATCCCCAATGGTAACCTACTCCTTATCTCTGTCTGTATCCCCAATGGTAACCTACTCCTTATCTCTCTGTATCCCCAATGGTAACCTACTCCTTATCTCTCTCTGTATCCCAAATGGTAACCTACTCCTTATCTCTGTCTGTATCCCAAATGGTAACATACTCCTTATCTCTGACTGTATCCCCAATGGTAACCTACTCCTTATCTCTGTCTGTATCCCAAATGTTAACCTACTCCTTATCTCTGTCTGTATCCCCAATGGTAACCTACTCCTTATCTCTGACTGTATCCCCAATGGTAACCTACTCCTTATCTCTGTCTGTATCCCAAATGGTAACCTACTCCTTTTCTCTGTCTGTATCCCCAATGGTAACCTACTCCTTATCTCTCTGTATCCCCAATGGTACCCTACTCCTTATCTCTCTGTATCCCCAATGGTAACCTACTCCTTATCTCTCTCTGTATCCCCAATGGTAACCTACTCCTTATCTCTGTCTGTATCCCAAATGGTAACCTACTCCTTATCTCTGTCTGTATCCCCAAATGGTAACCTACTCCTTATCTCTGTCTTTATCCCCAATGGTAACCTACTCATTATCTCTCTGTATCCCAAATGGTAACCTACTCCTTATCTCTGTCTGTATCCCAAATGGTAACCTACTCCTTATCTCTGTCTGTATCCCCAATGGCAACCTACTCCTTATCTCTCTCTGTATCCCCAATGGTAACCTACTCCTTATCTCTGTCTGTATCCCCAATGGTAACCTACTCCTTATCTCTGACTGTATCCCCAATGGTAACGTACTCCTTATCTCTGTCTGTATCCCCAATGGTAACCTACTCCTTATCTCTCTGTATCCCCAATGGTAACCTACTCCTTATCTCTGTCTGTATCCCCAATGGTAACCTACTCCTTATCTCTCTGTATCCCAAATGGTAACCTACTCCTTATCTCTCTGTATCCCCAATGGTAACCTACTCCTTATCTCTGTCTGTATCCCCAATGGTAACCTACTCCTTATCTCTCGGTATCCCCAATGGTAACGTACTCCTTATCTCTGTCTGTATCCCCAATGGTAACCTACTCCTTATCTCTGTCTGTATCCCCAATGGTAACCTACTCCTTATCTCTGTTTGTATCCCAAATGGTAACCTACTCCTTATCTCTGTCTGTATCCCAAATGGTAACCTACTCCTTATCTCTGACTGTATCCCCAATGGTAACCTACTCCTTATCTCTGACTGTATCCCAAATGGTAACCTACTCCTTATCTCTGTCTGTATCCCAAATGGTAACCTACTCCTTATCTCTGTCTGTATCCCCAATGGTAACCTACTCCTTATCTCTCTGTATCCCCAATGGTAACCTACTCCTTATCTCTCTGTACCTCCAATGGTAACCTACTCCTTATCTCTCTGTATCCCCAATGGTAACCTACTCCTTATCTCTCTGTATCCCAAATGGTAACCTGCTCCTTATCTCTGTCTGTATCCCAAATGGTAACCTACTCCTTATCTCTGTCTGTATCCCCAATGGTAACCTACTCCTTATCTATCTGTATCCCCAATGGTAACCTACTCCTTATCTCTGTCTGTATCCCAAATGGTAACCTACTCCTTATCTCTGTCTGTATCCCCAATGGTAACCTACTCCTTATCTCTGTCTGTATCCCAAATGGTAACCTACTCCTTATCTCTCTCTGTATCCCAAATGGTAACCTACTCCTTATCTCACTGTATCCCCAATGGTAACCTACTCCTTATCTCTGTCTGTATCCCAAATGGTAACCTGCTCCTTATCTCTGTCTGTATCCCAAATGGTAACCTACTCCTTATCTCTGTATCCCCAATGGTAACCTACTCCTTATCTCTCTGTATCCCCAATGGTAACCTACTCCTTATCTCTGTCTGTATCCCAAATGGTAACCTACTCCTTATCTCTGTCTGTATCCCCAATGGTAACCTACTCCTTACCTCTGTCTGTATCCCCAATGGTAACCTACTCCTTATCTCTGTCTGTATCCCCAATGGTAACCTACTCCTTATCTCTCTGTATCCCCAATGGTAACCTACTCCTTATCTCTCTGTATCCCAAATGGTAACCTACTCCTTATCTCTGTCTGTATCCCAAATGGTAACATACTCCTTATCTCTGACTGTATCCCCAATGGTAACCTACTCCTTATCTCTGTCTGTATCCCAAATGTTAACCTACTCCTTATCTCTGTCTGTATCCCCAATGGTAACCTACTCCTTATCTCTGACTGTATCCCCAATGGTAACCTACTCCTTATCTCTGTCTGTATCCCAAATGGTAACCTACTCCTTATCTCTGTCTGTATCCCCAATGGTAACCTACTCCTTATCTCTCTGTATCCCCAATGGTACCCTACTCCTTATCTCTCTGTATCCCCAATGGTAACCTACTCCTTATCTCTCTCTGTATCCCCAATGGTAACCTACTCCTTATCTCTGTCTGTATC
This sequence comes from Oncorhynchus mykiss, assembly GCF_013265735.2. NCBI lineage: Eukaryota > Metazoa > Chordata > Actinopteri > Salmoniformes > Salmonidae > Oncorhynchus > Oncorhynchus mykiss. The sequence goes on from NC_048585.1 coordinate 8,462,767, forward strand.
CCCAATGGTAACCTACTCCTTATCTCTGACTGTATCCCCAATGGTAACCTACTCCTTATCTCTGTCTGTATCCCAAATGGTAACCTACTCCTTATCTCTGTCTGTATCCCCAATGGTAACCTACTCCTTATCTCTCTGTATCCCCAATGGTAACCTACTCCTTATCTCTCTGTATCCCCAATGGTAACCTACTCCTTATCTCTGTCTATATCCCCAATGGTAACCTACACCTTATCTCTCTGTATCCCCAATGGTAACCTACTCCTTATCTCTGTCTGTATCCCAAATGGTAACCTACTCCTTATCTCTGTCTGTATCCCAAATGGTAACCTACTCCTTATCTCTGTCTGTATCCCCAATGGTAACCTACTCCTTATCTCTGTCTGTATCCCAAATGGTAACCTACTCCTTATCTCTGTCTGTATCCCCAATGGTAACCTGCTCCTTATCTCTGTCTGTATCCCCAATGGTAACCTACTCCTTATCTCTCTGTATCCCCAATGGTAACCTACTCCTTATCTCTGTCTGTATCCCAAATGGTAACCTACTCCTTATCTCTGTCTGTATCCCAAATGGTAACCTACTCCTTATCTCTGTCTGTATCCCAAATGGTAACCTACTCCTTATCTCTGTCTGTATCCCCAAATGGTAACCTACTCCTTATCTCTGTCTGTATCCCCAATGGTAACCTACTCATTATCTCTCTGTATCCCAAATGGTAACCTACTCCTTATCTCTGTCTGTATCCCAAATGGTAACCTACTCCTTTTCTCTGTCTGTATCCCCAATGGTAACCTACTCCTTATCTCTGTATCCCAAATGGTAACCTACTCCTTATCTCTGTCTGTATCCCCAATGGTAGCCTACTCCTTATCTCTGTCTGTATCCCCAATGGTAACCTACTCCTTATCTCTCTCTGTATCCCCAATGGTAACCTACTCCTTATCTCTCTGTATCCCAAATGGTAACCTACTCCTTATCTCTCTGTATCCCAAATGGTAACCTACTCCTTATCTCTGTCTCTATCCCCAATGGTAACCTACTCCTTATCTCTGACTGTATCCCCAATGGTAACCTACTCCTTATCTCTGACTGTATCCCCAATGGTAACGTACTCCTTATCTCTGTCTGTATCCCCAATGGTAACCTACTCCTTATCTCTCTGTATCCCCAATGGTAACCTACTCCTTAGCTCTGTCTGTATCCCCAATGGTAACCTACTCCTTATCTCTCTGTATCCCCAATGGTAACCTACTCCTTATCTCTGTCTGTATCCCCAATGGTAACCTATTCCTTATCTCTGGCTGTATCCCCAATGGTAACCTACTCCTTATCTCTCTGTATCCCCAATGGTAACGTACTCCTTATCTCTGTCTGTATCCCCAATGGTAACCTACTCCTTATCTCTCTGTATCCCAAATGGTAACCTACTCCTTATCTCTGTCTGTATCCCAAATGGTAACCTACTCCTTATCTCTGTCTGTATCCCAAATGGTAACCTACTCCTTATCTCTGACTGTATCCCCAATGGTAAACTACTCCTTATCTCTGACTGTATCCCAAATGGTAACCTACTCCTTATCTCTGTCTGTATCCCAAATGGTAACCTACTCCTTATCTCTGACTGTATCCCAAATGGTAACCTACTCCTTATCTCTGACTGTATCCCAAATGCTAACGTACTCCTTATTTCTGTCTGTATCCCAAATGGTAACCTACTCCTTATCTCTCTCTGTATCCCCAATGGTAACCTACTCCTTATCTCTGTCTGTATCCCCAATGGTAACATACTCCTTATCTCTGTCTGTATCCCAAATGGTAACGCACTCCTTATCTCTGACTGTAACCCCAATGGTAACCTACTCCTTATCTCTGACTGTATCCCCAATGGTAACGTACTCCTTATCTTTGTCTGTATCCCCAATGGTAACCTACTCCTTATCTCTCTGTATCCCCAATGGTAACATACTCCTTATCTCTGTCTGTATCCCCGATGGTAACCTACTCCTTATCTCTCTGTATCCCAAATGGTAACCTACTCCTTATCTCTGTCTGTATCCCAAATGGTAACCTACTCCTTATCTCTGTCTGTATCCCAAATGGTAACCTACTCCTTATCTCTGACTGTATCCCCAATGGTAAACTACTCCTCATCTCTGACTGTATCCCAAATGGTAACCTACTCCTTATCTCTGTCTGTATCCCAAATGGTAACCTACTCCTTATCTCTGACTGTATCCCAAATGGTAACCTACTCCTTATCTCTGACTGTATCCCAAATGGTAACGTACTCCTTATTTCTGTCTGTATCCCAAATGGTAACCTACTCCTTATCTCTCTCTGTATCCCCAATGGTAACCTACTCCTTATCTCTGTCTGTATCCCCAATGGTAACATACTCCTTATCTCTGTCTGTATCCCAAATGGTAACGTACTCCTTATTTCTGTCTGTATCCCAAATGGTAACCTACTCCTTATCTCTGTCTGTACCCCCAATGGTAACCTACTCCTTATCTCTCTCTATCCCAAATGGTAACCTACTCCGTATCTCTGTCTGTATCCCCAATGCTAACCTACTCCTTATCTCTGTCTGTATCCCAAATGGTAACCTACTCCTTATCTCTGTCTGTATCCCAAATGGTAACCTACTCCTTATCTCTGTCTGTATCCCAAATGGTAACCTACTCCTTATCTCTCTCTGTATCCCCAATGGTAACCTACTCCTTATCTCTGTCTGTATCCCCAATGGTAACCTACTCCTTATTTTGTGGGGTTCTTTTGAGCATGTCCCATAGGGCTCTGGTCACAGTACTGCACTGTAGGGAATAGAACGTAATTTGGGATACAGACGTGTTTTCTCCAGTGACTGGTGCTGACAGCTCCTGGAGTGGGGGGAGGTTAAGGTTGTATGATGGGCTGCACCACCCTCTCTGGTTGCACCAAAAAAAAACATAATGCTGTGTGAATTAAACCTGCCCAGTCAGTAATCATTATGCTGAGGTAAATCCCCATAATGCTGTGTGAATTAAACCTGCCCAGTCAGTGATCATTATGCTGAGGTCAATCCCCATAATGCTGTGTGAATTAAACCTGCCCAGTCAGTGATCGTTTTGCTGAGGTGAATCCCCATAATGCTGTGTGAATTAAACCTGCCCAGTCAGCGATCATTATGCTGAGGTAAATCCCCATAATGCTGTGTGAATTAAACCTGCCCAGTCAGTGATCATTATGCTGAGGTAAATCCCCATAATGCTGTGTGAATTAAACCTGCCCAGTCAGCGATCGTTTTGCTGAGGTGAATCCCCATAATGCTGTGTGAATTAAACCTGCCCAGTCAGTGATCATTATGCTGAGGTAAATCCCCATAATGCTGTGTGAATTAAACCTGCCCAGTCAGTGATCATTATGCTGAGGTAAATCCCCATAATGCTGTGTGAATTAAACCTGCCCAGTCAGCGATCGTTTTGCTGAGGTGAATCCCCATAATGCTGTGTGAATTAAACCTGCCCAGTCAGTGATCATTATGCTGAGGTAAATCCCCATAATGCTGTGTGAATTAAACCTGCCCAGTCAGTGATCATTATGCTGAGGTAAATCCCAATAATGCTGTGTGAATTAAACCTGCCCAGTCAGCGGTCGTTTTGCTGAGGTAAATCCCCATAATGCTGTGTGAATTAAAGGTGAGGTGAGTCTCACGTCTCGACATTCACATTTATGCATTATTTATTATTATTATTTATTATTATTATTTATTATTATTATTTATTATTATTATTTATTATTATTATTTATTATTATTATTTATTATTATTATTTATTATTATTATTTATTATTATTATTTATTATTATTATTTATTATTATTATTTATTATTATTATTTATTATTATTATTTATTATGATTATTTATTATTATTATTTATTATTATTATTTATTATTATTATTTATTATTATTATTTATTATTATTATTTATTATTATTATTTATTATTATTATTTATTATTATTATTTATTATTATTATTTATTATGATTATTTATTATGATTATTTATTATGATTATTTATTATGATTATTTATTATGATTATTTATTATGATTATTTATTATTATTATTTATTATTATTATTTATTATTATTATTTATTATTATTATTTATTATTATTATTTATTATTATTATTTATTATTATTATTTATTATGATTATTTATTATGATTATTTATTATTATTATTTATTATTATTATTTATTATTATTATTTATTATTATTATTTATTATTATTATTTATTATGATTATTTATTATTATTATTTATTATTATTATTTATTATTATTATTTATTATTATTATTTATTATTATTATTTATTATTATTATTTATTATTATTATTTATTATTATTATTTATTATTATTATTTTCAATTAATGTTTGCGTGCAGCTTTGCCTTTGGCTTCCAACCTGGGAACAATTTCATTCACCTTAAACCAGATGCAAACATTATTAAACCCTAGTTAACCTGAATACAGAGTACTGATGAGAGGCAGGAGGAGGTCAGGGTTGATCCCTAGTTAACCTGACTACAGAGTACTGATGTGAGGCAGTAGGAGGTCAGGGTTGATCCCTAGTTAACCTGAATACAGAGTACTGATGAGAGGCAGTAGGAGGTCAGGGTTGATCCCTAGTTAACCTGACTACAGAGTACTGATGAGAGGCAGGAGGAGGTCAGAATTGAACCCTAGTTAACCTGAAAACTGATGAGAGGCAGGAGGAGGTCAGGGTTGAACCCTGGTTAACCTGAGTACTGATGAGAGGCAGTAGGAGGTCAGGGTTGAACCCTGGTTAACCTGAGTACTGATGAGAGGCAGGAGGAGGTCAGGGTTGAACCCTAGTTAACCTGAATACAGAGTACTGTTGAGAGGCAGGAGGAGGTCAGGGTTGAACCCTAGTTAACCTGAATACAGAGTACTGATGAGAGGCAGGAGGAGGTCAGGGTTGAACCCTACTTAACCTGAATACAGAGTACTGATGAGAGGCAGGAGGAGGTCAGAGTTGAACCCTGGTTAACCTGAATACAGAGTACTGATGAGAGGCAGGAGGAGGTCAGGGTTGAACCCTGGTTAACCTGAGTACTGATGAGAGGCAGGAGGAGGTCAGGGTTGAACCCTAGTTAACCTGAATACAGAGTACTGTTGAGAGGCAGGAGGAGGTCAGGGTTGAACCCTGGTTAACCTGAATACAGAGTACTGATGAGAGGCAGGAGGAGGTCAGTGTTGAACCCTAGTTAACCTGAGTACTGATGAGAGGCAGGAGGAGGTCAGGGTTGAACCCTAGTTAACCTGAATACAGAGTACTGATGAGAGGCAGGATTAGGTCAGAGTTGAACCCTAGTTAGCCTGAATACAGAGTACTGATGAGAGGCAGGAGGAGGTCAGGGTTGAACCCTAGTTAACCTGAATACAGAGTACTGATGAGAGGCAGGAGGAGGTCAGGGTTGAACCCTAGTTAACTTGAATACAGAGTACTGATGAGAGGCAGGAGGAGGTCAGGGTTGAACCCTGGCTAACCTGAGTACTGATGAGAGGCCGGAGGAGGTCAGGGTTAAACCCTAGTTAACCTGAATACAGAGTACTGTTGAGAGGCAGGAGGAGGTCAGGGTTGAACCCTAGTTACCCTGAATACAGAGTACTGATGAGAGGCCGGAAGAGGTCAGGGTTAAACCCTAGTTAACCTGAATACAGAGTACTGTTGAGAGGCAGGAGGAGGTCAGGGTTGAACCCTAGTTACCCTGAATACAGAGTACTGATGAGAGGCCGGAGGAGGTCAGTGTTGAACCCTAGTTAACCTGAGTACTGATGAGAGGCAGGAGGAGGTCAGGGTTGAACCCTAGTTAACCTGAGTACTGTTGAGAGGCAGGAGGAGGTCAGGGTTGAACCCTAGTTAACCTGAGTACTGATGAGAGGCAGGAGGAGGTCAGGGTTGAACCCTAGTTAACCTGAATACAGAGTACTGTTGAGAGGCAGGAGGAGGCCAGTGTTGAACCCTAGTTAACCTGAATACAGAGTACTGATGAGAGGCAGGAGGAGGTCAGTGTTGAACCCTAGTTAACCTGAGTACTGATGAGAGGCAGGAGGAGGTCAGGGTTGAACCCTAGTTAACCTGAATACAGAGTATTGATGAGAGGCAGGATTAGGTCAGAGTTGATCCCTAGTTAACCTGAATACAGAGTACTGATGAGAGGCAGGAGGAGGTCAGGGTTGAACCCTAGTTAACCTGAATACAGAGTACTGATGAGAGGCAGGAGGAGGTCAGGGTTGAACCCTAGTTAACTTGAATACAGAGTACTGATGAGAGGCAGGAGGAGGTCAGGGTTGAACCCTGGCTAACCTGAGTACTGATGAGAGGCAGGAGGAGGTCAGGGTTGAACCCTAGTTAAGCTGAGTACTGATGAGAGGCAGGAGGAGGTCAGGGTTGAACCCTAGTTAACCTGAATACAGAGTGCTGATGAGAGGCAGGAGGAGGTCAGTGTTGAACCCAAGTTAACCTGAATACAGAGTACTGTTGAGAGGCAGGAGGAGGTCAGGGTTGAACCCTAGTTAACCTGAGTACTGATGAGAGGCAGGAGGAGGTCAGGGTTGAACCCTAGTTAAACTGAGTACTGATGAGAGGCAGGAGGAGGTCAGGGTTGAACCCTAGTTAACCTGAATACAGAGTACTGATGAGAGGCAGGAGGAGGTTAGGGTTGAACCCTAGTTAACCTGAATACAGAGTACTGATGAGAGGCAGGAGGAGGTCAGGGTTGAACTGATCAAATGTATTTATGTAGCCCTTCTTACATCAGCTGATATCTCAAAGTGCTGTACAGAAACCCAGCCTAAAACCCCAAACATCAAGAAAGGCAGGTGTAGAAGCACGGTGGCTAGGAAAAACTCCCTAGAAAGGCCTAGTAAGCCAGTGACTCAGCCCCTGTAATAGGGTTAGAGGCAGAGAATCCCAGTGGAAAGAGGGAAACCGGCCAGGCAGAGACAGCAAGGGCGGTTCGTTGCTCCAGAGCCTTTCCGTTCACCTTCCCACTCCTGGGCCAGACTACACTCAATCATATGACCCACTGAAGAGATGAGTCTTCAGGAAAGACTTAAAGGTTGAGACTGAGTCTGCGTCTCTCACATGGGTAGGCAGACCATTCCATAAAAATTGAGCTCTATAGGAGAAAGCCCTGCCTCCAGCTGTTTGCTTAGAAATTCTAGGGACAATTAGGAGGCCTGCGTCTTGTGACCGTAGCGTACTTGTAGGTATGTACGGCAGGACCAAATCAGAGAGATAGCAAGCAAGCCCATGTAACGCTTTGTAGGTTGGCAGTAAAACCTTGAAATCAGCCCTTGCCTTAACAGAAAGCCAGTGTAGAGAGGCTAGCACTGGAGTTATATGATCACATGTTTTGGTTCTAGTCAGGATTCTAGCAGCCGTATTTAGCACTAACTGAAGTTTATTTAGTGCTTTATCCGGGTAGCCGGAAAGTAGAGCATTGCAGTAGTCTAACCTAGAAGTGACAAAAGCATGGATTAATTTTTCTGCTGATGAGAGGCAGTAGGAGGTCAGGGTTGAACTCTAGTTAACCTGAATACAGAGTACTGTTGAGAGGCAGGAGGACGTCAGGGTTGGAGGGAAAATGTACATGATATGATTGTGCTGTCGTCTCACCTAGCTATCTCCAGGTGAATGATTGTGATGTATTGTCGTCTCTCACCTAGCTATCTCCAGATGAATGAATGTGATGTGCTGTCGTCTCACCTTGCTATCTCCAGGTGAATGATTGTGATGTGCTGTCGTCTCACCTAGCTATCTCCAGGTGAATGATTGTGATGTGCTGTCGTCTCACCTAGCTATCTCCAGGTGAATGATGGTGATGTGCTGTCGTCTCACCTAGCTATCTCCAGGTGAATGATGGTGATGTGCTGTCGTCTCACCTCGCTATCTCCAGGTGAATGATTGTGATGTGCTGTCGTCTCACCTCGCTCACCCTAACCTCAACTGTAGTGTTGATATTCCACATGGTGCTAAACCCCCCTAACCTCTACTGTAGTGTTGATATTCCACGTGGAGCTAAACCGCCCTAACCTCTACTGTAGTGTTGATATTCCACGTGGTGCTAAACCCCCCTAACCTCTACTGTAGTGTTGATATTCCACATGGTGCCCCCCTAACCTCTACTGTAGTGTTGATATTCCACATGGTGCTAAACCCCCCTAACCTCTACTGTAGTGTTGATATTCCACATGGTGCTAAACCCCCGTAATCTCTACTGTAGTGTTGATATTCCACATGGTGCCCCCCTAACCTCTACTGTAGTGTTGATATTCCACATGGTGCCCCCCTAACCTCTACTGTAGTGTTGATATTCCACGTGGTGCTAAACCCCCCTAACCTCTACTGTAGTGTTGATATTCCACATGGTGCCCCCCTAACCTCTACTGTAGTGTTGATATTCCACATGGTGCCCCCCTAACCTCTACTGTAGTGTTGATATTCCACATGGTGCCCCCCTAACCTCTACTGTAGTGTTGATATTCCACATGGTGCCCCCCTAACCTCTACTGTAGTGTTGATATTCCACATGGTTCCCCCCTAACCTCTACTGTAGTGTTGATATTCCACATGGTGCTAAACCCCCCTAACCTCTACTGTAGTGTTGATATTCCACATGGTGCTAAACCCCCCTAACCTCTACTGTAGTGTTGATATTCCACGTGGTGCTAGACCCCCCTAACCTCTACTGTAGTGTTGATATTCCACATGGTGCTAAACCCCCCTAACCTCTACTGTAGTGTTGATATTCCACGTGGTGCTAAACCCCCCTAACCTCTACTGTAGTGTTGATATTCCACGTGGTGCTAAACCCCCCTAACCTCTACTGTAGTGTTGATATTCCACATGGTGCCCCCCTAACCTCTACTGTAGTGGTGATATTCCACATGGTGCTAAACCCCCCTAACGCCTGCTGGGCAACAAACCGGTATTCACACCAGTTGTATTCTAATCCCTGTATGATGAGTCTCACATGTCTACCCTCTCAGGGACCCTGTGTTCCCATCCGGGAGGATCTGGGTGCTGAGCTTCTCTCAGGGCCTGAGCCCAGTAATTCAACCTGAATAAAAGTCCTTAAATGTAACATTTTTACATAATCACAGTCATTATTTGGGGTTACTAATATAATCGGAGTCATTAAGAGCTTCAGGGCTCGCCGCGCTGGTGCCCTGCCTGGGCCGGGAGGGATCGCTGTAAAGTGTTCACAGACAGTTTTACCGCCACACAGTCAGACATCTCAACACGACTAAAGGGAGTGTGTGTGTGTGTGTGTGTCTGTCAGTCCATCCAGCCCATCCAGCCCATCCAGCCCATCCAGCCCATCCAGCCCATCCAGCCCATCCAGTCCATCCAGCCCATCCAGCCCATCAATCCCATCCAGTCCATCCAGTCCATCCAGCCCATCCAGCCCATTCAGCCCAACAGGGAGAGCAGCAGCCCATCCAGCCCATCCAGCCCATCCAGCCCATTCAGCCCAACAGGGAGAGCAGCAGCCCATCCAGCCCATCCAGCCCATCCAGCCCATTCAGCCCAACAGGGAGAGCAGCAGCCCATCCAGCCCATCCAGCCCATCCAGCCCATTCAGCCCAACAGGGAGAGCAGCAGCCCATCCAGCCCATCCAGCCCATCCAGCCCATTCAGCCCAACAGGGAGAGCAGCAGCCCATCCAGTCCATCCAGCCCATCCAGCCCATCCAGCCCATCCAGCCCAACCAGCCCATCCAGCCCATCCAGCCCATCCATCCCATTCAGCCCAACAGGGTGAGCTGCAGCCGATTCAGCCCATCCAGCCCATCCAGCCCATCCAGCCCATCCAGCCCAACCAGCCCATCCAGCCCATCCAGTCCATCCAGCCCATCCAGCCCATCCAGCCCATCCAGCCCATCCAGCCCATCCAGCCCAACCAGCCCATCCAGCCCATCCAGCCCATCCATCCCATTCAGCCCAACAGGGTGAGCTGCAGCCGATTCAGCCCATCCAGCCCATCCAGCCCTTCCAGCCCATCCAGCCCAACAGGGAGAGCTGCAGCCCATCCATCCCATCCAGCCCATCCTGCCCATCCAGCCCATCCAGCCCATCCAGCCCAACAGGGTGAGCAGCAGTCCATCCAGCCCATCCAACCCATCCAGCCAACCAGCCCATCCAGCCCATCCAGCCCATCCAGCCCATTCAGCCCAACAGGGAGAGCAGCAGCCCATCCAGCCCATCCAGCCCATCCAGCCCATTCAGCCCAACAGGGAGAGCAGCAGCCCATCCAGTCCATCCAGCCCATCCAGCCCATCCAGCCCATCCAGCCCAACCAGCCCATCCAGCCCATCCAGCCCATCCATCCCATTCAGCCCAACAGGGTGAGCTGCAGCCGATTCAGCCCATCCAGCCCATCCAGCCCATCCAGCCCATCCAGCCCAACCAGCCCATCCAGCCCATCCAGTCCATCCAGCCCATCCAGCCCATCCAGCCCATCCAGCCCATCCAGCCCATCCAGCCCAACCAGCCCATCCAGCCCATCCAGCCCATCCATCCCATTCAGCCCAACAGGGTGAGCTGCAGCCGATTCAGCCCATCCAGCCCATCCAGCCCTTCCAGCCCATCCAGCCCAACAGGGAGAGCTGCAGCCCATCCATCCCATCCAGCCCATCCTGCCCATCCAGCCCATCCAGCCCATCCAGCCCAACAGGGTGAGCAGCAGTCCATCCAGCCCATCCAACCCATCCAGCCAACCAGCCCATCCAGCCCATCCAGCCCATCCAGCCCATCCAGCCCATCCAGCCCAACAGGGAGAGCTGCAGCCCATCCAGCCCATCCAGCCCATCCAGCCCATCCAGCCCAACAGGGTGAGCAGCAGTCCATCCAGCCCATCAGGGAGAGCAGCAGCCCATCCAGCCCATCCAGCCCAACAGGGTGAGCAGCAGTCCATCCAGCCCATCAGGGAGAGCAGCAGCCCATCCAGTCCATCCAGCCCATCAGGGAGAGCAGCAACCCATCCAGCCCATCCAGCCCAACCAGCCCATCAGGGAGAGCAGCAGCCCATCCAGCCCATCCAGCCCATCAGGGGGAGCAGCAGCCCATCCAGCCCATCCAGCTCATCCAGCCCATCCAGCCCATCCAGCCCAACCAGCCCATCCAGCCCATCCAGCCCGACCAGCTTATCCAGCCCATCAGGGAGAGCAGCAGCCCATCCAGCTCATCCAGCCCAACCAGCCCATCCAGCCCATCAGGGAGAGCAGCAGCCCATCCAGCCCATCCAGCCCATCCAGCCCAACAGGGAGAGTAACACCGTAGAGGAACGTAACCCTAAAAACCAGAGAAACCCTGGTGTTATTAAGACTATTTAAAGCCTGTTGGACCTGGATAGAGGGAGGGAGGGATAGTAACTGAAGACGTCAGGGTGGTAGTCCTGCTGTCTGTGTGTGGATTAAAGGATCACCATGTTAGATGAAGACTGACAACAGGCAGTGTGACAACAACAGATCTGTCTGGATGACACCATGCAGGAAGAAAGAGGGTTGGCAATTGTGGCATTTTACCATCATGTTATACAGACATAGGAAAGAATGAGAGACGTCGTCTCTCTCTCTCTCTCTCTCTCTCTCTCTCTCTCTCTCTCTCTCTCTTTCTCTCTCTCTCTTTCTCTCTCTCTCTCTCTCTCTATCATCGCTCTCTCTCTTCCTCCCTCCCTCTCTCTGCCTCCCTCTCTCTGCCTCCCTCTCTCTTCCTCCCTCCCTCTCTCTTCCTCCCTCCCTCTCTCTTCCTTCCTCCCTCTCTCTTCCTCCCTCTCTCTCTCTTCCTCCCTCCCTCTCTCTTCCTCCCTCCCTCTCTCTTCCACCCTCCCTCTCTCTTCCTCCCTCCCTCTCTTTTCCTCCATCCCTCCCTCTCCCTCCCTCCCTCCCTCCCTCCCTCCCTCCCTCCCTCCCTCCCTCCCTCCCTCTTCCTCCCCACCTCTCTTCCTCCATCCCTCCCTCTCTCTTCCTTCCTCCCTCCCTCTCTCTTCCTTCCTTCCTCCCTCTCTCTTCCTCCCCACCTCTCCCTCCCTCCCTCCCTCCCTCCCTCCCTCCCTCCCTCCCTCTCTCTTCCTCCCCACCTCGTCCTCCCTCCCTTTCCCTCTAAGCAGACAGTAGTGCTCCCTTCTCCAGCAGGAAGCAGCAGTCTAGCCCAGAGGGAAAGTCAGGCAGGAGGTTCCTCTAGGATACAGCAGGGGCTTTCAATACAGCAGGGGCTTTCAATACAGCAGGAACTTTCAATACTGCAGGGTCTTTCAATACAGCAGGGGCTTTCAATACTGCAGGGGCTTTCAATACAGCAGGGGCTTTCAATACAGCAGGGGCTTTCAATACAGCAGGGGCTTTCAATACGGCACGGGCTTACAATACAGCAGGGGCGTTCAATACTGCAGGGGCTTTCAATACTGCAGGGGCTTTCAATACAGCAGGGACTTTCAATACAGCAGGGGCTTTCAATACTGCAGGGGCTTTCAATACAGCAGGGGCTTTCAATACAGCAGGGGCTTTCAATACAGCAGGGGCTTTCAATACAGCAGGGGCTTTCAATACTGCAGGGGCTTTCAATACTGCAGGGGCTTTCAATCCTCCTCCACTACCTCTCTCTCTCTCTCTCTCTGATTCCTCCTCCACTACCTCTCGCTCTCTCTCTCTCTCTCTCTGATTCCTCCTCCCCTCTCTACCTCTCTCTCTCTCTGATTCCTCCTCCACTACCTCTCTCTCTCTCTCTCTCTGATTCCTCCTCCACTACCTCTCTCTCTCTCTCTCTCTCTCTGATTCCTCCTCCCCTCTCTACCTCTCTCTCTCTCTGATTCCTCCTCCACTACCCCTCTCTCTCTCGCTCTCGCTCTCTCTCTCTCTCTCTCTCTCTCTGATTCCTCCTCCACTACCTCTCTCTCTCTATATATATATATATATAGTGTTAATTCTGCTCTGCAAGCATTATTTGCATTGTACAATAAGTATATAGCAGAGTCTCAATTGGATGTTTGTCCCATTTAGTGAGAACTTGGTTGGCGAGTGGACCCCAGACCCCGCAACCATAGTTCATGTGTTCGAAACTGATTAGGAAGTATGTTTAGACAGATCCTATATGTATGTCGAGGTTTATGTTCCTTCCGATGGCGTAGTTCTTGCCTTGTGGAAGTTACCTGCGGTGTGGATGTTTAGGCCGAGGTAGGTGTAATTATTTGTGTGCTCTAGGGCAACGGTGTCTAGATGGAATTTGTATTTGTGGTCCTGGCAACTGGACCTTTTTTGGAACACCATTATTTTAGTCTTACTGAGATTTATTGTCAGGGCCCAGGTCTGTCAGGGCCCAGGTCTGACAGAATCTGTGCAGAATATCTAGGTGCTGCTGTAGGCCCTCCTTGCTTGGTGACAGAAGCACCAGATCATCATCTAACAGTAGACATTTGACTTCAGATTCTAGTAGGGTGAGGCTGGGTGCTGCAGACTGTTCTAGTGCCCTCACCACTTCATTGATATATATGTTGAAGAGGGTGGGGCTCAAGTTGCATCCCTGTCTCACCCCACGGCCCTGTGGGAAGAAATGTGTTTATTGTCCATTTTAACTGTACACGGTTCCTGTTTGTGTACATGGATTTTATGTCATATACTTTCCCCCAACACAATTTGTATAGCAGACCCTCTTGCCAAATTGAGTCGAAAGCTTTTTTTTTAAATCAACAAAGTTTGAGAAGACTTTTCTTTTTCTTTTTTTTCACCTTTATTCAACCAGGTAGGCCAGTTGAGAACACCTTTATTCAACCAGGTAGGCCAGTTGAGAACACCTTTATTTAACCAGGTAGGCCAGTTGAGAACACCTTTATTTAACCAGGTAGGCCAGTTGAGAACACCTTTATTTAACCAGGTAGGCCAGTTGAGAACACCTTTATTTAACCAGGTAGGCCAGTTGAGAACACCTTTATTAAACCAGGTAGGCTAGTTGAGAACACCTTTATTAAACCAGGTAGGCTAGTTGAGAACAAGTTCTCATTTACAACTGCGACCTGGCCAAGATAAAGCATAGCAGTGTGAACAGACAACACAGAGTTACACATGGAGTAAACAATTAACAAGTCAATAACACAGTAGAAAAAAAAGGGGAGTCTATATATACATTGTGTGCAAAAGGCATGAGGAGGTAGGCGAATAATTACAATTTAGCAGATTAACACTGGAGTGATAAATGATCAGATGGACATGTACAGGTATTGGTGTTGGTGTTGGTGTATTGATATTGGTGTGCAAAAGAGCAGAAAAGTAAATAAATATATACAGTATGGGGATGAGGTAGGTAAAATTGGGTGGGCTATTTACCGATAGACTATGTACAGCTGCAGCGATCGGTTAGCTGCTCAGATAGCAGATGTTTGAAGTTGGTGAGGGAGATAAAAGTCTCCAACTTCAGTGATTTTTTTGCAATTTGTTCGAGTCACAGGCAGCAGAGAACTGGAACGAAAGGCAACCAAATGAGGTGTTGGCTTTAGGGATGATCAGTGAGATACACCTGCTGGAGCGCGTGCTACGGGTCAGTGTTGCCATCGTGACCAGTGAACTGAGATAAGGCGGAGCTTTACCTAGCATGGACTTGTAGATGACCTTGAGCCAGTGGGTCTGGCGACGAATATGTAGCGAGGGCCAGCCGACTAGAGCATACAGGTCGCAGTGGTGAGTGGTATAAAGTGCTTTAGTAACAAAACGGATGGCACTGTGATAAACTGCATCCAGTTTGCTGAGTAGAGTGTTGGAAGCTATTTTGTAAATGACATCGCCAAAGTCGAGGATCGGTAGGATAGTCAGTTTTACTAGGGTAAGTTTGGCGGCGTGAGTGAAGGAGGCTTTGTTGCAGAATAGAAAGCCGACTCTAGATTTGATTTTCGATTGGAGATGTTTGATATGAGTCTGGAAGGAGAGTTTACAGTCTAGCCAGACACCTAGGTACTTATAGATGTCCACATATTCTAGGTCGGAACCATCCAGGGTGGTGATGCGGGTCGGGCGTGCAGGTGCAGGCAGCGAACGGTTGAAAAGCCTGCATTTGGTTTTACTAGCGTTTAAGCGCAGTTGGAGGCCACAGAAGGAGTGTTGTATGGCATTGAAGCTCGTTTGGAGGTTAGATAGCACAGTGTCCAAGGATGGGCCGGAAGTATACAGAATGGTGTCGTCTGCATAGAGGTGGATCAAGGAATCGCCCTGATTTGTTTGTTTCTCAGTAAGGATGTGTGTGATGTTTACATGATCTGGGTGTGCAGGGTGTATACGTGGTCTGTCGTACATCTTTTATGATTATTAATGTGGTAAATTGGTCATTTGGTAACATAGTGGTGACATTTGCTTCAGTTTTCACTGAGGAAATGTTGGAGTCTGCCATTGATGATACAGCTGAGGATTTATCAGAGATGGATGCTGTTGATGCAGATTCCACAGTAATTTTTGGGGTCAATTTTGTCTTTTTGTGGATTGGATCTGTCCTTGGTTCCAAATATTATGGAAGATGTAATTGTTTTTGGTATTTGTTCTTTGTTATTTGGCCAAAAAGATTGGAGAAGAGGTGTATCCATACATCTCCTTTGAAGAATGTCTCTGGTTGTCAAATGGATATGTTGTAGTAACGTCTTTGAGTGATAGACGGGATACTCTGTATGTTCCTTCCTAACCCTCGTTTCATCTGCCGTTGCTAACTCAACGGCTAGGAGGTATCACTTCTGTAGTGAATAAGAGTTCAAAGTTCATACCATTCTCAACCAAAGCTCACGCTGATGTTGGCTTCTTTCTGTAGTTATTATCTGAACCATTCTGACATCGGACCATCGTCCTCACATCCTCGGAACAGGAGGTTATATTGTCGTCAAGGGCTTATATAGGAAGGGAGAGGAGGGCGTGTTTGAAAAGTTTTATAGCCCATGTCACTTCACAGGGACGGGCCACTGATTTAGCAGCCCTAACTTATGAAAACCCACATCTCACATTTTAGAAGCTAAAATCACATTTCATCCCATCACGAATAATTTCATATTCAAACATTTAAATTGAACAACAATTCCATGTGAATCCGATAACTCTGATGTGTAGACTTTCCACTGTAGAGTTTATGTCATCCTATCATTGATGAGAATGTCTCAGATGACAACCGAACTGACATCATATTCATTAAGTACCACCGCATATGTTCAACCTCTCCTTGTCCCAGTCTGTAAATCCCCACATGTTTTAAAGATGTCTACAATCACCCCTGTTCCTAAGAACTCTAAGACTTCATGTCACTATGACAACCACCCTGTAGCACCGACATCTGTAATCATCAAGTGCTTTAAAAGGCTGGTCACATCATCTCCACCATCCCAGACACCCTATAACCGTTCCAATTTACATACTGCCCCAGCAGATCCATACAGTACATTCGGAGAGTATTCAGACCCATTGTCTTATTCTAAAATGGATTCAAATGTTCCTCCATAAACCTGGTTAGATTCATTCCCTTAAACGAAATGACAGCAAATGACTCCTGGGCAAGGGACATCCACACTGTAAGTGATTTGTTAAACAGACTGAATCCTCTTCTCCTCTCCTCCTCATCTCCTCCTCCTCCTCATCTCTTCCTCATCTCCTCATCTCCTCCCCTCCTCCTCCTCCTCATCTCCCCTCCTCCTCATCTCCTCCTCCTCATCTCCCTTCCTCCTCATCTCCTCCTCTTCTCCTCCTCCTCTTTTCCTCTTCCTCCTCCTCCTCATCTCCTCCTCCTCCTCATCTCCTCTTCTCCTCCTCCTCCTCCTACTCTTCTTCTCCTCCTCCTCCTCATCTCCTCCTCTTCATCTCCTCTACTCCTCCTCTCATCTCCTCATTTAGTGGTTCCACCTTGTCTTTCTCCACTCCAGATTCTGAAGTCGTGTTTCTGTCTTTCTCCACTCCAGATTCTGACATAGTGGTTCTGTCTTTCTCCACTCCAGATTCTGACATAGTGGTTCTGTCTTTAGTGGTTCTGTCTTTCTCCACTCCAGATTATGACATAGTGGTTCTGTCTTTCTCCACTCCAGATTCTGACATAGTGGTTCTGTCTTTCTCCACTCCAGATTCTGACATAGTGGTTCTGTCTTTCTCCACTCCAGATTCTGACATAGTGGTTCTGACATAGTGGTTCTGTCTTTCTCCACTCCAGATTCTGACATAGTGGTTCTGTCTTTCTCCACTCCAGATTCTGAAGTTGTGGTTCTGTCTTTCTCCACTCAAGATTCTGACATAGTGGTTCTGTCTTTCTCCACTCCAGATTCTGACATAGTGGTTCTGTCTTTCTCCACTCCAGATTCTGACATAATGGTTCTGTCTTTAGTGGTTCTGTCTTTCTCCACTCCAGATTCTGACATACTGGTTCTGTCTGGCTCGACTCCAGATTCTGACATAATGGTTCTGTCTTTAGTGGTTCTGTCTTTCTCCACTCCAGATTCTGACATAGTGGTTCTGTCTTTCTCCACTCCAGATTCTGACATAGTGGTTCTGTCTTTCTTCACTCCAGATTCTGACATACTGGTTCTGTCTTTCTCCACTCCAGATTCTGACATACTGGTTCTGTCTTTCTCCACTCCAAATTCTGACATACTGGTTCTGTCTTGCTCGACTCCAGATTCTGACATAATGGTTCTGTCTTTAGTGGTTCTGTCTTTCTCCACTCCAGATTCTGACATACTGGTTCTGTCTTTCTTCACTCCATATTCTGACATAGTGCTTCTGTATTTAGTGGTTCTGTCTTTCTCCACTCCAGATTCTGACATAGTGGTTCTGTCTTTCTTCACTCCAGATTCTGACATAGTGGTTCTGTCTTTCTCCACTCCAGATTCTGACATAGTGGTTCTGTCTTTAGTGGGTCTGTCTTTCTCAACTTCAGATTCTGACATAGTGGTTCTGTCTTTCTCCACTCCAGATTCTGACATAGTGGTTCTGTCTTTCTCCACTCCAGATTCTGACATACTGGTTCTGTCTTTCTCCACTCCAGATTCTGACATAGTGGTTCTGTCTTTTCCACTCCAGATTCTGACATAGTGGTTGTGTCTTTCTCCACTCCAGATTCTGACGTAGTGGTTCTGTCTTTAGTGGTTCTGTCTTCTTCACTCCAGATTCTGACATAGTGGTTCTGTCTTTCTCCACTCCAGATTCTGACATAATGTTTCTGTCTTTAGTGGTTCTGTCTTTCTCCACTCCAGATTCTGAAGTTGTGGTTCTGTCTTTCTCCACTCCAGATTCTGACATAATGGTTCTGTCTTTAGTGGTTCTGTCTTTCTCCACTCCAGATTCTGACATAGTGGTTCTGTCTTTAGTGGTTCTGTCTTTCTTCACTCCAGATTCTGACATAGTGGTTCTGTCTTTCTCCACTCCAGATTCTGAAGTCGTGGTTCTGTCTTTCTCCACTCCAGATTCTGACATCGTGGTTCTGTCTTTCTCAACTCCAGATTCTGACATACTGGTTCTGTCTTTAATGGTTCTGTCTTTCTCCTCTCCAGATTCTGACATAGTGGTTCTGTCTTTCTCCACTCCAGATTCTGACATTGTGGTTCTGTCTTTCTCAACTCCAGATTCTGACATACTGGTTCTGTCTTTAGTGGTTCTGTCTTTGTCAACTCCAGATTCTGACATAGTGGTTCTGTCTTTAGTGGTTCTGTCTTTCTCCACTCCAGACTCTGACATAGTGGTTCTGTCTTTCTCCACTCCAGATTCGGACATGGTGGTTCTGTCTTTAGTGGTTCAGTCTTTCTCCACTCCAGATTCTGACATAGTGGTTCTGTATTTAGTGGTTCTGTCTTTCTCCACTCCAGATTCTGACATAGTGGTTCTGTCTTTCTTCACTCCAGATTCTGACATAGTGGTTCTGTTTTTCTTCACTCCAGATTCCGACATTGTTGTTCTGTCTTTCTCCACTCCAGATTCTAACATACTGGTTCTGTCTTTCTCCACTCCAGATACTTACATAGTGGTTCTGTCTTTAGTGGTTCTGTCTTTCTCCACTCCAGATTCTGACATACTGGTTCTGTCTTTCTTCACTCTAGATTCTGACATAGTGGTTCTGTCTTTAGTGGTTCTGTCTTTCTCCACTCCAGATTCTGAAGTCGTGGTTCTGTCTTTCTTCACTCCAGATTCTGACATAGTGGTTCTGTCTTTCTCCACTCCAGATTCTTACATAGTGGTTCTGACATAGTGGTTCTGTCTTCCTCCACTCCAGATTCTGACATAGTGGTTCTGTCTTTCTCCACTCCAGATTCTGACATAATGGTTCTGTCTTTAGTGGTTCTGTCTTTCTCCACTCCAGATTCTGAAGTCGTGGTTCTGTCTTTCTTCACTCCAGATTCTGACATAGTGGTTCTGTCTTTCTCCACTCCAGATTCTGACATAGTGGTTCTTTAGTGGTTCTGTCTTTCTCCAATCCAGATTCTGACATACTGGTTCTGTCTTTCTTCACTCCAGATTCTGACATAGTGGTTCTGTCTTTCTCCACTCCAGATTCTGACATACTGGTTCTGTCTGGCTCGACTCCAGATTCTGACATAATGGTTCTGTCTTTAGTGGTTCTGTCTTTCTCCACTCCAGATTCTGACATAGTGGTTCTGTCTTTCTCCACTCCAGATTCTGACATTGTGGTTCTGTCTTTCTCAACTCCAGATTCTGACATACTGGTTCTGTCTTTAGTGGTTCTGTCTTTCTCAACTCCAGATTCTGACATAGTTGTTCTGTCTTTAGTGGTTCTGTCTTTCTCCACTCCAGATTCTGACATAGTGGTTCTGTATTTAGTGGTTCTGTCTTTCTCCACTCCAGATTCTGACATAGTGGTTCTGTCTTTCTCCACTCCAGATTCTGACATGGTGGTTCTGTCTTTAGTGGTTCAGTCTTTCTCCACTCCAGATTCTGACATAGTGGTTCTGTATTTAGTGGTTCTGTTTTTCTTCACTCCAGATTCTGACATTGTTGTTCTGTCTTTCTCCACTCCAGATTCTGACATAGTGGTTCTGTCTTTCTCCACTCCAGATTCTTACATAGTGGTTCTGTCTTTAGTGGTTCTGTCTTTCTTCACTCCAGATTCTGAAGTCGTGGTTCTGTCTCTCTCCACTCTGTGGAACATGTATTCCACAAATTAGCTATCCAAACAACGTTCCAAAACAGACTAATTGAATAATTCAGGCCAATCTTCTGCGTCAACACACACCTCTATGCTAAGTACACACACACTTCCACACTGAGTACACACACTTCACACACACTCTCCACACACACTGATGGGATTAATGGCTGCATCCTCAAGACATTTACCTTTCCATCTCTAAACTAACATCCCAGACTTTTACAGAGAATGTAATGGCTGCATTGATTAACGTATAACTTCTTGGCTCTGTGCAATTCTGTGTTTGAACCCTGAACCCAGTGAACGGAAAGCCTTGGACCCCTCAACTCCAATCAGTTCCCCTCATCTCCAATCAGCTCCCCTCATCTCCAGTCAGCTCCCCTCATCTCCAGTCAGCTCCCCTCATCTCCAGTCAGCTCCCCTCATCTCCAGTCAGCTCCCCTCATCTCCAGTCAGTTCCCCTCATCTCCAGTCAGTTCCCCTCATCTCCAGTCAGTTCCCCTCATCTCCAATCAGCTTCCCTCAGCTCCAGTCAGCTCCAATCAGCTTCCCTCATCTCCAGTCAGCTCCCCTCATCTCCAGTCAGTTCCCCTCATCTCCAGTCAGCTCCCCTCATCTCCAGTCAGTTCCCCTCATCTCCAATCAGCTCCCCTCATCTCCAGTCAGCTCCAGTCAGCTCCCCTCATCTCCAGTCAGCTCCCCTCATCTCCAGTCAGCTCCCCTCATCTCCAGTCAGTTCCCCTCATCTCCAATCAGCTTCCCTCATCTCCAGTCAGCTCCCCCTCATCTCCAGTCAGCTCCCCTCATCTCCAGTCAGTTCCCCTCATCTCCAGTCAGTTCCCCTCATCTCCAGTCAGCTCCCCTCATCTCCAGTCAGCTCCCCTCATCTCCAGTCAGCTCTCCCCCTCATCTCCAGTCAGTTCCCCCCATCTCCAGTCAGCTCCAATCAGCTTCCCTCATCTCCAGTCAGCTCCCCTCATCTCCAGTCAGTTCCCCTCATCTCTAGTCAGCTCCCCTCATCTCCAGTCAGTTCCCCTCATCTCCAATCAGCTTCCCTCATCTCCAGTCAGCTCCCCCTCATCTCCAGTCAGCTCCCCTCATCTCCAGTCAGTTCCCCTCATCTCCAGTCAGTTCCCCTCATCTCCAGTCAGTTCCCCTCATCTCCAGTCAGCTCCCCTCATCTACAGTCAGCTCCCCTCATCTCCAGTCAGCTCCCCCTCATCTCCAGTCAGTTCCCCCCATCTCCAGTCAGCTCCAATCAGCTTCCCTCAGCTTCAATCAGCTTCCCTCAGCTCCAGTCAGTTCCCCTCATCTCCAGTCAGCTCCCCTCATCTCCAGTCAGTTCCCCTCATCTCCAATCAGCTCCCCTCATCTCCAGTCAGCTCCAGTCAGCTCCCCTCATCTCCAGTCAGCTCCCCTCATCTCCAGTCAGTTCCCCTCATCTCCAATCAGCTTCCCTCATCTCCAGTCAGCTCCCCCTCATCTCCAGTCAGCTCCCCCTCATCTCCAGTCAGCTCCCCTCATCTCCAGTCAGCTCCCCTCATCTCCAGTCAGTTCCCCTCATCTCCAGTCAGCTCCCCTCATCTCCAGTCAGCTCCCCTCATCTCCAGTCAGTTCCCCTCATCTCCAGTCAGTTCCCCTCATCTCCAGTCAGCTCCCCTCATCTCCAATCAGCTTCCCTCATCTCCAGTCAGCTCCCCCTCATCTCCAGTCAGCTCCCCTCATCTCCAGTCAGCTCCCCTCATCTCCAGTCAGTTCCCCTCATCTCCAGTCAGTTCCCCTCATCTCCAGTCAGCTCCCCCCATCTCCAGTCAGCTCCAATCAGCTTCCCTCAGCTTCAATCAGCTTCCCTCAGCTTCAATCAGCTTCCCTCAGCTCCAATCAGCTTCCCTCAGCTCCAATCAGCTCCAATCAGCTTCCCTCAGCTCCAGTCAGCTTCCCTCAGCTCCAGTCAGCTTCCCTCAGCTCCAGATCTATCCAACAACACCACAAGGAGAGAGAGAGAGAGAGAGAGAGAGAGAGAGAGAGAGAGAGAGAGAGAGAGAGAGAGAGAGAGAGAGAGAGAGAGAGAGAGAGAGAGAGAGAGAGAGAGAGAGAGAGAGAGAGAGAGAGAGAGAGAGAGAGAGAGAGAGAGAGAGAGAGAGAGAGAGAGAGAGAGAGAGAGAGCTTCCCTCGGCTTCAATCAGCTTCCCTCAGCTCCAGTCAGTTCCCCTCATCTCCAGTCAGCTCCCCTCATCTCCAGTCAGTTCCCCTCATCTCCAATCAGCTCCCCTCATCTCCAGTCAGCTCCAGTCAGCTCCCCTCATCTCCAGTCAGCTCCCCTCATCTCCAGTCAGTTCCCCTCATCTCCAATCAGCTTCCCTCATCTCCAGTCAGCTCCCCCTCATCTCCAGTCAGCTCCCCCTCATCTCCAGTCAGCTCCCCTCATCTCCAGTCAGCTCCCCTCATCTCCAGTCAGTTCCCCTCATCTCCAGTCAGTTCCCCTCATCTCCAGTCAGCTCCCCTCATCTCCAATCAGCTTCCCTCATCTCCAGTCAGCTCCCCCTCATCTCCAGTCAGCTCCCCTCATCTCCAGTCAGCTCCCCTCATCTCCAGTCAGTTCCCCTCATCTCCAGTCAGTTCCCCTCATCTCCAGTCAGCTCCCCCCATCTCCAGTCAGCTCCAATCAGCTTCCCTCAGCTTCAATCAGCTTCCCTCAGCTTCAATCAGCTTCCCTCAGCTCCAATCAGCTTCCCTCAGCTCCAATCAGCTCCAATCAGCTTCCCTCAGCTCCAGTCAGCTTCCCTCAGCTCCAGTCAGCTTCCCTCAGCTCCAGATCTCTCCAACAACACCACAAGGAGAGAGAGAGAGAGAGAGAGAGAGAGAGAGAGAGAGAGAGAGAGAGAGAGAGAGAGAGAGAGAGAGAGAGAGAGAGAGAGAGAGAGAGAGAGAGAGAGAGAGAGAGAGAGAGAGAGAGAGAGAGAGAGAGAGAGAGAGAGAGAGAGAGAGAGAGAGAGAGAGAGAGAGAGAGAGAGAGAGAGAGAGAGAGAGAGAGAGAGAGAGAGAGGAACTAACTAACATGACCCAGTCCTGTGTGTTTGCAGAGAGACAGGCCTCAGCCAAGCCCACCATGGAAGTGCCTTTCACACCAGAACCAGAGGAGAGGTACTTAGGTAGAGGCAGACACCCCTCAGGTGTGGTGTCTGCTTACAGTGCAGGGAATTCTGGGTAAAGAATCCTGTGGCCCAAACGGAATGTGTATCACCGGCCAGCGCCTAAATAATGGACAACATTCTAGAAGAGAAGGAGAGATGAAGAGAAGGAGGGTGGGGGATAGGAGGGATGAAGAGAAGGAGGGTGGGGGATAGGAGGGATGAAGAGAAGGAGGGATGAAGAGAAGGAGGGATGAAGAGAAGGAGGGTGGGGGATAGGAGAGATTAAGAGAAGGAGGGTGGGGGATAGGTGGGATGAAGAGAATGAGGGTGGGGGATAGGAGGGATGAAGAGAAGGCGGGTGGGGGATAGGAGGGATGAAGAGAAGGAGGGTGGGGGATAGGAGGGATGAAGAGAAGGAGGGTGGGGGATAGGAGGGATGAAGAGAAGGAGGGTGGGGGATAGGAGGGATGAAGAGAAGGAGGGTGGGGGATAGGAGGGATGAAGAGAAGGAGGGTGGGGGATAGGAGGTATTTATAACCCTCAGACAGGGATGGAGACAGAAAGAGAGATGGAGGTATGCATAACCCTCAGACAGGGATGGAGACAGAAAGAGAGATGGAGGTATTTATAACCCTCAGACAGGGATGGAGACAGAAAGAGAGATGGAGGTATGTATAACCCTCAGACAGGGATAGACAGAAAGAGAGATGTAGGTATTTATAACCCTCAGACAGGGATAGACAGAAAGAGAGATGGAGGTATTTATAACCCTCAGACAGGGATGGAGACACAGACCATTAGCTTCCCTGACATCTGGCCTTGAAGCTCTTTGAGATTGATTCCAACATCCCCAAGAAATGACATGCTTTGCTTTCCTTTATAAAAGGTTACCAAATATGTTCCCCCTTTTCCAACAATAAGTCATAGCTCCCATGTGGAGGTGCATGGCCTCTTTTTCCCCTCTGGAACAGCCTGGACCAATCATCTCTCTGCCCTGGAACAGCCTGGACCAATCATCTCTCTGCTCTGGAACAGCCTGGACCAATCATCTCTCTGCACTGGAACAGCCTGGACCAATCATCTCTCTGCTCTGGAACAGCCTGGACCAATCATCTCTCTGCTCTGGAACAGCCTGGACCAATCATCTCTCTGCTCTGGAACAGCCTGGACTAATCATCTCTCTGCTCTGGAACAGCCTGGACCAATCATCTCTCTGCTCTGGAACAGCCTGGACCAATCATCTCTCTGCTCTGGAACAGCCTGGACCAATCATCTCTCTGCTCTGGAACAGCCTGGACCAATCACAGAGCTTGAAACTAAATAAAACACGGAGAGAGATACAGATACGGTGGAAATGTGACAAACTGCGTTAGCCTGCTGAGCTAAAGCCTCAGGCAGGAGATCAGAGCATCGGCTCCCAGATGAACCCTGGAACACCGCTTGTCTCCAGGCATCTCTTCACGTGGAGGACCAGGGTTTACAGGTGTCCAGGGATGTGCAAAAAGCACTGGTCCTTGGCTGGGAAAACACACGGTGGAGCTTGGCAGGCCGAGGCAGCAGAGGCCGAGGCAATAGAGGCTGAGGCAGGCAGAGCCAGGAAACCATTCAATGGAATGTGTGTGTGTGTGTGTGTGTGTGTGGCCCATATTGCCTCTACTCTTAGTTCCTTCCTCCTCTACAGAGGATGCTGTCCAGGACTCTTAGTTCCTTCCTCCTCTACAGAGGATGCTGTCCAGGACTCTTAGTTCCTTCCTCCTCTACAGAGGATGCTGTCCAGGACCGTGCAGGCGGATCAGCACTACTACCTGGCAGAGACGCTGTCTCATCCTTTCCTAACCATTTCAAAATGGCTGTCGTCACCACAAGGCGATAACTGTCCTGTATATTGAGAGAAGGCACAAGGCAGGGGTCCCCAACTGGCGGCACGCGGGCCGAATTTGGCCCACGAGTTGGTTTTATTTACGGGATCATAAAGTAACCAAAAACAGTGTTAAACAAATCAACGTATATATTATATTTGTGATTCTTCAAAGTAGAAACCCCTTTTATTTTATTTGGCATTTCCATTGTTGGACATAATAGACTGTAAAAACAACAGGAAATCAGCTCCAAGTGATTTTAATTGTAGACATGTGGAACCAAGTATTCCCACACACAGTAGAGAGACACGTGATCCTATACAAATACAAGGCTTGAAATTATTCTGATTTAGTCAGATATTATATCTGTTTGGGCTTCTTGCAGTCAATTTGGAGTCTACAAATTATTTGTAATTATAAACTGGGTGGTTCTTGATATTGAGATCTCTCTAGACAGCAGAGTGTGGTAGATATTGATATCTCTCTATATGACAGAGTATGGTAGATATTGATATCTCTCTAGACAGCAGAGTATGGTAGATATTGATACCTCTATATGACAGAGTATGGTAGGTATTGATACCTCTCTATATGACAGAGTATGGTAGATATTGATACCTCTCTATATGACAGAGTATGGTAGATATTGATACCTCTCTATATGACAGAATATGGTAGATATTGATATCTCTCTAGACAGCAGAGTATGGTAGATATTGATATCTCTCTATGTGACAGAGTATGGTAGGTATTGATACCTCTCTATATGACAGAGTATGGTAGATATTGATATCTCTCTATGTGACAGAGTATGGTAGGTATTGATACCTCTATATGACAGAGTATGGTAGGTATTGATACCTCTATATGACAGAGTATGGTAGATATTGATATCTCTCTATATGACAGAGTATGGTAGATATTGATATCTCTCTATATGACAGAGTATGGTAGATATTGATATCTCTCTATATGACAGAGTATGGTAGATATTGATACCTCTCTATATGACAGAGTATGGTAGATATTGATATCTCTCTATATGACAGAGTGTGGTAGATATTGATATCTCTCTATATGACAGAGTATGGAAGATATTGATATCTCTCTAGACAGCAGAGTATGGTAGATATTGATATCTCTCTAGACAGCAGAGTATGGTAGATATTGATATCTCTCTATATGACAGAGTATGGTAGATATTGATATCTCTCTATATGACAGAGTATGGTAGATATTGATATCTCTCTATATGACAGAGTATGGTAGATATTGGTACCTCTCTATATGACAGAGTATGGTAGATATTGATATCTCTCTATATGACAGAGTATGGTAGATATTGATATCTCTCTATATGACAGAGTATGGTAGATATTGATACCTCTCTAGACAGCAGAGTATGGTAGATATTGGTACCTCTCTATATGACAGAGTATGGTAGATATTGATATCTCTCTATATGACAGAGTATGGTAGATAATAATGCCTCTCTATATGACAGAGTATGGTAGATATTGATATCTCTCTATATGACAGAGTATGGTAGATATTGATATCTCTCTATATGACAGAGTATGGTAGATATTGATATCTCTCTATATGACAGAGTATGGTAGATATTGATACCTCTCGTGATGTTCTAGACAGGGGTTTTGCTATGTGGTTAGCAGAGAGTACAGTACTCTGACACTAGGCATGTTTTAGACTGACACCCTGTGTCCAGAATGGTGCCCTATTGCCTACATAGTGCACTGGGTAGTGCACTGGGTAGTGCACAAAGTAGTGCACTTTATAGGGAATAGGGCACCATTCTGGACGTAGTCTCTGAGTTAGTTTCTCATTCTTTTTTTATCTTCAAACACTGGAAGCGTCTAAGCTTTCCCTCTGATGGGATTTGAGATGTGGTCAGGTTTGGTAGAGTGGAACCCTTCAGTCTTTACGTACTGTGACGGCAGCATCAGGCGCTGTCTGGAGGCAACGGGTGGCAAATCTGCAAACATGTTGGAAAAGGTCACCGACTACGCAGCACGGCAACGCAGCACGGCAACGCAGCACACAGGATGAACAAAGCTGGATGCATGACACTGATATTTAAGTCAAATGGTGTTTTCCATCTTCAACCCAGATGTCTTTATGTTCATTTGTATTTTTTTCACCTTTATTTAACCAGGTAGGCTAGTTGAGAACACCTTTATTTAACCAGGTAGGCCAGTTGAGAACACCTTTATTTAACCAGGTAGGTCAGTTGAGAACAAGTTCTCATTTACAACTGGGACCTGGCCAAGATAAAGCATAGCAGTGTGACACAGACAACAACACAGAGTTACACGTGAAATAAACAAACATACAGTCAATAATACAGTAGAACAAGTGTATGTACAGTGTGTGTAAATGAGGTAAGATAATGGAGTTAAGGCAATAAATAGGCCATGGTGGGGAAGTAATTACAATATATCAATTAAACACTGGAGTGATAGATGTGCAGAAGATGAATGTGCAGGTAGAGACACTGGGGAGCAAAGGAGCTAAATAAATAACAGTATGGGGATGAGGTAGTTGGATGGGCTATTTACAGATGTGCTATGTACAGGTGCAGTGATCTGTGAGCTGCTCTGACAGCTGGTGCTTAAAGTTAGTGAGGGAGATATGAGTCTCCAGCTTCAGTGATTTTTGCAGTTTGTTCCAGTCATTGGCAGCAGAGAACTGGAAGGAAAGGAAAGGCGGCCAAAGGAGGTGTTGGCTTTGGGGATGACCAGTGAGATATACCTGCTGGAGTGCGTGCTACGGGTGGGTGCTGCTATGGTGACCAGTGAGCTGAGATAAGGCGGGGCTTTACCTAGCAGAGACTTACAGATGACCTGTAGCCAGTGGGTTTGGCGACGAGTATGAAGCGAGGGCCAGCCAACGAGAGCGTACAGGTCGCAGTGGTGGGTAGTATATGGGGCTTTGGTGACAAAACGGATGGCACTGTGATAGACTACATCCAGTTTGCTGAGTAGAGTGTTGGAGGCTATTTTGTAAATGACATCGCCGAAGTCAAGGATCGGTAGGATGGTCAGTTTTACTAGGGTAAGTTTGGCAGCATGAGTGAAGGAGACTTTGTTGAGAAATAGGAAGCCGATTCTAAAATTATTTTGGGGATTGGAGATGTTTAATGTGAGTCTGGAAGGAGAGTTTACAGTCTAACCAGACACCTAGGTATTTGTAGTTGTCCACATATTCTAAGTCAGAACCGTCCAGAGTAGTGATGGTAGTCGGGCGGGCAGATGTCTTTCTGTTTGGGATCTATTTGGTTGGTTTGTTGTTGTTATTGATGTCTTTCTGTTAGTTTGTTGTTGTTATTGATGTCTTTCTGTTGGTTTGTTGTTGTTTTGATGTCTTTCTGTTGGTTTGTTGTTGTTATTGATGTCTTTCCGTTGGTTTGTTGTTGTTATTGATGTCTTTCTGTTAGTTTGTTGTTGTTATTGATGTCTTTCTGTTAGTTTGTTGTTGTTATTGATGTCTTTCTGTTGGTTTGTTGTTGTTTTGATGTCTTTCCATTGGTTTGTTGTTGTTGACATTGAGAGACGTGGGGTAACAAATGGCCTCTTTGTCTGGTGAACCTGTAACAGACGCTGAAGAGACCCTCTGATTCTCACCATCCAGAAACGTCTCAGTAATCAGAGAGAGCCGTCTCCAATCACCTTCTGGATAATTGGCTCAGATGATCAATAAAAACCATCAGCGTCTATGTTTCTAATGGCACCCTAATCCCTGTGTAGTGCACTACTTTAGACCAGGACCCATAGGGGTAGGGCACTACTTTAGACCAGGGCCCATAGGGGTAGGGCACTACTTTAGACCAGGACCCATAGGGGTAGTGCACTACTTTAGACCAGGCCCATAGGGGTAGTGCACTACTTTAGACCAGGACCCATAGGGGTAGGGCACTACTTTAGACCAGGGCCCATAGGGGTAGTGCACTACTTTAGACCAGGGCCCATAGGGGTAGTGCACTACTTTAGACCAGGGCCCATAGGGGTAGTGCACTACTTTAGACCAGGACCCATAGGGGTAGTGCACTACTTTAGACCAGGGCCCATAGGGGTAGTGCACTACTTTAGACCAGGACCCATAGGGGTAGTGCACTACTTTAGACCAGGACCCATAGGGGTAGTGCACTACTTTAGACCAGGACCCATAGGGGTAGTGCACTACTTTAGACCAGGACCCATAGGGGTAGTGCACTACTTTAGACCAGGGCCCATAGGGGTAGTGCACTACTTTAGACCAGGGCCTATAGGGGTAGTGCACTACTTTAGACCAGGACCCATAGGGGTAGTGCACTACTTTAGACCAGGACCCATAGGGGTAGGGCACTACTTTAGACCAGGGCCCATAGGGGTAGTGCACTACTTTAGACCAGGGCCCATAGGGGTAGTGCACTACTTTAGACCAGGGCCCATAGGGGTAGTGCACTACTTTAGACCAGGACCCATAGGGGTAGTGCACTACTTTAGACCAGGACCCATAGGGGTAGTGCACTACTTTAGACCAGGGCCCATAGGGGTAGTGCACTACTTTAGACCAGGACCTATAGGGGTAGTGCACTACTTTACACCAGGGCCCATAGGGGTAGTGCACTACTTTAGACCAGGGCCCATAGGGGTAGTGCACTACTTTAGACCAGGACCCATAGGGGTAGTGCACTACTTTAGACCAGGGCCCATAGGGGTAGTGCACTACTTTAGACCAGGACCCATAGGGGTAGTGCACTACTTTAGACCAGGACCCATAGGGGTAGTGCACTACTTTAGACCAGGGCCCATAGGGGTAGTGCACTACTTTAGACCAGGGCCCATAGGGGTAGTGCACTACTTTAGACCAGGGTCCATAGGGGTAGTGCACTACTTTAGACCAGGGCCCATAGGGGTAGTGCACTACTTTAGACCAGGGCCCATAGGGGTAGTGCACTACTTTAGACCAGGGCCCATAGGGGTAGTGCACTACTTTAGACCAGGGCCCATAGGGGTAGTGCACTACTTTAGACCAGGACCGATAGGGCTAGTGCACTACTTTAGACCAGGGCCCATAGGGGTAGTGCACTACTTTAGACCAGGGCCCATAGGTGTAGTGCACTACTTTAGACCAGGACCCATAGGGGTAGTGCACTACTTTAGACCAGGACCCATAGGGGTAGTGCACTACTTTAGACCAGGGCCCATAGGGGTAGTGCACTACTTTAGACCAGGACCCATAGGGGTAGTGCACTACTTTAGACCAGGGCCCATAGGGGTAGTGCACTACTTTAGACCAGGACCCATAGGGGTAGTG
The DNA here is from genome assembly GCF_013265735.2 of Oncorhynchus mykiss. Lineage (NCBI taxonomy): Eukaryota > Metazoa > Chordata > Actinopteri > Salmoniformes > Salmonidae > Oncorhynchus > Oncorhynchus mykiss. The sequence continues at coordinate 8,493,259 of NC_048585.1, forward strand.
CACTACTTTAGACCAGGGCCCATAGGGGTAGTGCACTACTTTAGACCAGGACCCATAGGGGTAGTGCACTACTTTAGACCAGGACCCATAGGGGTAGTGCACTACTTTAGACCAGGACCCATAGGGGTAGTGCACTACTTTAGACCAGGGCCCATAGGGGTAGTGCACTACTTTAGACCAGGGCCCATAGGGGTAGTGCACTACTTTAGACCAGGACCCATAGGGGTAGTGCACTACTTTAGACCAGGGCCCATAGGGGTAGTGCACTACTTTAGACCAGGACCCATAGGGGTAGTGCACTACTTTAGACCAGGACCCATAGGGGTAGTGCACTACTTTAGACCAGGGCCCATAGGGGTAGTGCACTACTTTAGACCAGGACCCATAGGGGTAGTGCACTACTTTAGACCAGGACCCATAGGGGTAGTGCACTACTTTAGACCAGGACCCATAGGGGTAGTGCACTACTTTAGACCAGGGCCCATAGGGGTAGTGCACTACTTTAGACCAGGGCCTATAGGGGTAGTGCACTACTTTAGACCAGGGCCCATAGGGGTAGTGCACTACTTTAGACCAGGACCCATAGGGGTAGGGCACTACTTTAGACCAGGGCCCATAGGGGTAGTGCACTACTTTAGACCAGGGCCCATAGGGGTAGTGCACTACTTTAGACCAGGGCCCATAGGGGTAGTGCACTACTTTAGACCAGGACCCATAGGGGTAGTGCACTACTTTAGACCAGGGCCCATAGGGGTAGTGCACTACTTTAGACCAGGGCCCATAGGGGTAGTGCACTACTTTAGACCAGGACCTATAGGGGTAGTGCACTACTTTAGACCAGGGCCCATAGGGGTAGTGCACTACTTTAGACCAGGGCCCATAGGGGTAGTGCACTACTTTAGACCAGGGCCCATAGGGGTAGTGCACTACTTTAGACCAGGGCCGATAGGGCTAGTGCACTACTTTAGACCAGGGCCCATAGGGGTAGTGCACTACTTTAGACCAGGGCCCATAGGTTTAGTGCACTACTTTAGACCAGGACCCATAGGGGTAGTGCACTACTTTAGACCAGGACCCATAGGGGTAGTGCACTACTTTAGACCAGGGCCCATAGGGGTAGTGCACTACTTTAGACCAGGGCCGATAGGGCTAGTGCACTACTTTAGACCAGGGCCCATAGGGGTAGTGCACTACTTTAGACCAGGGCCCATAGGGGTAGTGCACTACTTTAGACCAGGGCCCATAGGGGTAGTGCACTACTTTAGACCAGGACCCATAGGGGTAGTGCACTACTTTAGACCAGGGCCCATAGGGGTAGTGCACTACTTTAGACCAGGGCCCATAGGGGTAGTGCACTACTTTAGACCAGGACCCATAGGGGTAGTGCACTACTTTAGACCAGGGCCCATAGGGATAGTGCACTACTTTAGACCAGGACCCATAGGGGTAGTGCACTACTTTAGACCAGGACCCATAGGGGTAGTGCACTACTTTAGACCAGGACCCATAGGGGTAGTGCACTACTTTAGACCAGGGCCCATAGGGGTAGTGCACTACTTTAGACCAGGGCCTATAGGGGTAGTGCACTACTTTAGACCAGGGTCCATAGGGGTAGTGCACTACTTTAGACCAGGACCCATAGGGGTAGGGCACTACTTTAGACCAGGGCCCATAGGGGTAGTGCACTACTTTAGACCAGGGCCCATAGGGGTAGTGCACTACTTTAGACCAGGGCCCATAGGGGTAGTGCACTACTTTAGACCAGGGCCCATAGGGGTAGTGCACTACTTTAGACCAGGGCCCATAGGGGTAGTGCACTACTTTAGACCAGGGCCCATAGGGGTAGTGCACTACTTTAGACCAGGGCCCATAGGGGTAGTGCACTACTTTACACCAGGGCCCATAGGGGTAGTGCACTACTTTAGACCAGGGCCGATAGGGCTAGTGCACTACTTTAGACCAGGGCCCATAGGGGTAGTGCACTACTTTAGACCAGGGCCCATAGGTGTAGTGCACTACTTTAGACCAGGACCCATAGGGGTAGTGCACTACTTTAGACCAGGACCCATAGGGGTAGTGCACTACTTTAGACCAGGGCCCATAGGGGTAGTGCACTACTTTAGACCAGGACCCATAGGGGTAGTGCACTACTTTAGACCAGGGCCCATAGGGGTAGTGCACTACTTTAGACCAGGGCCCATAGGGGTAGTGCACTACTTTAGACCAGGGCCCATAGGGGTAGTGCACTACTTTAGACCAGGGCCCATAGGGGTAGTGCACTACTTTAGACCAGGACCCATAGGGGTAGTGCACTACTTTAGACCAGGGCCCATAGGGGTAGTGCACTACTTTAGACCAGGACCTATAGGGGTAGTGCACTACTTTACACCAGGGCCCATAGGGGTAGTGCACTACTTTAGACCAGGGCCCATAGGGGTAGTGCACTACTTTAGACCAGGGCCCATAGGGGTAGTGCACTACTTTAGACCAGGGCCGATAGGGCTAGTGCACTACTTTAGACCAGGGCCCATAGGGGTAGTGCACTACTTTAGACCAGGGCCCATAGGTGTAGTGCACTACTTTAGATCAGGACCCATAGGGGTAGTGCACTACTTTAGACCAGGACCCATAGGGGTAGTGCACTACTTTAGACCAGGGCCCATAGGGGTAGTGCACTACTTTAGACCAGGACCCATAGGGGTAGTGCACTACTTTAGACCAGGGCCCATAGGGGTAGTGCACTACTTTAGACCAGGGCCCATAGGGGTAGTGCACTACTTTAGACCAGGGCCCATAGGGGTAGTGCACTACTTTAGACCAGGACCCATAGGGGTAGTGCACTACTTTAGACCAGGGCCCATAGGGGTAGTGCACTACTTTAGACCAGGACCCATAGGGGTAGTGCACTACTTTAGACCAGGACCCATAGGGGTAGTGCACTACTTTAGACCAGGGCCCATAGGGGTAGTGCACTACTTTAGACCAGGACCCATAGGGGTAGTGCACTACTTTAGACCAGGGCCCATAGGGGTAGTGCACTACTTTAGACCAGGACCCATAGGGGTAGGGCACTACTTTAGACCAGGGCCCATAGGGGTAGTGCACTACTTTAGACCAGGGCCCATAGGGGTAGTGCACTACTTTAGACCAGGACCCATAGGGGTAGTGCACTACTTTAGACCAGGACCCATAGGGGTAGTGCACTACTTTAGACCAGGGCCCATAGGGGTAGTGCACTACTTTAGACCAGGACCCATAGGGGTAGTGCACTACTTTAGACCAGGACCCATAGGGGTAGTGCACTACTTTAGACCAGGGCCCATAGGGGTAGTGCACTACTTTAGACCAGGGCCCATAGGGGTAGTGCACTACTTTAGACCAGGACCCATAGGGGTAGTGCACTACTTTAGACCAGGGCCCATAGGGGTAGTGCACTACTTTAGACCAGGACCCATAGGGGTAGTGCACTACTTTAGACCAGGGCCCATAGGGGTAGTGCACTACTTTAGACCAGGGCCCATAGGGGTAGTGCACTACTTTAGACCAGGGCCTATAGGGGTAGTGCACTACTTTAGACCAGGGCCCATAGGGGTAGTGCACTACTTTAGACCAGGGCCTATAGGGGTAGGGCACTACTTTAGACCAGGGCCCATAGGGGTAGTGCACTACTTTAGACCAGGGCCCATAGGGGTAGTGCACTACTTTAGACCAGGGCCCATAGGGGTAGTGCACTACTTTAGACCAGGACCCATAGGGGTAGTGCACTACTTTAGACCAGGACCCATAGGGGTAGTGCACTACTTTAGACCAGGGCCCATAGGGGTAGTGCACTACTTTAGACCAGGACCTATAGGGGTAGTGCACTACTTTACACCAGGGCCCATAGGGGTAGTGCACTACTTTAGACCAGGACCCATAGGGGTAGTGCACTACTTTAGACCAGGACCCATAGGGGTAGTGCACTACATTAGACCAGGGCCCATAGGGGTAGTACACTACTTTAGACCAGGGCCCATAGGGGTAGTGCACTACTTTAGACCAGGGCCCATAGGGGTAGTGCACTACTTTAGACCAGGGCCTATAGGGTAGGGCACTACTTTAGTGCACTACTTTTTTCTCTTTTTTCTGTCTTCCCGTCTGTCTGTGGCGATGGAACAGACAATGTATTTGGCCTGAGGCCCAGGCTGTCTCTCCTCTTCCCTCCTCCCCCCTTCCCCTCTCCTCTCCTCTCCCCCCCCTTCCCCTGTCCTCTCCCCTCCTCCCCCCTTCTCCTCTCCTCCCCCTTCCCCTGTCCTCTCCCCTCCTCCCCCCCTTCCCGTCTCTTCCCTCCCTTCCCCTCTCCTCTCCTCTCCCTCCTCCTTCCCCTCTCCTCTCCCCTCCTCCCTCCTCCTTTCCCTCTCCTTTCCCTCTCCTCTCCCCTCCTCCCCCCCTTCCCGTCTCTTCCCTCCCCTCTCCTCTCCTCTCCCCTCCTCCCTCCTCCTTTCCCTCTCCTTTCCCCTCCCCCCCCTCCTCCTCCCTCCCTTCCTCTCTCCTCTCTTCTCCATCCATACTGTGACCGTTTGCCCACCCTAACTCAGGATCCAGAAATCCCCGTGCCTGCAGTGCTGACTACCTGAACAGTAATACTCCGTCTTGGCACCGTTTTACACGGCTCAAAAAAATATATATTTATTCTTCAGAGACGATTGGTGGAGCTCTAAGAATGAAACCACTGTATTCCTCTCAGTCTCAGCCCACCATCACGGGGAACACTAAACGCCACAACTCTCAGCTTCCTGATAAAGACACCTTTATGTTCCCTACAGCTTTACTTTACCATGTGGAGGGAGGTTTTGTCATGATCATGAGCTCATAAAGTTCGGCCTTTATTTTATATAGGATTTTCTCGTCAAACTGTTTTTTTTTTTTGGTCTTGTGAGACAGTTTATTCAGAGAGGTGGTTTAGTGGACCAGGACCACACAGTAAGAACAGAACCTGATGGAAACGCCTCAGCTGACTGTCTTCTGTCATGACAGGCCTGTGTGGATCAGCTCACTGACTGTCTTCTGTGATGACAGGCCTGTGAGGATCAGCTCACTGACTGTCTTCTGTGATGACAGGCCTGTGAGGATCAGCTCACTGACTGTCTTCTGTGATGACAGGCCTGTGTGGATCAGCTCACTGACTGTCTTCTGTGATGACAGGCCTGTGTGGATCAGCTCACTGACTGTCTTCTGTGATGACAGGCCTGTGTGAATCAGCTCACTGACTGTCTTCTGTCATGACAGGCCTGTGTGGATCAGCTCACTGACTGTCTTCTGTGATGACAGGCCTGTGAGAATCAGCTCACTGACTGTCTTCTGTGATGACAGGCCTGTGAGAATCAGCTCACTGACTGTCTTCTGTGATGACAGGCCTGTGTGGATCAGCTCACTGACTGTCTTCTGTGATGACAGGCCTGTGTGGATCAGCTCACTGACTGTCTTCTGTGATGACAGGCCTGTGTGAATCAGCTCACTGACTGTCTTCTGTCATGACAGGCCTGTGTGGATCAGCTCACTGACTGTCTTCTGTGATGACAGGCCTGTGAGAATCAGCTCACTGACTGTCTTCTGTGATGACAGGCCTGTGAGGATCAGCTCACTGACTGTCTTCTGTCATGACAGGCCTGTGTGGATCAGCTGACATATTAATCATGTCCTATATTATATATTAATCATGTCCTATGTTATGGTCTATATTTTTATTTTGCCTTTATTTAACTAGGCAAGTCAGTTAAAGAACACATTCTTATTTCCAATGACGGCCTGTGAATGTCTACACTGTATTTCTGATCAATTTGATGTTATTTTAAAGGTAAAAAAAAGTACTTCTCATTTGAAAACAAGGACATTTCTAAGTGACCCAAAAGGTTTGAACGGTAGTGTATACAGTCTACTGTCTGAGACATTACACAGCAAATCTATCTGAAATACTTGCAGGCTACTGAGCAGTGACACCACGTTGGCCTTGATCGCCGTCCTCAATCACCTTCTCCTGTCCCCGTTTCCATGGTGTCCATCTACCACGGCGGCGCCACCACGGCGGCGCTCTCTCCCCCCCTCTCTCTCTCTCTCTCTCTCTCCCTCTTCTCTCTCCCCCTCTTCTCTCCCCCCCCTCTCTCTTTCTCTCTCTCTCCCCCTCTTCTCTCTCCCCCCCTCTCTCTCTCTCTCTCTCCCCCTCTCTATCTCTCCCTCTCCCCTCTCTCTCTCTCTATCGCTCTATCCCTTTCCCCTTCTCGCTCTCTCTCTCTTTCTTCCCTCTCTCTCTCTCCCCTTCTCTCTCTCTCCCTCTCTCTCCCTCTCCCCTTCTCTCTCCCTCTCTCTCTCTCTCTCTCTCTCTCTCTCTCTCTCTCTCTCTCCCTTTCGCTCCCCCTCTCTCTCCCTCTCCCCTTCTCTCTCTCTCCCTCTCTCTCTCTCTCTCTCTCTCTCTCTCTCTCCCTCTCCCTCTCTCTCTCCCCCTCCCTCTCTCTCTCTCTCTCTCTCTCCCTCTACCCTTCTCTCCCTCTCTCTCTCTCTCCCCTTCTCCCTCTCCCCTTCTCTCTCTCTCTCCCTCTCTCTCCCTCTCCCCTTCTCTCTCTCTCTCTCTCCCCTTCTCCCTCTCCCCTTCTCTCTCTCTCTCTCTCTCTCTCCCCTTCTCCCTCTCCCCTTCTCTCTCTCTCTCCCTCTCTCTCCCTCTCCCCTTCTCTCTCTCTCTCTCTCCCCTTCTCCTCTCCCCTTCTCTCTCTCTCTCTCCCTCTCTCCCCTTCTCTCTCTCTCTCTGAGCCTGTGAAAGGGATCACGGTAACAGATACCAACGGGCAACAAGTTCAAAGTATTTTTTTTGTCCAGGTTTTTCATGAGTATAATGCTCTCTCTGTGTCCACTCTGCCGAGCCTCTTGCTTCACTTAGCTCTCTCTCACTACGAGGCGGACAGGCTAGTTCCGTCAATATGAGATCTGAGATGAAAGACTGTTGCTTGGCCAAAGGCAAGGTGAGGAATGGTACGGCCTTGTAGAACCTGAAGTGGGAAGCGGTGTTGGACAGGTTTAGGCTCGGCGCCCCAAAACAAACTGGTCAATTAGACCCTGATCAAAACTAGGGGTGTCCCTCCATCCCCTCCTTCCATTCATACACCCTTCATGTCTCCATCAATCCCTTCATCTCCCTAAAAACACCTTGGCCATCAAAGCTTATCGAAGACAGATGACTTTATGTGATAGAGAAAGAAAAGGTGGAACCTCAACACAGATTATGGTACGTCCTCTAGATGTGTTATTTAAACAGAGTTTTGATCCCAGATTCATATTTTAACAGGTCTCAGTCGCTCCGTTATTGAAAACCGGTAACCTCTGAGCTGCAGACGCCGCCGCTGGGTAACGACCTGATATCAGACCTCACATGAAGAATTAGGTCAGTAGAGTGAGTGTCTCCTCCGTGCCTGTTACCCCTCTCTACCCCTCTGTTACCCCTCTCTACCCCTCTGTTACCCCTCTCTACCCCTCTGTTATCCCTCTCTACCCCTCTGTTACCCCTCTCTACCCCTCTGTTATCCCTCTCTACCCCTCTGTTACCCCTCTCTACCTCCCTGTTACCCCTCTCTACCCCTCTGTTACCCCTCTCTACCCCTCTGTTACCCCTCTCTACCCCTCTGTTATCCCTCTCTACCCCTCTGTTATCCCTCTCTACCCCTCTGTTACCCCTCTGTTATCCCTCTCTACCCCTCTGTTACCCCTCTCTACCTCCCTGTTACCCCTCTCTACCCCTCTGTTACCCCTCTCTACCTCCCTGTTACCCCTCTCTACCCCTCTGTTACCCCTCTCTACCCCTCTGTTATCCCTCTCTACCCCTCTGTTATCCCTCTCTACCCCTCTGTTACCCCTCTCTACCCCTCTGTTACCCCTCTCTACCCCTCTGTTATCCCTCTCTACCCCTCTGTTACCCCTCTCTACCTCCCTGTTACCCCTCTCTACCCCTCTGTTACCCCTCTCTACCTCCCTGTTACCCCTCTCTACCCCTCTGTTACCCCTCTCTACCCCTCTGTTATCCCTCTCTACCCCTCTGTTACCCCTCTCTACCCCCCTGTTACCCTTCTCTCCCCCTCTGTTATCCCTCTCTACCCCTCTGTTACCCCTCTCTACCCCTCTGTTACCCCTCTCTACCCCTCTGTTACCCCTCTCTACCATATGTTAACCCTCTCTATCCCTCTGTTACCCCTCTCTACCCCTCTGTTACCCCTCTCTACCTCCCTGTTACCCCTCTCTACCCCTCTGTTACCCCTCTCTACCTATCTGTTACCACTCTCTACCCCTCTGTTACCCCTCTCTACCATATGTTAACCCTCTCTACCACTCTGTTACCCCTCTCTACCTCCCTGTTACCCCTCTCTACCCCTCTGTTACCCCTCTCTACCCCTCTGTTAGAGTGAGTGTCTCCTCCGTGCCTGTTACCCCTCTCTACCCCTCTGTTACACCTCTCTACCCCTCTGTTACCCCTCTCTACCTCTCTGTTAACTCTCTGTTAGCTCTGTAGCTGTATATAATACCATGTCTCTGCTCTGTAGCTGTATATAATACCCTGGTTCTGCTCTGTAGCTGTATATAATACCATGGCTCTGCTCTGCTCTGTATCTGTATATAATACCATGGTTCTGCTCTGTAGCGGTATATAATACCATGGTTCTGCTCTGTAGCTGTATACAATACCATGGTTCTGCTCTGTAGCTGTATATAATACCATGGTTCTGCTCTGTAGCTGTATATAATACCATGTCTCTGCTCTGTAGCTGTATATAACACCATGGTTCTGCTCTGTAGCTGTATATAATACCATGGCTCTGCTCTGTAGCTGTATATAATACCCTGGCTCTGCTCTGTAGCTGTATATAATACCATGTCTCTGCTCTGTAGCTGTATATAAAACCATGGTTCTGCTCTGTTCTGTAGCTGTATATAATACCATGGCTCTGCTCTGTAGCTGTATATAATACCATGGCTCTGCTCTGTAGCTGTATTTAATACCCTGGCTCTGCTCTGTAGCTGTATATAATACCATGGTTCTGCTCTGTAGCTGTATTTAATACCCTGGCTCTGCTCTGTAGCTGTATATAATACCATGGTTCTGCTCTGTACTGTATGCTGTATATAATACCATGGTTCTGTTCTGTAGCTGTATTTAATACCATGGCTCTGCTCTGTAGCTGTATATAATACCATGTCTCTGCTCTGTAGCTGTATATAAAACCATGGTTCTGCTCTGTAGCTGTATATAATACCATGGCTCTGCTCTGTAGCTGTATATAATACCATGGCTCTGCTCTGTAGCTGTATTTAATACCCTGGCTCTGCTCTGTAGCTGTATATAATACCATGGTTCTGCTCTGTTCTGTATGCTGTATATAATACCATGGTTCTGTTCTGTAGCTGTATATAATACCTTGGCTCTGCTCTGTAGCTGTATATAATACCATGGCTCTGCTTTGTAGCTGTATTTAATACCATGGCTCTGCTATGTAGCTGTATATAACACCATGGTTCTGCTCTGTAGCTGTATATAATACCCTGGCTCTGCTCTGTAGCAGTATATAATACCATGGCTCTGCTCTGCTCTGTAGCAGTATATAATACCATGTCTCTGCTCTGTAGCTGTATATAATACCACGGCTCTGCTCTGTAGCTGTATATAATACCATGGTTCTGCTCTGTAGCTGTATATAATACCATGGTTCTGCTCTGTAGCTGTATATAATACCATGGTTCTGCTCTGTAGCTGTATATAATACCATGGTTCTGCTCTGTAGCTGTATATAATACAATGGTTCTGCTCTGTAGCTGTATATAATACCATGGTTCTGCTCTGTAGCTGTATATAATACCATGGTTCTGCTCTGTAGCTGTATATAATACCATGGTTCTGCTCTGTAGCTGTATATAATACCATGGTTCTGCTCTGTAGCTGTATATAATACCATGGTTCTGCTCTGTAGCTGTATATAATACAATGGTTCTGCTCTGTAGCTGTATATAATACCATGGTTCTGCTCTGTAGCTGTATATAATACCATGGTTCTGCTCTGTAGCTGTATATAATACCATGGTTCTGCTCTGTAGCTGTATATAATACCATGGTTCTGCTCTGTAGCTGTATATAATACAATGGTTCTGCTCTGTAGCTGTATATAATACCATGGTTCTGCTCTGTAGCTGTATATAATACCATGGTTCTGCTCTGTAGCTGTATATAATACCATGGTTCTGCTCTGTAGCTGTATATAATACAATGGTTCTGCTCTGTAGCTGTATATAACACCATGTCTCTGCTCTGTAGCTGTATATAACACCATGTCTCTGCTCTGTAGCTGTATATAATACCCTGGTTCTGCTCTGTAGCTGTATATAATACCACGGCTCTGCTCTGTAGCTGTATATAATACCATGGTTCTGCTCTGTAGCTGTATATAATACCATGGTTCTGCTCTGTAGCTGTATATAATACCATGGTTCTGCTCTGTAGCTGTATATAATACCATGGTTCTGCTCTGTAGCTGTATATAATACCATGGTTCTGATCTGTAGCTGTATATAACACCATGTCTCTGCTCTGTAGCTGTATATAACACCATGTCTCTGCTCTGTAGCTGTATATAACACCATGGTTCTGCTCTGTAGCTGTATATAATACCCTGGCTCTGCTCTGTAGCAGTATATAATACCATGGCTCTGCTCTGCTCTGTAGCACTATATAATACCATGTCTCTGCTCTGTAGCTGTATATAATACCACGGCTCTGCTCTGTAGCTGTATATAATACCATGGTTCTGCTCTGTAGCTGTATATAATACCATGGTTCTGCTCTGTAGCTGTATATAATACCATGGTTCTGCTCTGTAGCTGTATATAATACCATGGTTCTGCTCTGTAGCTGTATATAATACCATGGTTCTGCTCTGTAGCTGTATATAATACCATGGTTCTGCTCTGTAGCTGTATATAATACCATGGTTCTGATCTGTAGCTGTATATAACACCATGTCTCTGCTCTGTAGCTGTATATAACACCATGTCTCTGCTCTGTAGCTGTATATAATACCCTGGTTCTGCTCTGTAGCTGTATATAATACCACGGCTCTGCTCTGTAGCTGTATATAATACCATGGTTCTGCTCTGTAGCTGTATATAATACCATGGTTCTGCTCTGTAGCTGTATATAATACCATGGTTCTGCTCTGTAGCTGTATATAATACCATGGTTCTGCTCTGTAGCTGTATATAATACCATGGTTCTGATCTGTAGCTGTATATAACACCATGTCTCTGCTCTGTAGCTGTATATAACACCATGTCTCTGCTCTGTAGCTGTATATAATACCCTGGTTCTGCTCTGTAGCTGTATATAATACCATGTCTCTGCTCTGTAGCTGTATTTAACACCATGTCTCTGCTCTGTAGCTGTATATAATACCCTGGTTCTGCTCTGTAGCTGTATATAATACCATGGCTCTGCTCTGTAGCTGTATATAATACCCTGGTTCTGCTCTGCTCTGTAGCTGTATATAATACCCTGGTTCTGCTCTGTAGCTGTATATAATACCATGGCTCTGCTCTGTAGCTGTATATAACACCATGTCTCTGCTCTGTAGCTGTATATAATACCATGTCAGAACACCTAAATGGAGAATGGAACTTTGTCCTCCAGTCATCTGTGATCTGATCAACTTCTCACTGACTATTACATCTTCACAATGGTGTCCTTAGTGGCACAGCAATGTGTTCTTAATGCAAGACTGATGTCCCGAGGGGGTGTGTTGTATGTCCAATATATCACGGCTGAGGGCTGTTCTCAGCCACGACGCAACGCGGAGTGCCTGGATGCAACCTTTAGCCGTGGTATATTCGCCGTAGGCCACAATCCCCTTAGGTACCATATTGCTATTATAAAAATGTTGTCAATGTAATTAGAGCAGTATAAAGAAATGAATTGTTATACCCATGGTATAAGGTCTGATATACCCATGGTATAAGGTCTGATATACCCATGGTATAAGGTCTGATATACCCATGGTGTAAGGTCTGATATACCCATGGTATAAGGTCTGATATACCCATGGTATAAGGTCTGATATACTCATGGTCTAAGGTCTGATATACCCATGGTATAAGGTGTGCTATACCCATGGTATAAGGTCTGATATACCCATGGTATAAGGTCTGATATACCCATGGTATAAGGTCTGATATACCCATGGTGTAAGGTCTGATATACCCATGGTATAAGGTCTGATATACCCATGGTATAAGGTCTGATATACCCATGATATAAGGTCTGATATACCCATGGTATAAGGTCTGATATAACCATGGTATAAGGTCTGATATACCCATGGTATAAAGTCTGATATACCCGTGGTATAAGGTCTGATATACCCGTGGTATAAGGTCTGATATACCCGTGGTATAAGGTCTGATATACCCGTGGTATAAGGTCTGATATACCCGTGGTATAAGGTCTGATATACCCGTGGTATAAGGTCTGATATACCCGTGGTATAAGGTCTGATATACCCGTGGTATAAGGTCTGATATACCCGTGGTATAAGGTCTGATATACCCGTGGTATAAGGTCTGATATGCCCATGGTATAAGGTCTGATATGCCCATGGTATAAGGTCTGATATACCCATGGTATAAGGTCTGATATACCCATGGTATAAGGTCTGATATACCCATGGTATAAGGTCTGATATACCCATGGTATAAGGTCTGATATAACCATGGTATAAGGTCTGATATACCCATGGTATAAGGTCTGATATACCCATGGTATAAGGTCTGATATACCCATGGTATAAGGTCTGATTGGTATAAGGTCTGATATACCCATGGTATAAGGTCTGATATACCCATGGTATAAGGTCTGATATACCCATGGTATAAGGTCTGATATACCCATGGTATAAGGTCTGATATACCTATGGTATAAGGTCTGATATACCCCGGCTTCAGGGATCGAACTACCCGGTTATAATATGTTTCACTGTTGAAACCCAACAACAGTGTTGGAAGATGGAGAACTTTCTGTTTTCCTGCTGTGGGAAAATCCTTCCTCTTCCTCACTTCCTCATATTGACGTTGGAACAGACCTTTAGTATTTAGTCTTTGATGTTCAGTCTTATTCCATGTCAGTCTGGCCCGGCAGGTCCAATCCAGCTAGAGGCAGCCCAGGTCCAGTCCAGCTAGAGGCAGCCCAGGTCCAGTCCAGCTAGAGGCAGCCCAGGTCCAGTCCAGCATAGAGGCAGCCCAGGTCCAGTCCAGCTAGAGGCAGCCAGGTCCAGTCCAGCTAGAGGCAGCCCAGGTCCAGTCCAGCATAGAGGCAGCCCAGGTCCAGCTAGAGGCAGCCCAGGTCCAGTCCAGCTAGAGGCAGCCAGGTCCAGTCCAGCTAGAGGCAGCCCAGGTCCAGTCCAGCTAGAGGCAGCCCAGGTCCAGTCCAGCTAGAGGCAGCCCAGGTCCAATCCAGCTAGAGGCAGCCCAGGTCCAGTCCAGCTAGAGGCAGCCCAGGTCCAGTCCAGCTAGAGGCAGCCAGGTCCAGTCCAGCTAGAGGCAGCCCAGGTCCAGTCCAGCTAAAGGAAGCCCAGGTCCAGTCCAGCTAGAGGCAGCCCATGTCCAGTCCAGCTAGAGGTAGCCCATGTCCAGTCCAGCGAGAGTCAACCCAGGTCCAGTCCAGCTAGAGTCAGCCCAAGTCCAGTCCAGCTAAAGTCAGCCGAAGTCCAGTCCAGCTAGAGGCAGCCCAGGTCCAGTCCAGCGAGAGGCAACCCAGGTCCAGTCCAGCGCGAGGCAGCCCAGGTCCAGTCCAGCGAGAGGCAGCCCAGGTCCAGTCCAGCGAGAGGCAGCCCAGGTCCAGTCCAGCGAGAGGCAGCCCAGGTCCAGTCCAGCTAGAGGCAGCCCAGGTCCAGTCCAGCTAGAGGCAGCCCAGCTCAGTTCCAGCTAGAGGCAGCCCAGGTCCAGTCCAGCTAAAGGCAGCCCAGGTCCAATCCAGCGAGAGGCAGCCCAGGTCAAGTTCAGCGAGAGGCAGCCCAGGTCCAGTCCAGCTAGAGGCAGCCCAGGTCCAGTCCAGCTAGAGGCAGCCCAGGTCCAGTCCAGCTAGAGGCAGCCAAGGTCCAGTCCATCTAGAGGCAGCCCAGGTCCAGTCCAGCTAGAGGCAGCCCAGGTCCAGTCCAGCTAGAGGCAGCCCACCTTAATGACGTGGTCTGAGCTGGTAACACATTCCTCTGAAGGAGATAATTACGTGGTCTGGGCTGGTAACACATTCCTCTGAGGGAGATAATGACGTGGTCTGAGCTGGTAACACATTCCTCTGAGGGAGATAATGACCTGGTCTGAGCTGGTAACACATTCCTCTGAGGGAGATAATGACGTGGTCTGAGCTGGTAACACATTCCTCTGAGGGAGATAATGACCTGGTGTGAGCTGGTAACACATTCCTCTGAGGGAGATAATGACGTGGTCTGAGCTGGTAACACATTCCTCTGAGGGAGATAATGACTTGGTCTGAGCTGGTAACACATTCCTCTGAGGGAGATAATGACCTGGTCTGGGTCTGAGCTGGTAACAAATTCCTCTGAGGGAGATAATGACCTGGTCTGGGTCTGAGCTGGTAACACATTCCTCTGAGGGAGATAATGACGTGGTCTGAGCTGGTAACACATTCCTCTGAGGGAGATAATGACGTGGTCTGAGCTGGTAACACATTCCTCTGACGGAGATAATGACATGGTCTGAGCTGGTAACACATTCCTCTGAGGGAGATAATGACCTGGTCTGGGTCTGAGCTGGTAACACATTCCTCTGAGGGAGATAACGATGTGGTCTGAGCTGGTAACACATTCCTCTGGGGGACATAATGATGTGGTCTGAGCTGGTAACACATTCCTCTGAGGGAGGTAATGACGTGGTCTGAGCTGGTAACACATTCCTCTGAGGGAGGTAATGACGTGGTCTGAGCTGGTAACACATTCCTCTGAGGGAGATAACGACGTGGTCTGGGCTGGTAACACATTCCTCTGAGGGAGATAATGACGTGGTCTGAGCTGGTAACACATCCCTCTGAGGGAGATAATGACGTGGTCTGAGCTGGTAACACATTCCTCTGAAGGAGATAATTACGTGGTCTGGGCTGGTAACACATTCCTCTGAGGGAGATAATGACGTGGTCTGAGCTGGGAACACATTCCTCTGAGGGAGATACTGACGTGGTCTCGGTCTGAGCTGGTAACACATTCCTCTGAAGGAGATAATGACGTGGTCTGAGCTGGTAACACATTCCTCTGAAGGAGATAATGACCTGGTCTGAGCTGGTAACACATTCCTCTTGAGGGAGATAATGACGTGGTCTGAGCTGGTAACACATTCCTCTGAAGGAGAAAATGATGTGGTCTGGGCTGGTAACACATTCCTCTGAGGGAGATAATGACCTGGTCTGAGCTGGTAACACATTGCTCTGAGGGAGATAATGACGTGGACTGAGCTGGTAACACATTCCTCTGAGGGAGATAATGACCTGGTCTGAGCTGGTAACACATTCCTCTGAGGGAGGTAATGACGTGGTCTGAGCTGGTAACACATTCCTCTGAGGGAGATAATGACCTGGTCTGAGCTGTTAACACATTCCTCTGAGGGAGATAATGACGTGGTCCGAGCTGGTAACACATTCCTCTGAGGGAGATAATGACTTGGTCTGAGCTGGTAACACATTCCTCTGAGGGAGATAATGACATGGTCTGGGCTGGTAACACATTCCTCTGAGGGAGATAACGACGTGGTCTGAGCTGGTAACACATTCCTCTGAGGGAGATAATGGCGTGGACTGAGCTGGTAACACATTCCTCTGAGGGAGATAATGACCTGGTCTGGGTCTGAGCTGGTAACACATTCCTCTGAGGGAGATAATGACATGGTCTGGGTCTGAGCTGGTAACACATTCCTCTGAGGGAGATAATGACATGGTCTGAGCTGGTAACACATTCCTCTGAGGGAGATAATGACGTGGTCTGAGCTGGTAACACATTCCTCTGAGGGAGATAATGACGTGGTCTGAGCTGGTAACACATTCCTCTGAGGGAGATAATGACATGGTCTGGGTCTGAGCTGGTAACACATTCCTCTGGGGGACATAATGATGTGGTCTGAGCTGGTAACACATTCCTCTGGGGGAGATAATGACGTTGTCTGGGCTTGTAACACAGTCCTCTGAGGGAGATAATGACGTGGTCTGAGCTGGTAACACATTCCTCTGAGGGAGATAATGACATGGTCTGAGCTGGTAACACATTCCTCTGACGGAGATAATGACATGGTCTGAGCTGGTAACACATTCCTCTGAGGGAGATAATGACCTGGTCTGGGTTTGAGCTGGTAACACATTCCTCTGAGGGAGATAACGATTTGGTCTGAGCTGGTAACACATTCCTCTGGGGGACATAATGATGTGGTCTGAGCTGGTAACACATTCCTCTGAGGGAGGTAATGACGTAGTCTGAGCTGGTAACACATTCCTCTGAGGGAGATAATGACGTGGTCTGAGCTGGTAACACATTCCTCTGGGGGACATAATGATGTGGTCTGAGCTGGTAACACATTCCTCTGAGGGAGATAACGACGTGGTCTGGGCTGGTAACACATTCCTCTGAGGGAGATAATGACGTGGTCTGAGCTGGTAACACATCCCTCTGAGGGAGATAATGACGTGGTCTGAGCTGGTAACACATTCCTCTGAAGGAGATAATTACGTGGTCTGGGCTGGTAACACATTCCTCTGAGGGAGATAATGACGTGGTCTGAGCTGGGAACACATTCCTCTGAGGGAGATAATGACGTGGTCTGAGCTGGTAACACATTCCTCTGAAGTAGATAATTACGTGGTCTGGGCTGGTAACACATTCCTCTGAGGGAGATAATGACGTGGTCTGAGCTGGGAACACATTCCTCTGAGGGAGATAATGACGTGGTCTCGGTCTGAGCTGGTAACACATTCCTCTGAGGGAGGTAATGACATGGTCTGAGCTGGTAACACATTCCTCTGAAGGAGATAATGACCTGGTCTGAGCTGGTAACACATTCCTCTTGAGGGAGATAATGACGTGGTCTGAGCTGGTAACACATTCCTCTGAAGGAGAAAATGATGTGGTCTGGGCTGGTAACACATTCCTCTGAGGGAGATAATGACGTGGTCTGAGCTGGTAACACATTGCTCTGAGGGAGATAATGACGTGGACTGAGCTGGTAACACATTCCTCTGAGGGAGATAATGACCTGGTCTGAGCTGGTAACACATTCCTCTGAGGGAGGTAATGACGTGGTCTGAGCTGGTAACACATTCCTCTGAGGGAGATAATGACCTGGTCTGAGCTGTTAACACATTCCTCTGAGGGAGATAATGACGTGGTCTGAGCTGGTAACACATTCCTCTGAGGGAGATAATGACTTGGTCTGAGCTGGTAACACATTCCTCTGAGGGAGATAATGACGTGGTCTGGGCTGGTAACACATTCCTCTGAGGGAGATAATGACGTGGTCTGAGCTGGTAACACATTCCTCTGAGGGAGATAATGACGTGGACTGAGCTGGTAACACATTCCTCTGAGGGAGATAATGACCTGGTCTGGGTCTGAGCTGGTAACACATTCCTCTGAGGGAGATAATGACATGGTCTGGGTCTGAGCTTGTAACACATTCCTCTGAGGGAGATAATGACATGATCTGAGCTGGTAACGCATTCCTCTGAGGGAGATAATGACGTGGTCTGAGCTGATAACACATTCCTCTGAGGGAGATAATGACGTGGTCTGGGTCTGAGCTGGTAACACATTCCTCTGAGGGAGATACAGTGCCTTGCGAAAGTATTCGGCCCCCTTGAACTTTGCGACCTTTTGCCACATTTCAGGCTTCAAACATAAAGATATAAAACTGTATTTTTTTGTGAAGAATCAACAACAAGTGGGACACAATCATGAAGTGGAACGACATTTATTGGATATTTCAAACTTTTTTAACAAATCAAAACTGAAAAATTGGGCGTGAATAAATAAAATAAATAAAGATAAACCCTTGAATGAGTAGGTGTGTCCAGACTTATGACTGGTACTGTATGTAAATGAGTACAGAGCCATCAGCACCACTACTGGTTTTGGTTTCATGACACCATTTCACTGTGGAGCCGCCCGTCCAGTCCAACCATTTTAGTGTACTAGAACACTCAGCCAACTATATTTAATGATCTGAACGTCCTGAGTTCCAAATTCCACAAGGAGTTCCGTGGGGAAGCACAAGTCTCTGAACCACTCTCAAAATATTTTAAAAAGCTCTAGAACATTTAAATGGATTCCAAACAATGTTTTAATTCCCTCCCAATAAAATGGTATAATATACACTGTGCTCCTTTGTAAAGAATTGACTTCTGAACCTATAACACATTTCCTGTGAGAAGTGTGTTTTAATACTTCGCTCACAAATAATGGAAAATGTTGCTAGCAAGCGAACTGTAATGGCAATGGTACGATGCGCCTCATAAACGAGCGCCCTGCGTATTACAGCCTGATTAACAATCTAACCACCTACCCACCTTCCTGCCATCACCAACATGTTGGGCCTTCCTGCTACCTCCTACCTGTTGGGCCTTCCTGCCACCTCCTACACGTTGGGCCTTCCTGCTACCTCCTACACGATGAGCCTTCCTGCCACCTCCTACACGTTGGGCCTTCCTGCCACATCCTAACATTAGGCCAGGTTTAGCCCTCTTTCTGTTGTGTTATTGTTTGTGGTAAAGTTACGTTTTACACACCTTAGTGAATTGTAGTTGTAGTTTGATATCCATAGTGATTTGACATGTTGTAGTTTGATATCCATAGTGATTTGACATGTTGTAGTTTGATATCCATAGTGATTTGACATGTTGTAGTTTGATATCCATAGTGATTTGACATGTTGTAGTTTCGTATCCATAGTGATTTGACATGTTGTAGTTTGATATCCATAGTGATTTGACATGTTGTAGTTTGATATCCATAGTGATTTGACATGTTGTAGTTTGGTATCCATAGTGATTTGACATGTTGTAGTTTGATATCCATAGTGATTTGACATGTTGTAGTTTGGTATCCATAGTGATTTGACATGTTGTAGTTTGGTATCCATGGTGATTTGACATGTAGTGGTGCTGAGTTGTAAAAATGGTGAACTGACGCCAAATGTTTCTTTCCATGATCGCTCAGTGAGGTCCCTCTGTCTCTTACCCCCCACACACCCATGTACCCTAATCCCCCCCCCCCCCCATCCTGACTCCATTGCCACATGGGCCCCCAGGCTGCGTCCCTCTCTCAGCATGCATCCTGGTAATGAGGACCAGTTAGAACACTAATGAGTGTGTAGCTCGTAGCTCTAGCCAGTACTGACTCAGCATACAGTAAAGGGCTGTTGAAGAACAGCTTCTCAACTGGTTTTCGTTACTATATGGTACCCACAATCACATTTCTCTCTGCCCGAAGTACCCCTGTTTGTACAACTGATCATCATGTCTGCTGTATGTTCTCATGAGTCTTCCCAAGTACCCCTGGTGGATTGGCCAGGGAGATGCAGGGGAGAGGTCCTAGCACCCAAGGTTGAGAGCCAGTGGCACGGTAGTAAACGTGGTCCCCCAACCTGGACGGGATCCAACCCAACTCTTCATCCCCCAACCTGGATGGGATCCAACCCAACTCTTCATCCCCCAACCTGGACGGGATCCAACCCAACTCTTCATCCCCCAACCTGGACGGGATCCAACCCGACTCTTCATCCCCCAACCTGGACGGGATCCAACCCAAATCTTCACCCCCCAACCTGGACGGAATCCAACCCAACTCTTCATCCCCCAACCTGGACGGCATCCAACCCAACTCTTCATCCCCCAACCTGGACGGGATCCAACCCAACTCTTCATCCCCCAACCTGGACAGGATCCAACCCAACTCTTCATCCCCAACCTGGACGGGATCCAACCCAACTCTTCATCCCCCAACCTGGACGGGATCCAACCCAACTCTTCATCCCCCAACCTGGACGGGATCCAACCCAACTCTTCATCCCCCAACCTGGACGGGATACAACCCAACTCTTCATCCCCCAACCTGGACGGGATCCAACCCAACTCTTCATCCCCCACACCCCTGGCTGGAACTACATATATGAGAACACTGAAGTCCAGACTTCTTGTCATTTTGTTTTGTTTTAAATGATTGGCTAATAATAAAAACTATATATGTTGAACAAAGCTCAGAATGTTTATATTATGGATCTGACTGAGTTTTATTAGCGGAGGCGGAGCCTGCCTCTTCACGACTGAGTGGAATCATGAACGGTGGTGTGTTCGTTATGTTCACCTCCGTCTCCCCGGATTTGCCTTCTTAGCAACTTTTTAGCACCAGTCTCACAAACCGCTAACAGTCTCGCGGCACAGGCCAGGGGCCTGGCGTGGAACGGACTAGCCCAGCTCGCCTGGCGTGGAACGGACTAGCCCAGCTCACCTGGCGTGAAACGGACTAGCCCAGCTCGCCTGGCGTGGAACGGACTAGCCCAGCTTGCCTGGCGTGGAACGGACTAGCCCAGCTCGCCTGGCGTGAAACAAACAACCCCAGCTCGCCTGGCGTGGAACGGACTAGCCCAGCTCGCCTGGCGTAGAACGGACTATCCCAGCTTGCCTGGCGTGGAACGGACTAGCCCAGCTCGCCTGGCGTGAAACTAACAACCCCAGCTCGCCTGGCGTGGAACGGCCTAGCCCAGCTCGCCTGGCGTGAAACTAACAACCCCAGCTCGCCTGGCGTGGAACGGACTAGCCCAGCTCGCCTGGCGTGAAACTAACAACCCCAGCTCGCCTGGCGTGGAACGGCCTAGCCCAGCTCGCCTGGCGTGAAACTAACAACCCCAGCTCGCCTGGCGTGGAACGGAATAGCCCAGCTCGCCTGGCGTGAAACGAACTAGCCAAGCTCGCCTGGCTTGGAACGGACTAGCCCAGCTTGCCTGGTGTGTAACGGACTAGCCCAGCTCGCCTGGCGTGAAACGAACTAGCCCAGCTCGCCTGGCGTGGAACGGACTAGCCCAGCTCGCCTGGTGTGGAACGGACTAGCCCAGCTCGCCTGGCGTGGAACGGACTAGCCCAGCTCGCCTGGCGTGGAACGGACTAGCCCAGCTCGCAGTAGGCTCAAGTAGACAACTAGAGTCAGGGACGCTGATGAGTGTGTTTGCGAGATGCCGGACAAAGAAAACATATGAAACGTTTCAATATGAGCATCTCCACAGGACCTATCTTCCCTATAGGTCTACATTAAAATACAACCACTGTATGTTTCAATATGAGCATCTCCACAGGACCTATCTTCCCTATAGGTCTACATTAAAATATAACCACTGTATGTTTCAATATGAGCATCTCCACAGGTTCTATCTTCCCTATAGGTCTACATTAAAATACAACCACTGTACGTTTCAATATGAGCATCTCCACAGGTTCTATCTTCCCTATAGGTCTACATTAAAATACAACCACTGTATGTTTCAATATGAGCATCTCCACAGGACCTATCTTCCCTATAGGTCTACATTAAAATACAACCACTGTATGTTTCAATATGAGCATCTCCACAGGACCTATCTTCCCTATAGGTCTACATTAAAATACAACCACTGTACGTTTCAATATGAGCATCTCCACAGGACCTATCTTCCCTATAGGTCTACATTAAAATACAACCACTGTACGTTTCAATATGAGCATCTCCACAGGACCTATCTTCCCTATAGGTCTACATTAAAATACAACCACTGTATGTTTCAATATGAGCATCTCCACAGGACCTATCTTCCCTATAGGTCTACATTAAAATACAACCACTGTACGTTTCAATATAACATCACCATTACATTCTATAGAACTCACACCGTCCTGTTTGGTCTTTCATTAGAATATGGTTCCGTTACATTCTATAGAACTCACACCGTCCTGTTTGGTCTTTCATTAGAATATGGTTCCGTTTCATTCTATAGAACTCACACCGTCCTGTTTGGTTTGGTTTTTCATTAGAATATGGTTCCGTTACATTCTATAGAACTCACACCGTCCTGTTTGGTTTTTCATTAGAATATGGTTCCGTTACATTCTATAGAACTCACACCGTCCTGTTTGGTCTTTCATTAGAATATGGTTACGTTACATTCTCTAGAACTCACACCGTCCTGTTTGGTCTTTCATTAGAATATGGTTCCGTTACATTCTATAGAACTCACACCGTCGTGTTTGGTTTGGTTTTTCATTAGAATATGGTTCCGTTACATTCTATAGAACTCACACCGTCCTGTTTGGTCTTTCATTAGAATATGGTTCCGTTACATTCTATAGAACTCACACCGTCCTGTTTGGTTTTTCATTAGGATATGGTTCTGTTACATTCTGTAGAACTCACACCGTCCTGTTTGGTCTTTCATTAGAATATGGTTCCGTTACATTCTATAGAACTCACACCGTCCTGTTTGGTCTTTCATTAGAATATGGTTCCGTTACATTCTATAGAACTCACACCGTCCTGTTTGGTCTTTCATTAGAATATGGTTCCGTTACATTCTATAGAACTCACACCGTCCTGTTTGGTCTTTCATTAGAATATGGTTCCGTTACATTCTATAGAACTCACACCGTCCTGTTTGGTCTTTCATTAGAATATGGTTCCGTTACATTCTATAGAACTCACACCGTCCTGTTTGGTCTTTCATTAGAATATGGTTCCGTTACATTCTATAGAACTCACACCGTCCTGTTTGGTTTTTCATTAGAATATGGTTCCGTTACATTCTATAGAACTCACACCGTCCTGTTTGGTCTTTCATTAGAATATGGTTCCGTTACATTCTATAGAACTCACACCTTCCTGTTTGGTCTTTCATTAGAATATGGTTCCGTTACATTCTATAGAACTCACACCGTCCTGTTTGGTCTTTCATTAGAATATGGTTCCGTTTCATTCTATAGAACTCACACCGTCCTGTTTGGTTTGGTCTTTCATTAGAATATGGTTCCGTTACATTCTATAGAACTCACACCGTCCTGTTTGGTCTTTCATTAGAATATGGTTCCGTTTCATTCTATAGAACTCACACCGTCCTGTTTGGTCTTTCATTAGAATATGGTTCCGTTACATTCTATAGAACTCACACCGTCCTGTTTGGTCTTTCATTAGAATATGGTTCCGTTACATTCTATAGAACTCACACCGTCCTGTTTGGTTTGGTCTTTCATTAGAATATGGTTCCGTTACATTCTATAGAACTCACACCGTCCTGTTTGGTCTTTCATTAGAATATGGTTCCGTTTCATTCTATAGAACTCACACCGTCCTGTTTGGTCTTTCATTAGAATATGGTTCCGTTTCATTCTATAGAACTCACACCGTCCTGTTTGGTTTGGTCTTTCATTAGAATATGGTTCCGTTTCATTCTATAGAACTCACACCGTCCTGTTTGGTTTGGTCTTTCATTAGAATATGGTTCCGTTTCATTCTATAGAACTCACACCGTCCTGTTTGGTCTTTCATTAGAATATGGTTCCGTTTCATTCTATAGAACTCACACCGTCCTGTTTGGTCTTTCATTAGAATATGGTTCCGTTACATTCTATAGAACTCACACCGTCCTGTTTGGTCTTTCATTAGAATATGGTTCCGTTTCATTCTATAGAACTCACACCGTCCTGTTTGGTCTTTCATTAGAACATGGTTCCGTTACATTCTACATGACTGAAATTGGGAGTCGATAAATTGTGCCATTAAAAGTAATACATGTATGTTAACTTAAATACTGACAATTTATGATATTGAGGTCATAATCAGTACATTTTTAGTTAAAAATAATAATAACTAAACCACCATCCAAAACTGTTGCTTTTATGAATTTCGTCTTGCTGCTTTTTGTTCTATGTTGCTCTGTCTGTATGCTATATCTTGCTTGTCCTATGTTGCTCTGTCTGTATGCTATGTCTTGCTTGTTCTATGTTGCTCTGTCTGTATGCTATGTCTTGCTTGTCCTATGTTGCTCTGTCTGTATGCTATATCTTGCTTGTCCTATGTTGCTCTGTCTGTATGCTACGTCTTGCTTGTCCTATGTTGCTCTGTCTGTATGCTACGTCTTGCTTGTCCTATGTTGCTCTGTCTGTATGCTACGTCTTGCTTGTCCTATGTTGCTCTGTCTGTATGCTACGTCTTGCTTGTCCTATGTTGCTCTGTCTGTATGCTACGTCTTGCTTGTCCTATGTTGCTCTGTCTGTATGCTACGTCTTGGTTGTCCTATGTTGCTCTGTCTGTATGCTATGTCTTGCTTGTCCTATGTTGCTCTGTCTGTATGCTATATCTTGCTTGTCCTATGTTGCTCTGTCTGTATGCTATATCTTGCTTGTCCTATGTTGCTCTGTCTGTATGCTATGTCTTGCTTGTCCTATGTTGCTCTGTCTGTATGCTATGTCTTGCTTGTTCTATGTTGCTCTGTCTGTATGCTATGTCTTGCTTGTCCTATGTTGCTCTGTCTGTATGCTATATCTTGCTTGTCCTATGTTGCTCTGTCTGTATGCTATATCTTGCTTGTCCTATGTTGCTCTGTCTGTATGCTATGTCTTGCGTGTCCTATGTTGCTATTGTCTATATTGTAATTGTTTTTAATAACCTGCCCAGGGACTGCGGTTGAAAATTAGCCGGCTGGCTAAAACCAGCACTTTTACTGAAACGTTGATTAATGTGCACGGTCCCTGTAAAAAAATAAATAAACTCAAACTCAAACTCGGGCTTTGTTAGGAAACACTGCCATCGTGTGGTGGGTATTGTGAATTACTACATGTATATCAGAGGAGAGGAGCATAGACAGCAGCGGACACTAGTGGTAAAACCAATGGCTGTATGGAGGGACTGGCTGTATGGAGGGACTGGCTGTATGGAGGGACTGGCTGTATGGAGGGACTGGCTGTATGGAGGGACTGGCTGTATGGAGGGACTGGCTGTATGGAGGGACTGGCTGTATGGAGAGACTGGCTGTTGACAGACAAACCAGCTTCGATGCGGGACACATCCTAGAGGCCAGAAACAGACGAGGTTGGTTTACAAATCAAAGGATCACTGACCACCTGATGGCTATATTTCCTATTCACATGTTTACTGGAAACATCAATACATTTGCACCATAAAGTATTTGCTTGTCTTTCAAATAATTTTACAATGATTGGTTAGCTAGCTATAGATATAAAATCTAATTCAATTGTATTGTCTCATACACATCCTCTACAGGTGTTGTTACAGGTGCAGAGAAATGCTTGTTTCTAGTGTCAACCGTTTCTAGCTCTCGTCTGCCAATCGGTGGCATACCGAGTCATCCCGCTCCCTCGTCTGATTGGTCGTTTCCCACAAACCGTTAATCGGCGTACGCGTCGTCACACTCCCTCATTTGATTGGTCGAGTAGGCGGGTCTTCTGACTTTGTGAATGTGGTAACTAGAGACGACCCTAGTTTAGCCAGGGAATCCGGGAGCTCAGGAACAGGATGTAGCTGGGTGCACATACGCACTAGGCTAATTCAGGAGACACATTGTAGTTTTTATGCCCTGATACGACTGAAACAAATACGTTAGATTAAGAGAGCGAAGCCTTATTCGGTCCTGGAGCTTGCTGGACTTTCTTGGAGCCTTATTCACAACAATTGAACCGCTCTCCTTGAAGTTCTTGATGATCCGATAAATGGTTGATTTAGGTGCAATCTTACTGGCAGCAATATCCTTGCCTGTGAAGCCCTTTTTGTGCAAAGCAATGATGACGGCAGGTGTTTCCTTGCAGGTAACCATGGTTGACAGAGGAAGAATAATGATTCCAAGCACCACCCTCCATTTAAAGCTGCCAGTCTGTTATTCAAACTCAATCAGCATGACAGAGTGATCTCCAGCCTTGTCCTCGTCAACACCCACACCTGTGTTAACGAGAGAATCACTGACATGATGTCAGCTGGTCCTTTTGTGGCAGAGCTGAAATGCAGTGGAAATGTTTTTGGGGGGATTCAGTTCATTTGCATGGCAAAGAGGGATTTGGCAAATAATTGCAATTCATCTGATCACTCTTCATAACATTCTGGAGTATATGCAAATTGCCATCACACAAACTGAGACAGCAGACTGTGAAAATTAATGTTTGTGTCATTCTCAAAACTTTTGGCAACGACTCTAGTGTATAATTATAATACATACATGCAGACACAGCATCATTCAAAGAATGAAATTTGATACTCCTGGTATTGGAGTGAAAAATAATCTCAAAGACATTCATACCTAAACTGCACCTTTATTTGCCAAGGTAGAGTACATGATCAGTGAATATATTCAATGTACAGGCTACAATGTAGGGATCTCATGCACGGTAATAACTACAGTACATGATCAGTGAATAATGTACCGGCTACAATGTGGGGATCTCATGCACGGTAATAACTACAGTACATGATCAGTGAATATATTAAATGTACAGGCTACAATGTGGGGATCTCATGCACGGTAATAACTACAGTACATGATCAGTGAATATATTAAATGTGGGGATCTCATGCACGGTAATAACTACAGTACATGATCAGTGAATAATGTACAGGCTGCAATGTGGGGATCTCATGCATGGTAATAACTACAGTACATGATCAGTGAATATATTAAATGTACAGGCTACAATGTGGGGATCTCATGCATGGTAATAACTACAGTACATGATCAGGGAATAATGTACCGGCTACAATGTGGGGATCTCATGCATGGTAATAACTACAGTACATGATCAGGGAATAATGTACCGGCTACAATGTGGGGATCTCATGCATGGTAATAACTACAGTACATGATCAGGGAATAATGTACAGGCTGCAATGTGGGGATCTCATGCATGGTAATAACTACAGTACATGATCAGGGAATAATGTACCGGCTACAATGTGGGGATCTCATGCATGGTAATAACTACAGTACATGATCAGTGAATATATTAAATGTGGGGATCTCATGCACGGTAATAACTACAGTACATGATCAGGGAATAATGTACCGGCTACAATGTGGGGATCTCATGCATGGTAATAACTACAGTACATGATCAGTGAATATATTAAATGTGGGGATCTCATGCATGGTAATAACTACAGTACATGATCAGTGAATATATTAAATGTGGGGATCTCATGCATGGTAATAACTACAGTACATGATCAGGGAATAATGTACCGGCTACAATGTGGGGATCTCATGCATGGTAATAACTACAGTACATGATCAGTGAATATATTAAATGTGGGGATCTCATGCACGGTAATAACTACAGTACATGATCAGGGAATAATGTACCGGCTACAATGTGGGGATCTCATGCATGGTAATAACTACAGTACATGATCAGTGAATATATTAAATGTGGGGATCTCATGCATGGTAATAACTACAGTACATGATCAGTGAATATATTAAATGTGGGGATCTCATGCACGGTAATAACTACAGTACATGATCAGGGAATAATGTACAGGCTGTAATGTGGGGATCTCATGCATGGTAATAACTACAGTACATGATCAGGGAATAATGTACCGGCTACAATGTGGGGATCTCATGCATGGTAATAACTACAGTACATGATCAGGGAATAATGTACCGGCTACAATGTGGGGATCTCATGCATGGTAATAACTACAGTACATGATCAGTGAATATATTAAATGTGGGGATCTCATGCATGGTAATAACTACAGTACATGATCAGGGAATAATGTACAGGCTACAATGTGGGGATCTCATGCATGGTAATAACTACAGTACATGATCAGGGAATAATGTACAGGCTACAATGTGGGGATCTCATGCACGGTAATAACTACAGTACATGATCAGTGAATATATTAAATGTACAGGCCACAATGTGGGGATCTCATGCATGGTAATAACTACAGTACATGATCAGGGAATAATGTACCGGCTACAATGTGGGGATCTCATGCATGGTAATAACTACAGTACATGATCAGGGAATAATGTACCGGCTACAATGTGGGGATCTCATGCATGGTAATAACTACAGTACATGATCAGGGAATAATGTACAGGCTGCATGGTGGGGATCTCATGCACGGTAATAACTACAGTACATGATCAGGGAATAATGTACCGGCTACAATGTGGGGATCTCATGCATGGTAATAACTACAGTACATGATCAGTGAATATATTCAATGTACAGGCTACAATGTGGGGATCTCATGCATGGTAATAACTACAGTACATGATCAGTGAATATATTAAATGTGGGGATCTCATGCATGGTAATAACTACAGTACATGATCAGTGAATATATTCAATGTACAGGCTACAATGTGGGGATCTCATGCATGGTAATAACTACAGTACATGATCAGGGAATAATGTACCGGCTACAATGTGGGGATCTCATGCATGGTAATAACTACAGTACATGATCAGTGAATATATTAAATGTACAGGCCACAATGTGGGGATCTCATGCATGGTAATAACTACATGTATATACGACTTGCATCCTTGGCACAAAGTTATATTATATTCTACTCAATCCATAGGCTTCATTAATGTCATTCAGACTGTTTTGAAGTTGATACAACTGGCTATGACAGCTGAGGTTCATAACTAGGTTCTGAACTGATGAATACCAAACGTTTTAGGGTTTTTTACACAGATTGGCTACATTTATTTTTTATTTATTTCACCTTTATTCAACCAGGTAGGCCAGTTAAAAACACCTTTATTCAACCAGGTAGGCCAGTTGAGAACACCTTTATTTAACCAGGTAGGCCAGTTGAGAACACCTTTATTTAACCAGGTAGGCCAGTTGAGAACAAGTTCTCATTTACAACTGCGACCTGGCCAAGATAAAGCAAAGCAGTGCGACACAAACAACAACACAGAGTTACACATGGAATAAACAAGCGTACAGTCAATAACACAATAGAAAAAAAAGAAAGACTATATACAGTGTGTGCAAATGGCGTGAGGAGGTAAGGCCATAAATAGGCCATAGAAGTAAAGTAATTACAATTTAGCAGATTAAACACTGGAGTGATAGATGAGCTGATGATGATGTGGAAGTAGAAATACTGGTGTACATAAGAGCAGAAAAACAAAACCAGATATGGGGATGAGGTAGTTAGTTGGTTGGATGGGCTGTTTACAGATGGGCTGTGTACAGCTGCAGCAATCGGTTAGCTGCTCTGACAGCTGGTGCTTAAAGTTAGTGAGGGTGATATTAGTCTCCAGTTTCAGTGATTTTTGCAATTCGTCCAGTCATTGGAGCAGAGAACTGGAAGGAAAGGCGGCCAAAGGAGGTGTTGGCTTTGGGGGTGGCCAGTGAAATATACCTGCTGGAGCGCGTGCTACTGGTAGGTATTGCTATGGTGACCAGTGAGCTGAGATATGGCGGCGCTATACCTAGCAAAGACTTCGTCATGGCAACCACTCGATGTGATTGGTCATCGCCCAGCTGGTGATTTGCATACAGTTGGGAATCTTTTTCACCGCCTCCGGAAGTGAGAGGCGATTTGCAGTTGGAGTTTGGCAATAGGGGGCAGGATTTGTTGACTTAATTGTAAACCAACTCAACCTTAATTTACCCGTTGTGACTCACTGAGGTTCCTGTTTCATCCCCGGTTAAAGGAAGTGAGTTCTCTTCCGTTCTTATAGACAAACTCCACAGTATAAAGCATTAACATCACTAAGGCGGTTTATTTCCAACACGACAGCGGATACAACACAGCCGAAGTGTGTAGAAGGGAGGTTCCTAGATGTGAGAAGTGTTTAGAAGGGAGGTTCCTATGTGGCAGCAGTGTGTAGAAGGGAGGTTCCTAGATGTGAGAAGTGTGTAGAAGGGAGGTTCCTAGATGTCAGAAGTGTGTAGAAGGGAGGTTCTAGATGTGAGAAGTGTGTAGAAGGGAGGTTCCTAGATGTGAGAAGTGTGTAGAAGGGAGGTTCCTAGATGTGAGAAGTGTGTAGAAGGGAGGTTCCTAGATGTCAGAAGTGTGTAGAAGGGAGGTTCTAGATGTGAGAAGTGTTTAGAAGGGAGGTTCCTAGATGTGAGAAGTGTGTAGAAGGGAGGTTCCTAGATGTGAGAAGTGTGTAGAAGGGAGGTTCCTAGATGTGAGAAGTGTGTAGAAGGGAGATTCCTAGATATGAGAAGTGTGTAGAAGGGAGGTTCCTAGATGTCAGAAGTGTGTAGAAGGGAGGTTCTAGATGTGAGAAGTGTGTAGAAGGGAGGTTCCTAGATGTGAGAAGTGTGTAGAAGGGAGGTTCCTAGATGTGAGAAGTGTGTAGAAGGGAGGTTCCTAGATGTGAGAAGTGTGTAGAAGGGAGATTCCTAGATATGAGAAGTGTGTAGAAGGGAGGTTCCTAGATGTGAGAAGTGTGTAGAAGGGAGGTTCCTAGATGTGAGAAGTGTGTAGAAGGGAGATTGCTAGATATGAGAAGTGTGTAGAAGGGAGGTTCCTAGATGTGAGAAGTGTGTAGAAGGGAGATTCCTAGATGTGAGAAGTGTGCAGAAGGGAGGTTCCTAGATGTGAGAAGTGTGTAGAAGGGAGGTTCCTAGATGTGAGAAGTGTGCAGAAGGGAGATTCCTAGATGTGAGAAGTGTGCAGAAGGGAGATTCCTAGATGTGAGAAGTGTGTAGAAGGGAGATTCCTAGATGTGAGAAGTGTGTAGAAGGGCATGAGATAAAGGAATGTGTAGCATTGGGGAAAGAAAAGGTATGTTAATTGTAGGGGTGCTCATGGGGCTGGGGATCGGAAATGTGCCGTGCGAAAGAGGCAGGATGATGTTTCCAGGGTTAGAGTAGTGCAGAAGTTGACCTATGCTGAGGCAGTGAAGAAAGCAGAGGAAGATGGTTCAAAGTGGAGGGATCCTGAGAGGAGTGGTGTGACTAGTAGATCTGTACCAGAACAGAGGGATAAACCAACAAATCTACTAGTCACACCACTCCTCTCAGGATCCCTCCACCTTGAACCATCTTCCTCTACTGGGGTGGCAGGGTAGCCTAGTGGTTAGTGCGTTGGACTAGTAACTAGAAAGGTTGCAAGTTCATATCCCTGAGCTGACAAGGTACAAGTCTGTCGTTCTACCCCTGAACAGGCAGTTAACCCACTGTTCCTAGGCCGTCATTGAAAATAAGAATTTGTTCTTAACTGACTTGCCTAGTTAAATAAAGATAAAATACATGTTCTTTCCCCAATGCTACACATTAAGATTGGATTTATAGCATTTATAGTAATGGTTATCAACTGTACTGCAGGGATAAAACGTAAGTATCAGACAATAGAGGAGAGTTACAGGGTGGGTTCAGTGTTGGTGGCCCATCCTTTCAGGTTGGCCTGAAGTAGGACTAAATAGGTTTAAATAGTATGGTATTTATTAATACTTGTTGTGAGTGTAGTGTTAGATGGTAGGGTGTTTGCTGTATTCTTTGTTGTTGTTGTTGTTGATTTACTCCAGCCTAGTAGGTGGCAGTAATGCAACATTTATTGGATGCCATCCCGCCCGTTAAACCTCAGCATTGTTTTGGAAGAAGAAGAAGAGGAAGAAACGTTCCAGCCAATGAAAATGGGAGAAAGTGGTCTCTTCCAGCCAATGAGAAGTTAGCCCGGAACTCTCCTAACGCCTCTCATATTACAGCAGAAAGCATGGGGAAGACTGGAACACCGGGTGGAAAGATCAACAGACCCAAAACAGTAAGTTACACGTATAACAACTAACTTTATTTTGATATTTACACCAGTACGAGATGTAGAAAGGTTACTTCATCATAACCTAGAACCAGAAAGACAGCTCGTTTAATGTTGCTGAAGGTAAAATGACATCAAGAAGTTCGTGTTAGCAAAACGGCTAACTAGCTAAGCTGCAGTTAGATCACATGGCGTTATTTCGTTATGACACATTTCAATGTAAGCTAGCTACAACGTTGTTATTTCTAGTAACACTGCACCAAAAATGTAACATTTAATTAAGATGTGCATCAATACTGTCTACGTTATGTGTTACCAGCTAGCTAAACCCCTAGAAAGCTTTGCTGCCTCATGTTGTGATGTATGTTCGTCAGGAGCTTGGCAAGAAGCTCTATAAGCGGCGGAGGAATCTGACCCGTGAGAAGAGGAGGAGACACATCAAGGTGGGAGCTGTGGTGGACGAAGGACTCACCACCATCCACCATCTCAGGAAGAGAAAGTAGGTCCTGTTTCCATACTGTTTGTACTTCATACTGTAAGCCAGTGGTTGTTAACCAGGGGTACCCCTAGGGGATGCTTGAAG
Source organism: Oncorhynchus mykiss (assembly GCF_013265735.2). Taxonomy (NCBI): domain Eukaryota; kingdom Metazoa; phylum Chordata; class Actinopteri; order Salmoniformes; family Salmonidae; genus Oncorhynchus; species Oncorhynchus mykiss. The sequence goes on from NC_048585.1 coordinate 8,525,651, forward strand.
ACTCATGAGACCGGGCAGAGACAAATGTACTTGGTGGTTTGGTCATAGATATAATAAAACAGGGGTATATCAAATTTATTTTATTTATATAGCCCTTCGTACATCAGCTGATATCTCAAAGTGCTGTACAGAAACCCAGCCTAAAACCCCAAACAGCAAGCAATGCAGGTGAAGAAGCACGGTGGCTAGGAAAAACTCCCTAGAAAGGCCAAAACCTAGGAAGAAACCTAGAGAGGAACCAGGCTATGTGGGGTGGCCAGTCCTCTTCTGGCTGTGCCGGGTGGAGATTATAACAAAACATGGTCAAGATGTTCAAATGTTCATAAATGACCAGCATGGTCGAATAATAATAAGGCAGAATAGTTGAAACTGGAGCAGCAGCACAGTCAGGTGGACTGGGGACAGCAAGGAGTCATCATGTCAGGTATTCCTGGGGCATGGTCCTAGGGCTCAGGTCCTCCGAGAGAGAGAAAGAAAGAGAGAATTAGAGAGAGCATATGTGGGATGGCCAGTCCTCTTCTGGCTGTGCCGGGTGGAGATTATAACAGAACATGGCCAAGATGTTCAAATGTTCATAAATATATATATGTATATTTATGGGTAGATTAACCAACAAAGATGGAGAACAACAAGCATGAGCAAACTGCCTGACCAATGGGCCTGTATTCTGAATGTGGTTGTCCAGGATCCTGACCAGGTGTTGTTGTTGTCCAGGATCCTGGTGTTGTTGTTGTCCAGGAACCTGACCAGGTGTAGTGTTGTTGTTGTTGTCCAGGATCCTGACCAGGTGTAGTGTTGTTGTTGTTGTCCAGGATCCTGACCAGGTGTAGTGTTGTTGTTGTTGTCCAGGATCCTGACCAGGTGTAGTGTTGTTGTCCAGGATCCTGACCAGGTGTAGTGTTGTTGTTGTTGTCCAGGATCCTGACCAGGTGTAGTGTTGTTGTTGTTGTCCAGGATCCTGACCAGGTGAAGTGTTGTTGTTTGTCGTCCCTGCTCAGCTCCAGCCCCAGAGCCAACATCACTCTGTAGTCTGAAGGTGATGTTGTTGATGATTGTCGTCTCTGCTCAGCCCCAGAGCCAACATCACTCTGTAGTCTGAAAGTGATGTTGTTGTTGATTGTCGTCCCTGCTCAGCTCCAGCCCCAGAGCCAACATCACTCTGTAGTCTGAAAGTGATGTTGTTGTTGTTGATTGTCGTCCCTGCTCAGCTCCAGCCCCAGAGCCAACATCACTCTGTAGTCTGAAGGTGATGTTGTTGTTGTCCAGGATCCTGACCAGGTGAAGTGTTGTTGTTTGTCGTCCCTGCTCAGCCCCAGAGCCAACATCACTCTGTAGTCTGAAGGTGATGTTGTTGATGATTGTTGTCTCTGCTCAGCCCCAGAGCCAACATCACTCTGTAGTCTGATGTTGTTGTTGTTGTTGTTTGTCGTCCCTGCTCAGCTCCAGCCCCAGAGCCAACATCACTCTGTAGTCTGATGTTGTTGTTGTTGTTGTTTGTCGTCCCTGCTCAGCTCCAGCCCCAGAGCCAACATCACTCTGTAGTCTGAAAGTGTTGTTGTTGTTGTTTGTCGTCCCTGCTCAGCTCCAGCCCCAGAGCCAACATCACTCTGTAGTCTGAAAGTGTTGTTGTTGATTGTCGTCCCTGCTCAGCTCCAGCCCCAGAGCCAACATCACTCTGTAGTCTGAAAGTGATGTTGTTGTTGTTGATTGTCGTCCCTGCTCAGCTCCAGCCCCAGAGCCAACATCACTCTGTAGTCTGAAAGTGTTGTTGTTGTTTGTCGTCCCTGCTCAGCTCCAGCCCCAGAGCCAACATCACTCTGTAGTCTGAAAGTGATGTTGTTGTTGATTGTCGTCCCTGCTCAGCTCCAGCCCCAGAGCCAACATCACTCTGTAGTCTGAAAGTGATGTTGTTGTTGTTTTGTCGTCCCTGCTCAGCTCCAGAGCCAACATCACTCTGTAGTCTGATGTTGTTGTTGTTGTTTGTCGTCCCTGCTCAGCTCCAGCCCCAGAGCCAACATCACTCTGTAGTCTGAAAGTGTTGTTGTTGTTGTTTGTCGTCCCTGCTCAGCTCCAGCCCCAGAGCCAACATCACTCTGTAGTCTGATGTTGTTGTTGTTGTTTGTCGTCTCTGCTCAGCTCCAGCCCCAGAGCCAACATCACTCTGTAGTCTGATGTTGTTGTTGTTGTTTGTCGTCCCTGCTCAGCTCCAGCCCCAGAGCCAACATCACTCTGTAGTCTGATGTTGTTGTTGTTGTTTGTCGTCCCTGCTCAGCTCCAGCCCCAGAGCCAACATCACTCTGTAGTCTGAAAGTGTTGTTGTTGTTGTTTGTCGTCCCTGCTCAGCTCCAGCCCCAGAGCCAACATCACTCTGTAGTCTGATGTTGTTGTTGTTGTTTGTCGTCTCTGCTCAGCTCCAGCCCCAGAGCCAACATCACTCTGTAGTCTGATGTTGTTGTTGTTGTTTGTCGTCCCTGCTCAGCTCCAGCCCCAGAGCCAACATCACTCTGTAGTCTGATGTTGTTGTTGTTGTTTGTCGTCCCTGCTCAGCTCCAGCCCCAGAGCCAACATCACTCTGTAGTCTGATGTTGTTGTTGTTGTTTGTCGTCCCTGCTCAGCTCCAGCCCCAGAGCCAACATCACTCTGTAGTCTGAAAGTGATGTTGTTGTTGTTTGTCGTCCCTGCTCAGCTCCAGCCCCAGAGCCAACATCACTCTGTAGTCTGAAAGTGATGTTGTTGTTGTTTGTCGTCCCTGCTCAGCTCCAGCCCCAGAGCCAACATCACTCTGTAGTCTGAAAGTGATGTTGTTGTTTGTCGTCCCTGCTCAGCTCCAGCCCCAGAGCCAACATCACTCTGTAGTCTGAAAGTGTTGTTGTTGTTTGTCGTCCCTGCTCAGCTCCAGCCCCAGAGCCAACATCACTCTGTAGTCTGAAAGTGTTGTTGTTGTTGTTTGTCGTCCCTGCTCAGCTCCAGCCCCAGAGCCAACATCACTCTGTAGTCTGAAAGTGTTGTTGTTGTTTGTCGTCTCTGCTCAGCTCCAGCCCCAGAGCCAACATCACTCTGTAGTCTGATGTTGTTGTTGTTGTTGTTGTTTGTCGTCCCTGCTCAGCTCCAGCCCCAGAGCCAACATCACTCTGTAGTCTGAAAGTGTTGTTGTTGTTTGTCGTCTCTGCTCAGCTCCAGCCCCAGAGCCAACATCACTCTGTCTGGGAAGAAGAAACGCAAGCTGCTCAAACAGCTGCAACACATGAAAGCAGAGAAGGCCGCTATGGAAGGTAAGAAGTGAATAACTATACAGTTTTAAACTGGGTTGTTGAGTCACATTTCCTCTGAGTTGTCATGTGCTCTCGTATCCACTTCAGAAAGGATAAACTCTCCACCTGTCAATCATAATGTAGAGTAGCTGACTTTAGTCACCCCTCATAATGTAGAGTAGCTGACTTTAGTCACCCCTCACAATGTAGAGTAGCTGACTTTAGTCACCCCTCATAATGTAGAGTAGCTGACTTTAGTCACCCCTCATAATGTAGAGTAGCTGACTTTAGTCACCCCTCACAATGTAGAGTAGCTGACTTTAGTCACCCCTCACAATGTAGAGCAGCTGAGTTTAGTCACCCCTCATAATGTAGAGTAGCTGAGTTTAGTCACCCCTCATAATGTAGAGTAGCTGAGTTTAGTCACCCCTCACAATGTAGAGTAGCTGACTTTAGTCACCCCTCACAATGTAGAGTAGCTGACTTTAGTCACCCCTCACAATGTAGAGTAGCTGACTTTAGTCACCCCTCACAATGTAGAGTAGCTGACTTTAGTCACCCCTCACAATGTAGAGTAGCTGACTTTAGTCACCCCTCACAATGTAGAGTAGCTGACTTTATAGTCACCCCTCACAATGTAGAGTAGCTGACTTTAGTCACCCCTCATAATGTAGAGTAGCTGACTTTAGTCACCCCTCACAATGTAGAGTAGCTGACTTTAGTCACCCCTCACAATGTAGAGTAGCTGAGTTTAGTCACCCCTCATAATGTAGAGTAGCTGACTTTAGTCACTCCTCATAATGTAGAGTAGCTGACTAGTGACCCCTCACAATGTAGAGTAGCTGAGTTTAGTCACCCCTCACAATGTAGAGTAGCTGACTTTAGTCACCCCTCATAATGTAGAGTAGCTGACTTTAGTCACTCCTCATAATGTAGAGTAGCTGACTAGTGACCCCTCACAATGTAGAGTAGCTGAGTTTAGTCACCCCTCATAATGTAGAGTAGCTGACTTTAGTCACCCCTCATAATGTAGAGCAGCTGAGTTTAGTCACCCCTCACAATGTAGAGCAGCTGACTTTAGTCACCCCTCATAATGTAGAGTAGCTGAGTTTAGTCACCTCATCATCTGAACCGTCTCGTTGTTCTGACTGTTCAGTCCAGTCCGTGTAGACGGCCATGCACGCATTAATCAGCATATGAAGAGACCATGCCCGACGTATTGAGGCTGTTCTGAGGACAAAGGGAGGTGTTCCTAATGTTTGGAACCATTAAATGGCCATTTTATTAGGTACACCTTCGTGCGGAACCAGACGGTGTTTCCACCCCCCAGTTGTCCAGTGTTGGTGATGGCGTGTCCCACTGGGGACGTTTCTTCTTGTCTTTAGCTGATAGGAACCAGACGGTGTTTCCACCCCTCAGTTGTCCAGTGTTGGTGATGGCGTGTCCCACTGGGGCCCGTTTCTTCTTGTCTTTAGCTGATAGGAACCAGCCGGTGTTTCCACCCCTCAGTTGTCCAGTGTCGGTGATGGCGTGTCCCACTGGGCCCGTTTCTTCTTGTCTTGCTGTCGCCCGTCCGCCACGAGGACTGACGAGTTGTGTGTTCTGGGAGGCTGTTCTGCACAGCGCTGTTGTACTGCGCCTGTATTTGTCTGTTTGTGGCCTGGCCTGTTAGCTGGCACCATTATTATCCTTTAGGGGAACGGGGTAGTGTACCTAATAACCTGGCACCATTCTTATCCTTTAGGTGAACGGGGTAGTGTACCTAATAACCTGGCCTGTTAGCTGGCACCATTCTTATCCTTTAGGGGAACGGGGTAGTGTACCTAATAACCTGGCACCATTCTTATCCTTTAGGGGAACGGGGTAGTGTACCTAATAACCTGGCCTGTTAGCTGGCACCATTCTTATCCTTTAGGGGAACGGGGTAGTGTACCTAATAAACTGGCACCATTCTTCTCCTTTAGGGGAACGGGGTAGTGTACCTAATAACCTGGCCTGTTAGCTGGCACCATTCTTCTCCTTTAGGGGAACAGGGTAGTGTACCTAATAACCTGGCCTGTTAGCTGGCACCATTATTATCCTTTAGGGGAACGGGGTAGTGTACCTAATAACCTGGCACCATTCTTATCCTTTAGGGGAACGGGGTAGTGTACCTAATAACCTGGCCTGTTAGCTGGCACCATTCTTATCCTTTAGGGGAACGGGGTAGTGTACCTAATAAACTGGCACCATTCTTCTCCTTTAGGGGAACGGGGTAGTGTACCTAATAACCTGGCACCATTCTTATCCTTTAGGGGAACGGGGTAGTGTACCTAATAACCTGGCCTGTTAGCTGGCACCATTCTTATCCTTTAGGGGAACGGGGTAGTGTACCTAATAAACTGGCACCATTCTTCTCCTTTATGTGAACGAGGTAGTGTACCTAATAACCTGGCCTGTTAGCTGGCACCATTCTTCTCCTTTAGGTGAACGGGGTAGTGTACCTAATAACCTGGCACCATTCTTCTCCTTTAGGTGAACGGGGTAGTGTACCTAATAACCTGGCCTGTTAGCTGGCACCATTCTTATCCTTTAGGGGAACGGGGTAGTGTACCTAATAAACTGGCACCATTCTTCTCCTTTAGGTGAACGGGGTAGTGTACCTAATAACCTGGCACCATTCTTCTCCTTTAGGTGAACGGGATAGTGTACCTAATAACCTGGCACCATTCTTCTCCTTTAGGTGAACGGGATAGTGTACCTAATAAACTGGCCTGTGTGTATAGCCTATATATATCTCTCTCTGTGTGTATCATCTGAGGTCTGTCTCTCTCTCTCCCTCCTTAGTTGAGGCAGCAACAAACAAGACGAAGGTGGCAGCAGCACCAAAGAAGGCAGCACCAAAGGCAGCGGCAGCCAGACGCCAGAAAGGGGGTGTGTCCCAGGGGGATGTGGACATGGCAGATATGGAATGAGAAGAGGATGTTCTGTTGGCCCCATGCCAAGGCCAGACCGGGCCCCACATTCAGACCGGGCCCCACATTCAGACCGGGCCCCACATTCAGACCGGGCTCCACATTCAGACCGGGCCCCACATTCAGACCGGGCCCCACATTCAGACCGGGCCCCACATTCAGACCGGGCCCCACATTCAGACCGGGCCCCACATTCAGACCGGGCCCCACATTCAGACCGGGCCCCACATTCAGACCGGGCCCCACATTCAGACCGGGCCCCACATTCAGACCGGGCCCCACATTCAGACCAGGCTCCATATTCAGACCAGGCTCCATATATATGAATATGATTTTATGGACGGGGCCTGATCCTGGATCAGTTTTAGCCTTTTAGACCTAATGAATATGATTACATGGACGGGGGAGCTGATCCTGGATCAGTTTTAGCCTTTTAGACCTAATGAATATGATTACATGGACGGGGGAGCTGATCCTGGATCAGTTTTAGCCTTTTAGACCTAATGAATATGATTACATGGACAGGGGAGGCTGATCCTGGATCAGTTTTAGCCTTTTAGACCTAATGAATATGATTACATGGACAGGGGAGGCCTGATCCTGGATCAGTTTTAGCCTTTTAGACCTAATGAATATGATTACATGGACAGGGGAGGCTGATCCTGGATCAGTTTTAGCCTTTTAGACCTAATGAATATGATTACATGGACGGGGGAGCTGATCCTGGATCAGTTTTAGCCTTTTAGACCTAATGAATATGATTACATGGACAGGGGAGGCCTGATCCTGGATCAGTTTTAGCCTTTTAGACCTAATGAATATGATTACATGGACAGGGGAGGCCTGATCCTGAGCCAGAGAGCCTTGTGTTTGTGTATCTGAATGCCGTCATTGTAAATAAGAATTTGTTCTTAACTGACTTGCCTAGTTTAAATAAAATAAAAAACAGACAGAATGGGTGAATTGTTTTTTTTCCTCCCAACTACAAAGGAGGAATGAATGTGGAATCTGATCTGGAGTCAGTGGCCTTGTTCAACCATGGTGGAAGTTATGTATGCTTCCCAAATGGCTCCCTGTTCCCTGAGGCCCGTCGGACAGATACCATATGGGATCGAACCCAATGACTACAGCCTCCCTTCATACCTGTATGTAAACCAAGGTGACCTGTATGTAAACCAAGGTGACCTGTTCCCTGAGGCCCGTCGGACAGATACCATATGGGATCGAACCCAATGACTACAGCCTCCCTTCATACCTGTATGTAAACCAAGGTGACCTGTATGTAAACCAAGGTGACCTGTTCCCTGAGGCCCGTCGGACAGATACCATATGGGATCGAACCCAATGACTACAGCCTCCCTTCATACCTGTATGTAAACCAAGGTGACCTGTATGTAAACCAAGGTGACCTGTTCCCTGAGGCCCGTCGGACAGATACCATATGGGATCGAACCCAATGACTACAGCCTCCCTTCATACCTGTATGTAAACCAAGGTGACCTGTATGTAAACCAAGGTGACCTGTTCCCTGAGGCCCGTCGGACAGATACCATATGGGATCGAACCCAATGACTACAGCCTCCCTTCATACCTGTATGTAAACCAAGGTGACCTGTATGTAAACCAAGGTGACCTGTTCCCTGAGGCCCGTCGGACAGATACCATATGGGATCGAACCCAATGACTACAGCCTCCCTTCATACCTGTATGTAAACCAAGGTGACCTGTATGTAAACCAAGGTGACCTGTTCCCTGAGGCCCGTCGGACAGATACCATATGGGATCGAACCCAATGACTACAGCCTCCCTTCATACCTGTATGTAAACCAAGGTGACCTGTATGTAAACCAAGGTGACCTGTTCCCTGAGGCCCGTCGGACAGATACCATATGGGATCGAACCCAATGACTACAGCCTCCCTTCATACCTGTATGTAAACCAAGGTGACCTGTATGTAAACCAAGGTGACCTGTTCCCTGAGGCCCGTCGGACAGATACCATATGGGATCGAACCCAATGACTACAGCCTCCCTTCATACCTGTATGTAAACCAAGGTGACCTGTATGTAAACCAAGGTGACCTGTTCCCTGAGGCCCGTCGGACAGATACCATATGGGATCGAACCCAATGACTACAGCCTCCCTTCATACCTGTATGTAAACCAAGGTGACCTGTATGTAAACCAAGGTGACCTGTTCCCTGAGGCCCGTCGGACAGATACCATATGGGATCGAACCCAATGACTACAGCCTCCCTTCATACCTGTATGTAAACCAAGGTGACCTGTATGTAAACCAAGGTGACCTGTTCCCTGAGGCCCGTCGGACAGATACCATATGGGATCGAACCCAATGACTACAGCCTCCCTTCATACCTGTATGTAAACCAAGGTGACCTGTATGTAAACCAAGGTGACCTGTTCCCTGAGGCCCGTCGGACAGATACCATATGGGATCGAACCCAATGACTACAGCCTCCCTTCATACCTGTATGTAAACCAAGGTGACCTGTATGTAAACCAAGGTGACCTGTTCCCTGAGGCCCGTCGGACAGATACCATATGGGATCGAACCCAATGACTACAGCCTCCCTTCATACCTGTATGTAAACCAAGGTGACCTGTATGTAAACCAAGGTGACCTGTTCCCTGAGGCCCGTCGGACAGATACCATATGGGATCGAACCCAATGACTACAGCCTCCCTTCATACCTGTATGTAAACCAAGGTGACCTGTATGTAAACCAAGGTGACCTGTTCCCTGAGGCCCGTCGGACAGATACCATATGGGATCGAACCCAATGACTACAGCCTCCCTTCATACCTGTATGTAAACCAAGGTGACCTGTATGTAAACCAAGGTGACCTGTTCCCTGAGGCCCGTCGGACAGATACCATATGGGATCGAACCCAATGACTACAGCCTCCCTTCATACCTGTATGTAAACCAAGGTGACCTGTATGTAAACCAAGGTGACCTGTTCCCTGAGGCCCGTCGGACAGATACCATATGGGATCGAACCCAATGACTACAGCCTCCCTTCATACCTGTATGTAAACCAAGGTGACCTGTATGTAAACCAAGGTGACCTGTTCCCTGAGGCCCGTCGGACAGATACCATATGGGATCGAACCCAATGACTACAGCCTCCCTTCATACCTGTATGTAAACCAAGGTGACCTGTATGTAAACCAAGGTGACCTGTTCCCTGAGGCCCGTCGGACAGATACCATATGGGATCGAACCCAATGACTACAGCCTCCCTTCATACCTGTATGTAAACCAAGGTGACCTGTTCCCTGAGGCCCGTCGGACAGATACCATATGGGATCGAACCCAATGACTACAGCCTCCCTTCATACCTGTAGGTAAACCAAGGTGACCTGTTCATACCTGTAGGTAAACCAAGGTGACCTGTTCATACCTGTAGGTAAACCAAGGTGACCTGTTCATACCTGTAGGTAAACCAAGGTGACCTGTTCATACCTGTAGGTAAACCAAGGTGACCTGTAGGTAAACCAAGGTGACCTGTTAACATGCAGTCTCCCTTCATACCTGTAGATAAACCAAAGTGACCTGTTCATACCTGTAGGTAAACCAAGGTGACCTGTTCATACCTGTAGATAAACCAAGGTGACCTGTTAACATGCAGTCTCCCTTCATACCTGTAGATAAACCAAGGTGACCTGTTCATACCTGTAGGTAAACCAAGGTGACCTGTTCATACCTGTAGATAAACCAAGGTGACCTGTTCATACCTGTAGGTAAACCAAGGTGACCTGTTCATACCTGTAGATAAACCAAGGTGACCTGTTCATACCTGTGGGTAAACCAAGGTGACCTGTTCATACCTATAGATAAACCAAGGTGACCTGTTCATACCTGTAGGTAAACCAAGGTGACCTGTTCATACCTGTAGGTAAACCAAGGTGACCTGTTCATACCTGTAGGTAAACCAAGGTGACCTGTAGGTAAACCAAGGTGACCTGTTAACATGCAGTCTCCCTTCATACCTGTAGATAAACCAAGGTGACCTGTTCATACCTGTAGGTAAACCAAGGTGACCTGTTCATACCTGTAGATAAACCAAGGTGACCTGTTCATACCTATAGATAAACCAAGGTGACCTGTTCATACCTGTGGGTAAACCAAGGTGACCTGTTCATACCTATAGATAAACCAAGGTGACCTGTTCATACCTGTAGGTAAACCAAGGTGACCTGTTCATACCTGTAGGTAAACCAAGGTGACCTGTTCATACCTGTAGATAAACCAAGGTGACCTGTTCATACCTGTAGATAAACCATGGTGACCTGTTCATACCTGTAGGTAAACCAGGGTGACCTGTTCATACCTGTAGGTAAACCAAGGTGACCTGTTCATACCTGTAGGTAAACCAAGGTAACCTGTTCATACCTGTAGATAAACCAAGGTGACCTGTTCATACCTGTAGGTAAACCAAGGTGACCTGTTCATACCTGTAGATAAACCAAGGTGACCTGTTCATACCTGTAGGTAAACCAAGGTGACCTGTTCATACCTGTAGGTAAACCAAGGTGACCTGTTCATACCTGTAGATAAACCAAGGTGACCTGTTCATACCTGTAGATAAACCATGGTGACCTGTTCATACCTGTAGGTAAACCAGGGTGACCTGTTCATACCTGTAGGTAAACCAAGGTGACCTGTTCATACCTGTAGGTAAACCAAGGTAACCTGTTCATACCTGTAGATAAACCAAGGTGACCTGTTCATACCTGTAGGTAAACCAAGGTGACCTGTTCATACCTGTAGATAAACCAAGGTGACCTGTTCATACCTGTAGGTAAACCAAGGTGACCTGTTCATACCTGTAGGTAAACCAAGGTGACCTGTTCATACCTGTAGGTAAACAACGGTGACCTGTTAACATGCAGTCTCCCTTCATACCTGTAGGTAAACCAGGGTGACCTGTTCATACCTGTAGGTAAACCAAGGTGACCTGTTCATACCTGTAGGTAAACCAAGGTGACCTGTTCATACCTGTAGGTAAACCAAGGTGACCTGTTCATACCTGTAGGTAAACCAGGGTGACCTGTTCATACCTGTAGGTAAACCAAGGTGACCTGTTCATACCTGTAGGTAAACCAAGGTGACCTGTTCATACCTGTAGGTAAACCAAGATGACCTGTTCATACCTGTAGATAAACCAAGGTGACCTGTTAACATGCAGTCTCCCTTCATACCTTTAGATAATCCAAGGTGACCTGTTCATACCTGTAGGTAAACCAAGGTGACCTGTTCGTACCTGTAGATAAACCAAGGTGACCTGTTCATACCTGTAGGTAAACCAAGGTGACCTGTTCATACCTGTAGATAAACCAAGGTGACCTGTTAACATGCAGTCTCCCTTCATACCTTTAGATAATCCAAGGTGACCTGTTCATACCTGTAGGTAAACCAAGGTGACCTGTTCATACATGTAGATAAACCAAGGTGACCTGTTCATACCTGTAGGTAAACCAAGGTGACCTGTTAACATGCAGTCTCCCTTCATACCTGTAGGTAAACCAGGGTGACCTGTTCATACCTGTAGGTAAACCGTAACAGGAAAGGGTTGGCCTAGCAACACACAGACAGGATATGTAACATGAAAGGGTTGGCCTAGCAACACACAGACAGGATATGTAACAGGAAAGGGTTGGCCTAGCAACACAGACAGGATATGTAACAGGAAAGGGTTGGCCCACACACAGACAGGATATGTAACAGGAAAGGGTTGGCCTAGCAACACACAGACAGGATATGTAACAGGAAAGGGTTGGCCTACATACAGACAGGATATGTAACAGGAAAGGTTTGGCCTAGCAACACACAGACAGGATATGTAACAGGAAAGGGTTGGCCTAGCAACACACAGACATGATATGTAACAGGAAAGGGTTGGCCTAGCAACACACAGGAGAATCTAGTTGTAGAAACATTGCTCCTGTATCTTCAGTGGTTAATTTGAGTGGTGTTGTGACAGATTGTTCATCACTGCCCAGTCTGAACCGCTCTGTCTTTTTACATCCCAAATGGTATCCTATTACCTGCATAGAGCACTAAGTAGTGCACTATATAGTAGTAGTAGTGCACTATGTAGGGAATAGGGTGCCATTTAGGACTCTCACTTAGTCTCTGTCTGGCTCAGTGCTACAGCCCCACATGCTGGTTTATAGGACTCTACCTTAGTCTCTGTCTGGCTCAGTGCTACAGCCCCACAGGCTGGTTTATAGGACTCTACCTTAGTCTCTGTCTGGCTCAGTGCTTCAGCCCCACAGGCTGGTTTATAGGACTCTACCTTAGTCTCTGTCTGTCTCAGTGCTACAGCCCCACAGGCTGGTTTATAGGACTCTGCCTTAGTCTCTGTCTGGCTCAGTGCTACAGCCCCACAGGCTGGTTTATAGGACTCTACCTTAGTCTCTGTCTGTCTCAGTGCTACAGCCCCACAGGCTGGTTTATAGGACTCTACCTTAGTCTCTGTCTGTCTCAGTGCTACAGCCCCACAGGCTGGTTTATAGGACTCTGCCTTAGTCTCTGTCTGGCTCAGTGCTTCAGCCCCACAGGCTGGTTTATAGGACTCTACCTTAGTCTCTGTCTGTCTCAGTGCTTCAGCCCCACAGGCTGGTTTATAGGACTCTACTGGAATGGTAGATTTGCAGTATAACTGAAAGTACGAGGAGACATGCAGATATATCGTGTATTCTAGGAATTTCAGAGTTTGGAGTTGGGCTGGTTCATCGACTGTTTTGTTTACCCAATTATTAATAAACCCGTTCCTTATGAATTGTGAAATTAAAATGTTTGATTTACTATGTAACTACGAGTTACTGAGTCGAGATATGAGATATTTGAGGTGTGCAGCGAATAGGCTATTTTACTTCTGTGATTTTGATATTTTGGGTGAAACCCAAGGTAATGTGTGATAAACATAGTGCTGCTGGCTGGTATGGGGGCAGAGCAGGGAACATTCCTCCCACTTACTGCCGCTAGTCGCTCTGAGGACAAAGAATCAAATGGGTCAGGCTGGAGAAACCAGGATCTGTCGCTGCCGGAAACGTTATAGCTCCCGCTACAAACGTTACTGTAGGCCACAGACATATCCAGAGCTCATCCGAAGTCCCGTTTTATTGTTGACGTTTGTTGTGGATACAATTTTTCGTTTTTCCTCTTCTGAGAATGAAGATGGTTATTTCACATTGTCGAAGGTTTGCGCCGCAGTTTTAAAGGGACGGAGGCAAGGCGCTCTCTTCCTCCTCCTCGGACAGACGAGGAAGAGCCTGGAAACCGCTTGGGAATGTGAAACACACTCCGCGTCAGTGTTCTCAACGTGGCTCTCTGGATGATGTGACCTCTGGGACCTCGTTTCAATGGTGCACTTGTCTAGTGTGGATGTTAATGTTTCCTGAACCACCGAACTATAGCCGATAAGAGCATCGGTTACCGACAGTGTGCCAGTTATCATCCGTCTATTCTCATCTAGAGACAACTACTACTTGGTTGAAATGAATGGGCCACAATACAAACTGCGTATGTGTCTAATCAACAGAAAACGCTTGTAGGAATCTTAGCCTACTTCCCGACCACCAGTTATTAGGTTACTTTGACCAGCGCACAGACAAGGTAGGTGGATAACCTCACAGTTGATGTCCTGTATATTACAACACGGATGGGATGTTTTCAGGTATTACGTGTTGTATCCGGGATGGGGATGATATCTCAACAGATAATAATCTTATGTTGTTTTTTTATCAAATGAAAAAGACGTATTTCATAAAGATTGCATCACGAGGTGGTCGTACTTCGGATACAGTTGATGATGGGTAGCGTGATGCTGATCTAATCGTGGACCGTTATTTATGTATGTCCGGGAGGAGGAAGGGACAGGTACGGTGACTTTCAACTGCAACAAATAGATTTGACACAAGTCAACCCGGTCTCAGTGCATTTCGTATTATTCTTTACAAAAATAATCCGATAAACTCCATTTAGTATGATATGTTACGTTTCGTATGGTAAACTATGTATTCATTTGTGGATTGTCATCAATTTCGTTTAATATATTATGCATTACAATTGATATGATTTTTATGTCCAGTATGAAGGAAGTTAGAGGTAGTTTCGCTAGCCAATGCTAACTAGTGTTAGCGCAATGACTGTAAGTCTATGGGTATCTGTGCGTTGCCCCCATCCTGACCTCAGTGTGTGCGTAGTATATCGACCAGAGCAGAATATGATACATCTTTATTGTCCCTGAAGGGAAGTTTCAATACAAACTGGCCACATGAAAACTAAGGTATGGAAACCCAGTCCTGCGAAGGAGATTGTTATGCATACAGCTGGATTTTATCCCCACCATCTCTGACGACCGTACAGAACGTGAATAAGACGGTCCCAAATGGAGCCCTATTCCCTTTATAGTACACAGCCTTGACCAGCCTTTGGTCAGAAGCAGGGCACTATAAAGGGTCAAGGGTATCATTTGGGATACAGTGTCATTACAGATCTCCTAGCTCTAACCAGGACCCAGCTCTAGCTGTACGGTGTCTCCTGGCTCTTACCAGGACCCAGCTCTAGCTGTACGGTGTCTCCTGGCTCTAACCAGGACCCAGCTCTAGCTGTACGGTGTCTCCTGGCTCTAACCAGGACCCAGCTCTAGCTGTACGGTGTCTCCTGGCTCTAACCAAGACCCAGCTCTAGCTGTACGGTGTCTCCTGGCTCTAACCAGGACCCAGCTCTAGCTGTACGGTGTCTCCTGGCTCTAACCAGGACCCAGCTCTAGCTGTACGGTGTCTCCTGGCTCTAACCAGGACCCAGCTCTAGCTGTACGGTGTCTCCTGGCTCTAACCAGGACCCAGCTCTAGCTGTACGGTGTCTCCTGGCTCTAACCAGGACCCAGCTCTAGCTGTACGGTGTCTCCTGGCTCTAACCAGGACCCAGCTCTAGCTGTACGGTGTCTCCTGGCTCTAACCAGGTCCCAGCTCTAGCTGTACGGTGTCTCCTGGCTCTAACCAGGACCCAGCTCTAGCTGTACGGTGTCTCCTGGCTCTAACAAGGACCCAGCTCTAGCTGTACGGTGTCTCCTGGCTCTAACCAGGACCCAGCTCTAGCTGTACGGTGTCTCCTGGCTCTAACCAGGACCCAGCTCTAGCTGTACGGTGTCTCCTGGCTCTAACCAGGACCCAGCTCTAGCTGTACGGTGTCTCCTGGCTCTAACCAGGACCCAGTTCTAGCTGTACGGTGTCTCCTGGCTCTAACCAGGACCCAGCTCTAGCTGTACGGTGTCTACTGGCTCTAACCAGGACCCAGCTCTAGCTGTACGGTGTCTCATGGCTCTAACCAGGACCCAGCTCTAGCTGTACGGTGTCTCCTGGCTCTAACCAGGACCCAGCTCTAGCTGTACCGTGTCTCCTGGCTCTAACCAGGGCCCAGCTCTAGCTGTACGGTGTCTCCTGGCTCTAACCAGGACCCAGCTCTAGCTGTACGATGTCTCCTGGCTCTAACCAGGACCCAGCTCTAGCTGTACGGTGTCTCCTGGCTCTAACCAGGACCCAGCTCTAGCTGTACGGTGTCTCCTGGCTCTAACCAGGACCCAGCTCTAGCTGTACGGTGTCTCCTGGCTCTAACCAGGACCCAGCTCTAGCTGTACGGTGTCTCCTGGCTCTAACCAGGACCCAGCTCTAGCTGTACGGTGTCTCCTGGCTCTAACCAGGACCCAGCTCTAGCTGTACGGTGTCTCCTGGCTCTAACCAGGACCCAGCTCTAGCTGTACGGTGTCTCCTGGCTCTAACCAGGTCCCAGCTCTAGCTGTACGGTGTCTCCTGGCTCTAACCAGGACCCAGCTCTAGCTGTACGGTGTCTCCTGGCTCTAACAAGGACCCAGCTCTAGCTGTACGGTGTCTCCTGGCTCTAACCAGGACCCAGCTCTAGCTGTACGGTGTCTCCTGGCTCTAACCAGGACCCAGCTCTAGCTGTACGGTGTCTCCTGGCTCTAACCAGGACCCAGCTCTAGCTGTACGGTGTCTCCTGGCTCTAACCAGGACCCAGTGCTAGCTGTACGGTGTCTCCTGGCTCTAACCAGGACCCAGCTCTAGCTGTACGGTGTCTACTGGCTCTAACCAGGACCCAGCTCTAGCTGTACGGTGTCTCATGGCTCTAACCAGGACCCAGCTCTAGCTGTACGGTGTCTCCTGGCTCTAACCAGGACCCAGCTCTAGCTGTACCGTGTCTCCTGGCTCTAACCAGGGCCCAGCTCTAGCTGTACGGTGTCTCCTGGCTCTAACCAGGACCCAGCTCTAGCTGTACGGTGTCTCCTGGCTCTAACCAGGACCCAGCTCTAGCTGTACGGTGTCTCCTGGCTCTAACCAGGACCCAGCTCTAGCTGTACGGTGTCTCCTGGCTCTAACCAGGACCCAGCTCTAGCTGTACGGTGTCTCCTGGCTCTAACCAGGACCCAGCTCTAGCTGTACGGTGTCTCCTGGCTCTAACCAGGACCCAGTTCTAGCTGTACGGTGTCTCCTGGCTCTAACCAGGACCCAGCTCTAGCTGTACGGTGTCTACTGGCTCTAACCAGGACCCAGCTCTAGCTGTACGGTGTCTCATGGCTCTAACCAGGACCCAGCTCTAGCTGTACGGTGTCTCCTGGCTCTAACCAGGACCCAGCTCTAGCTGTACGGTGTCTCCTGGCTCTAACCAGGACCCAGCTCTAGCTGTACGGTGTCTCCTGGCTCTAACCAGGACCCAGCTCTAGCTGTACGGTGTCTCCTGGCTCTAACCAGGACACAGCTCTAGCTGTACGGTGCCTCCTGGCTCTAACCAGGACCCAGCTCTAGCTGTACGGTGTCTCCTGGCTCTGACCAGGACCCAGCTCTAGCTGTACGGTGTCTCCTGGCTCTAACCAGGACCCAGCTCTAGCTGTACGGTGTCTCCTGGCTCTGACCAGGACCCAGCTCTAGCTGTACGGTGTCTCTTGGCTCTAACCAGGCCCCAGCTCTAGCTGTACGGTGTCTCCTGGCTCTAACCAGGACCCAGCTCTAGCTGTACGGTGTCTCCTGGTTTTAACCAGGACCCAGCTCTAGCTGTACGGTGTCTCCTGGCTCTAACCAGGACCCAGCTCTAGCTGTACGGTGTCTCCTGGCTCTAACCAGGACCCAGCTCTAGCTGTACGGTGTCTCCTGGCTCTAACCAGGACCCAGCTCTAGCTGTACGGTGTCTCCTGGCTCTAACCAGGACCCAGCTCTAGCTGTACGGTGTCTCCTGGCTCTAACCAGGACCCAGCTCTAGCTGTACGGTGTCTCCTGGCTCTAACCAGGACCCAGCTCTAGCTGTACGGTGTCTCCTGGCTCTAACCAGGACCCAGCTCTAGCTGTACGGTGTCTCCTGGCTCTAACCAGGACCCAGCTCTAGCTGTACGGTGTCTCCTGGCTCTAACCAGGACCCAGCTCTAGCTGTACGGTGTCTCCTGGCTCTAACCAGGACCCAGCTCTAGCTGTACGGTGTCTCCTGGCTCTAACCAGGACCCAGCTCTAGCTGTACGGTGTCTCCTGGCTCTAACCAGGACCCAGCTCTAGCTGTACGGTGTCTCCTGGCTCTAACCAGGACCCAGCTCTAGCTGTACGGTGTCTCCTGGCTCTAACCAGGACCCAGCTCTAGCTGTACGGTGTCTCCTGGCTCTAACCAGGACCCAGCTCTAGCTGCAGAATAGTTGTAACTATGTAACACACACAAACTCTCTCTCTCCCTCTTTCTCTCTTTCTCTCTCATGTCTCCCAGACCTCCATAACAGCTCCTGTTTTAGTCATGGTAATCCCAGACCTCCTTAACAGATCCTGTAGTAGTCATGGTAATCCCAGACCTCCTTAACAGATCCTTTAGTAGTCATGGTAATCCCAGACCTCCTTAACAGATCCTGTAGTAGTCATGGTAATCCCAGACCTCCTTAACAGATCCTGTAGTAGTCATGGTAATCCCAGACCTCCTTAACAGATCCTGTAGTAGTCATGGTAATCCCAGTGATCAGATAGCAGCAGAGCTGGAGGAGATAACACCAGGAGGACTGATACTGTTCCTTCTTCAGGAAACAAGGAGGGAGCAAAGTTCTGCTGGGAGGAGAGACGTGGACTGAGAGACGAGAGCAGGAGAGAGAGACGTGGACTGAGAGACGAGTGAGAGAGACGTGGACTGAGGGAAGAGAGAGTGAGAGAGAGGTGGACTGAGGGAAGAGAGTGAGAGAGACGTGGACTGAGGGAAGAAAGAGTGAGAGAGACCTGGGCTGAGAGAAGAGAGTGAGAGAGAGGTGGACTGAGGGAAGAAAGAGTGAGAGAGACGTGGACTGAGAGAAGAGAGAGAGCAGGAGAGACATGGACTGAGAGAGGAGAGAGAGCAGGAGAGACGTGGACTGGGAGAAGAGAAAGAGAGAGATCTGGACTGTGAATTGAGAGTGTGGGAGAAGGAAGGAGAGACAAAGCTGAACTGTGGACCTGCAGACATTTTAATGGAGACCTGCTCCCAGGCTCTTGGTGAGTAATGAGCTACACACCAAGTACATACAGTTGAAGTTGGAGGTTTACATACACCTTAGCCAAATACATTTAAACTCCGTTTTTCACAATTCCTGACATTTAATCCTAGTAACAATTCCCTGTTTTAGGTCAGTTAGGATCACCACTTTATTTTAAGAATGTGAAATGTCAGAATAATGGTAGAGAGAATTATTTATTTAGGCTTTTATTTCTTTCATCACATTCCCAGTGGGTCAGAAGTTTACATCCACTCAATTAGTATTTGGTAGCATTGCCTTTAAATTGGGTCGGGTAGCCTGCTGCCACCCCCATGCTTCACGTTTGGGATAGTGTTCTTCGGCATACAAGCCTCCCCTTTTCCCCTCCAAACGTCCTCCATGGTCATGATGACCAAATAGTTATATTTGTTTTTCATCAGACCAGAGGACATTTCTCCAAAAGTACTATCTTTGTCTCCATGTGAAGTTGCAAACCGTTGTCTGGCTTTTTTTCTGTCGGTTTTGGAGCAGAGGCTTTGTCCTTGCTGAGCGGCTTTTCAGGTTATGTTGATATAGGACTCGTTTTACTGTGGATATAGATACTTTTGTACCTGTTTCCTCCAGCATCTTCACAAGGTCCTTTGCTGTTGTTCTGGGATTGATTTGCACCTTTCGCACCAAAATACTACTTGCGTACTATTGTTTGTACAGATGAACGTGGTACCTTCAGGCGTTTGAAAATTACTCCCAAGGATGAACCAGACTTGTGGAGGTCTACATTTTTTTTTCTGAGATCTTGGCTGATTTCTTTTGATTTTCCCATGATGTCAAGTAAGGAGACACTGGGTTTGAAGGTAGGCCTTGAAATACATCCACAGGTACACCTCCAATTGACTCAAATGATGTCAATTAGCCTATCAGAAGCTTCTAAAGCCATGACATCATTTTCTGGAATTTTCCAAGCTGTTTAAAGGCACAGTCAACTTAGTGTATATAAACTTCTGACCCACTGGAATTGTAATACAGTGAATTATAAGTGAAATAATCTGTTGTTAAACAATAGTTAGAAAAATGACTTGTGTCATTCACAAAGTAGATGTCCTAACCAACTTGCCAAAACTATAGTTTGTTAACAAGAAACTTGTGGAGTGTTTGAAAAACGAGTTTTAATGACTCCCATCTAAGTGTATGTAAACTTTCGACTTCAACTGTACCAACAACCCGTTGGTATAGGGGTGATATACAGGCCTATCAACCCGTTGGTATAGGGGTTATATTGTGATATACAGGCCTATCAACCCGTTGGTATAGGGGTTATATTGTGATATACAGGCCTATCAACCCGTTGGTATAGGGGTTATATTGTGATATACAGGCCTATCAACCCGTTGGTATAGGGGTTATATTGTGATATACAGGCCTATCAACACGTTGGTATAGGGGTTATATTGTGATATACAGGCCTATCAACACGTTGGTATAGGGGTTATGTTGTGATATAGGCCTATCAACCCGTTGGTATAGGGGTTATATTGTGATATACAGGCCTATCAACCCGTTGGTATAGGGGTTATATTGTGATATACAGGCCTATCAACCCGTTGGTATAGGGGTTATATTGTGATATACAGGCCTATCAACACGTTGGTTTAGGGGTTATATTGTGATATACAGGCCTATCAACACGTTGGTATAGGGGTTATATTGTGATATACAGGCCTATCAACCCGTTGGTTTAGGGGTTATATTGTGATATACAGGCCTATCAACACGTTGGTATAGGGGTTATATTGTGATATACAGGCCTATCAACCCATTGGTATAGGGGTTATATTGTGATATACAGGCCTATCAACCAATTGGTATAGGGGTTATATTGTGATATACAGGCCTATCAACACGTTGGTATAGGGGTTATATTGTGATATACAGGCCTATCAACCCGTTGGTATAGGGGTTATATTGTGATATACAGGCCTATCAACCCATTGGTATAGGGGTTATATTGTGATATACAGGCCTATCAACCCGTTGGTATAGGGGTTATATTGTGATATACAGGCCTATCAACCCGTTGGTATAGGGGTTATATTGTGATATACAGGCCTATCAACCCGTTGGTATAGGGGTTATATTGTGATATACAGGCCTATCAACCCGTTGGTATAGGGGTTATATTGTGATATACAGGCCTATCAACCAATTGGTATAGGGGTTATATTGAGATATTATATAGGCCTATCAACCCGTTGGTATAGGGGTTATATTGTGATATAGGCCTATCAACCCGTTGGTATAGGGGTTATATTGTGATATACAGGCCTATCAACCAATTGGTATAGGGGTTATATTGTGATATATGCTTATTAACCCATTGGTATAGGGGTTATATTGAGATATTATATAGGCCTATCAACCCGTTGGTATAGGGGTTATATTGTGATATATGCTTATTAACCCATTGGTATAGGGGTTATATTGTGATATATTGGCCTATCAACCTGTTGGTATAGGGGTTATATTGTGATATAGGCCTATCAACCCATTGGTATAAGGGTTATATTGTGATATATGCTTATTAACCCATTGGTATAGGGGTTATATTGTGATATACAGGCCTATCAACCCGTTGGCATAGGGGTTATATTGTGATAGACAGGCCTATCAACCCGTTGGTATAGGGGTGATATAAAGAACTATCAACCCATTGGTATAGGGGTTATATTGTGATATATTGGCCTATCAACCCGTTGGTATAGGGGTTATATTGTGAAATATAGGCCTATCAACCCGTTGCTATAGGGGTTATATTGTGATATATTGGCCTATCAACCCGTTGGAATAGGGGTTATATTGTGATATACAGGCCTATCAACCCGTTGGTATAAGGGTTATATTGTGATATACAGGCCTATCAACCCATTGGTATAGGGGTTATGTTGTGATATAGGCCTATCAACCCGTTGGTATAGGGGTTATATTGTGATATACAGGCCTATCAACCCATTGGTATAGGGGTTATATGGTGATATACAGGCCTATCAACCCGTTGGTATAGGGGTTATGTTGTGATATACAGGCCTATCAACCCGTTGGTATAGGGGTTATATTGTGATATACAGGCCTATCAACCCGTTGGCATAGGGGTTATATTGTGATATACAGGCCTATCAACCCATTGGTATAGGGGTTATATTGTGATATTATAGAGACCTATCAACCCGTTGGTATAGGGGTTATATTGTGATATTATAGAGACCTATCAACCCGTTGGTATAGGGGTTATATTGTGATATACAGGCCCATCAACCCGTTGGTATAGGGGTTATATTGTGATATACAGGCCTATCAACCCGTTGGTATAGGGGTTATATTGTGATATACAGGCCTATCAACCCGTTGGTATAGGGGTTATATTGTGATATACAGGCCTATCAACCCATTGGTATAGGGGTTATATTGTGATATACAGGCCCATCAACCCGTTGGTATAGGGGTTATATTGTGATATACAGGCCTATCAACCCATTGGTATAGGGGTTATATTGTGATATACAGGCCTATCAACCCATTGGTATAGGGGTTATATTGTGATATACAGGCCTATCAACCCGTTGGTATAGGGGTTATATTGTGATATACAGGCCTATCAACCCGTTGGTATAGGGGTTATATTGTGATATACAGGCCTATCAACCCATTGGTATAGGGGTTATATTGTGATATACAGGCCTATCAACCCATTGGTATAGGGGTTATATTGTGATATACAGGCCTATCAACCCATTGGTATAGGGGTTATATTGTGATATACAGGCCTATCAACCCATTGGTATAGGGGTTATATTGTGATATACAGGCCTATCAACCCATTGGTATAGGGGTTATATTGTGATATACAGGCCTATCAACCCGTTGGTATAGGGGTTATATTGTGATATACAGGCCTATCAACCCGTTGGTATAAGGGTTATATTGTGATATACAGGCCTATCAACCCATTGGTATAGGGGTTATGTTGTGATATAGGCCTATCAACCCGTTGGTATAGGGGTTATATTGTGATATACAGGCCTATCAACCCATTGGTATAGGGGTTATATGGTGATATACAGGCCTATCAACCCGTTGGTATAGGGGTTATGTTGTGATATACAGGCCTATCAACCCGTTGGTATAGGGGTTATATTGTGATATACAGGCCTATCAACCCGTTGGCATAGGGGTTATATTGTGATATACAGGCCTATCAACCCATTGGTATAGGGGTTATATTGTGATATTATAGAGACCTATCAACCCGTTGGTATAGGGGTTATATTGTGATATTATAGAGACCTATCAACCCGTTGGTATAGGGGTTATATTGTGATATACAGGCCCATCAACCCGTTGGTATAGGGGTTATATTGTGATATACAGGCCTATCAACCCGTTGGTATAGGGGTTATATTGTGATATACAGGCCTATCAACCCGTTGGTATAGGGGTTATATTGTGATATACAGGCCTATCAACCCATTGGTATAGGGGTTATATTGTGATATACAGGCCCATCAACCCGTTGGTATAGGGGTTATATTGTGATATACAGGCCTATCAACCCATTGGTATAGGGGTTATATTGTGATATACAGGCCTATCAACCCATTGGTATAGGGGTTATATTGTGATATACAGGCCTATCAACCCGTTGGTATAGGGGTTATATTGTGATATACAGGCCTATCAACCCGTTGGTATAGGGGTTATATTGTGATATACAGGCCTATCAACCCATTGGTATAGGGGTTATATTGTGATATACAGGCCTATCAACCCATTGGTATAGGGGTTATATTGTGATATACAGGCCTATCAACCCATTGGTATAGGGGTTATATTGTGATATACAGGCCTATCAACCCATTGGTATAGGGGTTATATTGTGATATACAGGCCTATCAACCCATTGGTATAGGGGTTATATTGTGATATACAGGCCTATCAACCCGTTGGTATAGGGGTTATATTGTGATATACAGGCCTATCAACCCGTTGGTATAGGGGTTATATTGTGATATACAGGCCTATCAACCCATTGGTATAGGGGTTATATTGTGATTTACAGGCCTATCAACCCGTTGGTATAGGGATTATATTGTGATATACAGGCCTATAGTCATGCCTATTAGAGCCACAGTAGGGGTCCACACCGGATGGTGGAAGATTTCGGTTTTAGTTGTTGGTCATAAACAGGACATTCTGTTCTTATTGTTAACTCTGTTCTGTTCTTATTGTTAACTCTGTTCTGTTCTTATTGTTAACTCTGTTCTGTTCTTACTCTTAACATGACAGAGGCAACAGAAGCATGGTCTGCTCCCTCAGTCGTCTCGTAGACAGATTGGGGTCTGCTGGACTATTTTTAGGGGACGGTGTTTTTTTGTTATGGACCTCCAGCTTGGTTCTCTCCGTCACGTTTCCTCTTAAAGGCTTGGTGGTAAAACGATGACTTTCTTCTTGTTTTTATAAAGCTAGTAGTGACTTAACAAGGCCTTTGTTGGAGAGAAGTAGAATACATTTATTCTTGTTTTTATAAAGCTAGTAGTGACTTAACAAGGCCTTTGTTGGAGAGAAGTAGAATACATTTCTTCTTGTTTTTATAAAGCTAGTAGTGACTTAACAAGGCCTTTGTTGGAGAGAAGTAGAATACATTTATTCTTGTTTTTATAAAGCTAGTAGTGACTTAACAAGGCCTTTGTTGGAGAGAAGTAGAATACATTTATTCTTGTTTTTATAAAGCTATTAGTGACTTAACAAGACCTTTGTTGGAGAGAAGTAGAATACATTTATTCTTGTTTTTATAAAGCTAGTAGTGACTTAACAAGGCCTTTGTTGGAGAGAAGTAGAATACATTTATTCTTGTTTTTATAAAGCTAGTAGTGACTTAACAAGGCCTTTGTTGGAGAGAAGTAGAATACATTCATTCTTGTTTTTATAAAGCTAGTAGTGACTTAACAAGGCCTTTGTTGGAGAGAAGTAGAATACATTTATTCTTGTTTTTATAAAGCTAGTAGTGACTTAACAAGGCCTTTGTTGGAGAGAAGTAGAATACATTCATTCTTGTTTTTATAAAGCTAGTAGTGACTTAACAAGGCCTTTGTTGGAGAGAAGTAGAATACATTTATTCTTGTTTTTATAAAGCTAGTAGTGACTTAACAAGGCCTTTGTTGGAGAGAAGTAGAATACATTTATTCTTGTTTTTCTTGGTTAATGTTTTTGTCGTTGTTTGTCTAATCCGTTTGATAACCATTCGTCTGGTTGGTTTAGTGGCAGAACTGGGGTTGTGGAGTACAGTATGTCTGGTTGGTTTAGTGGCAGAACTGGGGTTGTGGAGTACAGTATGTCTGGTTGGTTTAGTGGCAGAACTGGGGTTGTGGAGTACAGTATGTCTGGTTGGTTTAGTGGCAGAACTGGGGTTGTGGAGTACAGTATGTCTGGTTGGTTTAGTGGCAGAACTGGGGTTGTGGAGTACAGTATGTCTGGTTGGTTTAGTGGCAGAACTGGGGTTGTGGAGTACAGTATGTCTGGTTGGTTTAGTGGCAGAACTGGGGTTGTGGAGTACAGTATGTCTGGTTGGTTTAGTGGCAGAACTGGGGTTGTGGAGTACAGTATGTCTGGTTGGTTTAGTGGCAGAACTGGGGTTGTGGAGTACAGTATGTCTGGTTGGTTTAGTGGCAGAACTGGGGTTGTGGAGTACAGTATGTCTGGTTGGTTTAGTGGCAGAACTGGGGTTGTGGAGTACAGTATGTCTGGTTGGTTTAGTGGCAGAACTGGGGTTGTGGAGTACAGTATGTCTGGTTGGTTTAGTGGCAGAACTGGGGTTGTGGAGTACAGTATGTCTGGTTGGTTTAGTGGCAGAACTGGGGTTGTGGAGTACAGTATGTCTGGTTGGTTTAGTGGCAGAACTGGGGTTGTGGAGTACAGTATGTCTGGTTGGTTTAGTGGCAGAACTGGGGTTGTGGAGTACAGTATGTCTGGTTGGTTTAGTGGCAGAACTGGGGTTGTGGAGTACAGTATGTCTGGTTGGTTTAGTGGCAGAACTGGGGTTGTGGAGTACAGTATGTCTGGTTGGTTTAGTGGCAGAACTGGGGTTGTGGAGTACAGTATGTCTGGTTGGTTTAGTGGCAGAACTGGGGTTGTGGAGTACAGTATGTCTGGTTGGTTTAGTGGCAGAACTGGGGTTGTGGAGTACAGTATGTCTGGTTGGTTTAGTGGCAGAACTGGGGTTGTGGAGTACAGTATGTCTGGTTGGTTTAGTGGCAGAACTGGGGTTGTGGAGTACAGTATGTCTGGTTGGTTTAGTGGCAGAACTGGGGTTGTGGAGTACAGTATGTCTGGTTGGTTTAGTGGCAGAACTGGGGTTGTGGAGTACAGTATGTCTGGTTGGTTTAGTGGCAGAACTGGGGTTGTGGAGTACAGTATGTCTGGTTGGTTTAGTGGCAGAACTGGGGTTGTGGAGTACAGTATGTCTGGTTGGTTTAGTGGCAGAACTGGGGTTGTGGAGTACAGTATGTCTGGTTGGTTTAGTGGCAGAACTGGGGTTGTGGAGTACAGTATGTCTGGTTGGTTTAGTGGCAGAACTGGGGTTGTGGAGTACAGTATGTCTGGTTGGTTTAGTGGCAGAACTGGGGTTGTGGAGTACAGTATGTCTGGTTGGTTTAGTGGCAGAACTGGGGTTGTGGAGTACAGTATGTCTGGTTGGTTTAGTGGCAGAACTGGGGTTGTGGAGTACAGAAAAACATGTTTTATGGTTTTACACAGAAATAGGCTTGACTCAACCTGATAACAGTGTTCTTTGAACCCTCCAAAATAAAATAGAGAGCGACAGAGAGAGAGGAGGAAGAGGAGGGGGGAGAGGTAGCAGAGAGAGAGAGAGAGGAGGAAGAGGAGTGGGGAGAGAGGTAGCAGTGAGAGAGAGAGAGGAGGAAGAGGAGGGGGGAGAGGTAGCAGAGAGAGAGAGAGAGAGAGAGAGAGAGGAGGAAGAGGAGTGGGGGGAGAGGTAGCAGAGAGAGAGAGAGAGAGAGAGAGGAGGAAGAGGAGTGGGGGGAGAGGTAGCAGAGAGAGAGAGAGAGAGAGAGAGAGAGGAGGAAGAGGAGTGGGGGGAGAGGTAGCAGAGAGAGAGAGAGAGGAGGAGGAAGAGGAGTGGGGGGAGAGGTAGCAGAGAGAGAGAGAGAGAGGAGGAAGAGGAGTGGGGGGAGAGGTAGCAGAGAGAGAGAGAGAGGAGGAAGAGGAGTGGGGGGAGAGGTAGCAGAGAGAGAGAGAGAGAGGAGGAAGAGGAGTGGGGGGGAGAGGTAGCGGAGAGAGAGGAGGAAGAGGAGTGGGGGGAGAGGTAGCAGAGAGAGAGATTAGTTTAGTGCTGTGTGAAAGGCTGGCAGACTGTCTAATTGAGCCACTGCCAGCCAGGATCTTTTTAGAGCTCTTCACCAAGGCTGAAACCAAATGGCACTACTTTTGACCAAGGCCAATAGGGAATGGGATGCTATTTGGGATGCATTCCTGTCTCTGTATCTCATCATGTAAAACTACCGTGTCGGATTCAATGAACAAGTCTCGAGTCGCCTGTTTCTACTTCAACGAGTCTCCAGTTTCTACTTCAACGAGTCGCCAGTTTCTACTTCAACGAGTCTCCAGTTTCTACTTCAACGAGTCGCCAGTTTCTACTTCAACGAGTCGCCAGTTTCTACTTCAACGAGTCGCCAGTTTCTACTTCAACGAGTCGCCAGTTTCTACTTCAACGAGTCGCCAGTTTCTACTTCAACGAGTCGCCAGTTTCTACTTCAACGAGTCGCCAGTTTCTACTTCAACGAGTCACCAGTTTCTACTTCAACGAGTCGCCAGTTTCTACTTCAACGAGTCGTCAGCCCTGGATCTCCTGCTTACTCCAGACCAGGCCCTGATCTCCTGCTTACTCCAGACCAGGCCCTGATCTCCTGCTTAGTCCAGACCAGGCCCTGATCTCCTGCTTACTCCAGACCAGACCCTGATCTCCTGCTTACTCCAGACCAGGCCCTGATCTCCTGCTTACTCCAGACCAGGCCCTGATCTCCTGCTTACTCCAGACCAGGCCCTGATCTCCTGCTTAGTCCAGACCAGGCCCTAGATCTCCTGCTTAGTCCAGACCAGGCCCTAGATCTCCTGCTTACTCCAGACCAGGCCCTGATCTCCTGCTTACTCCAGACCAGGCCCTGATCTCCTGCTTACTCCAGACCAGGCCCTGGATCTCCTGCTTAGTCCAGACCAGGCCCTGATCTCCTGCTTACTCCAGACCAGGCCCTGGATCTCCTGCTTAGTCCAGACCAGGCCCTAGATCTCCTGCTTACTCCAGACCAGGCCCTAGATCTCCTGCTTAGTCCAGACCAGGCCCTGATCTCCTGCTTAGTCCAGACCAGGCCCTAGATCTCCTGTTTACTCCGGACCAGGCCCTGATCTCCTGCTTAGTCCAGACCAGGCCCTAGATCTCCTGCTTACTCCAGACCAGGCCCTGGATCTCCTGCTTAGTCCAGACCAGGCCCTGGATCTCCTGCTTAGTCCAGACCAGACCCTGATCTCCTGCTTACTCCAGACCAGGCCCTGATCTCCTGCTTACTCCAGACCAGGCCCTGATCTCCTGCTTACTCCAGACCAGGCCCTGATCTCCTGCTTACTCCAGACCAGGCCCTGATCTCCTGCTTACTCCAGACCAGGCCCTGATCTCCTGCTTAGTCCAGACCAGGCCCTAGATCTCCTGCTTACTCCAGACCAGGCCCTGATCTCCTGCTTAGTCCAGACCAGGCCCTAGATCTCCTGCTTACTCCAGACCAGGCCCTGATCTCCGGGACTGAAAGAGGAAGTGGCGTGGCGAAAGAGAGGCCAAGCGAAGTGGCATCCTGACGAGACTACGTCGACAAGCAAATAGACTGCCATTGACCCTCGATCTCTAATGTTGAGGAAGTTTTAAGATAGAATGATAAGCTGTAGTCCACGCTATTTACCAAGAGAGTTCATCTATACGTTTGATAGCTGTCTATTCCCCACCATAAACCCATGCTTGGCACTAAGACTGCACTCAAAGAGCTGAATGGGGCCATAAGTAAACAAGACAATGTACTGTTCAGAGGCAGCCTTTTTCTTGGCCAGTGATTTTAATGCAGGGAAACTGAAATCCGTTTTTATACCAGCATGTCACCTGTGCAACTAGAGGGAACCAAAACTCGTGATCATCTTTAGTCCCACACACAGAAACACATACTAAGCTCTCCTTTGCCTTCCCTTTGGCAAATCTGACCAGAACTCTCTGTTTCTTACAAGCAGAAACTCAAGTGGTCCGATGAAGCGAATGCTAAGTTACAGGACTGTTTCGCACAGACTGGAATATGTTCTGGGACTCATCCAATAACACTTAGGAGTTTACCACATCAGTCACCTGCGACATTAATAACTGCATCAATGACATCGTCCCTACAGTGACCGTGCGTACGTACATATCCTAACCAGAAGCCATGGATTACAGGCAACATCCGCACTGGGCTAAAGGTTAGAGATGGAGCTTTCAAGGAGCAGACACTCCCTCTACAGGAGTGTCTGACCCCTGCCCTCTACACGAGGGTCTGACCCCTGTCCCCTACCTACTACCCTCTACAGGAGTGTCTGGCCCCTGACCCCTGCCTACTACCCTCTACAGGAGTGTCTAACCCCTGCCTTCTACAGGAGGGTCTGACCCCTGTCCCCTACCTACTTCCCTCTACAGGAGTGTCTGACCCCTGTCCTCTGCCCTCTACAGGAGTTTCTGACCCCTGTCCCCTACCTACTACAGGAGTGTCTGTCCCCTGCCCTCTACAGGAGTTTCTGACCCATGTCCCCTACCTACTACAGGAGTGTCTGACCCCTGTCCCCTGCCCTCTACAGGAGTTTCTGACCCCTGTCCCCTGCCCTCTACAGGAGTTTCTGACCCCTGTCCCATACCTACTACCCTCTACAGGCGTGTCTGGCCCCTGACCCCTGCCCTTTACCCTCTACAGGAGTGTCTGAATCTGCCCACCCCTGCCGTCGACCCTGAGGGCGTGGCGTGTGTTCAACCAACCAGAGCCCCGTGGACCTGTGACGTCACTGTGACATCATCATGTTCCCCTCCGTGACCCGTATCCTCCCCTCTAGGGTGTCATCACCGCTCCTCCTGGCCACCATGTTGATGCTGGTGGCCGCCAGCCCCGTCTCGGGATCGGACGCGGAGACGTGTTTCTCCCGACAGCATCAGAACGCCATAGTGAATGTCCGCCAGGCGCTGGTCCGACCGACCACCGTCATGGACTCCAGAGTCACCCAATCAGAGAGAGACTGTGTTCTGGCCTGCTGCTCAGAGGACGTCAAGCCAGGTAGGGGAGAAACAACACACACACAACACACACACACACACACTAACACACAATAACACACAATACCATGCAATACCACACAATACCATGCAATAACACACAATACCATGCAATAACACACAATAACACACAATAACACACAATAACACACAATAACACACAATACCACACAATAACACACAATAACACACAATACCACACAATACCATGCAATAACACACAATACCATGCAATAACACACAATACCATGCAATAACACACAATAACACACAATAACACACAATAACACACAATAACACACAATAACACACAATACCACACAATAACACACAATAACACACAATACCACACAATAACACACAATAACACACAATACCACACAATACCATGCAATAACACACAATACCATGCAATAACACACAATACCATGCAATAACACACAATACCATGCAATAACACACAATAACACACAATAACACACAATACCACACAATAACACACAATAACACACAATAACACACAATAACACACAATACCACACAATAACACACACACACAATAACACACAATAACACACAATAACACACAATAACACACAATACCACACAATAACACACACACACAATAACACACAATACCACACAATAACACACAATACCACACAATAACACACAATAACACACAATAACACACAATACCATGCAATAACACACAATAACACACAATAACACACAATAACACACAATACCACACAATAACACACAATAACACACAATACCATGCAATAACACACAATAACACACAATAACACACAATACCACACAATAACACACAATAACACACAATAACACACAATACCACACAATAACACACAATAACACACAATACCACACAATAACACACACACACAATAACACACAATAACACACAATAACACACAATACCATGCAATAACACACAATAACACACAATAACACACAATACCACACAATAACACACACACACAATAACACACAATAACACACAATAACACACAATACCACACAATACCACACAATAACACACAATACCACACAATACCACACAATAACACACAATACCATGCAATAACACACAATAACACACAATAACACACAATAACACACAATACCACACAATACCACACAATAACACACAATACCATGCAATAACACACAATAACACACAATAACACACAATACCACACAATAACACACAATAACACACAATAACACACAATACCATGCAATAACACACAATAACACACAATAACACACAATAACACACAATACCATGCAATAACACACTATAACACACAATAACACACACACACAATAACACACACACACAATAACACACAATAACACACAATACCATGCAATAACACACAATAACACACAATAACACACAATACCACACAATACCACACAATAACACACAATACCATGCAATAACACACAATAACACACAATACCACACAATAACACACAATAACACACAATAACACACAATACCATGCAATAACACACAATAACACACAATAACACACACACACAATAACACACACACACAATAACACACAATACCATGCAATAACATACACACGGTGGAACTTTCAAGCAGAAGGATTGTTGGTCGTGATACTTGGTATTGGTAGAGGAGAGACAACACGGTGGAACTATCAAACAGAAGGATTGTTAGTCGTGATACTTGGTATTGGTAGAGGAGAGACAACACGGTGGAACTATCAAACAGAAGGATTGTTAGTCGTGATACTTGGTATTGGTAGAGGAGAGACAACACGGTGGAACTATCAAACAGAAGGATTGTTAGTCGTGATACTTGGTATTGGTAGAGGAGAGACAACACGGTGGAACTATCAAACAGAAGGATTGTTAGTCGTGATACTTGGTATTGGTAGAGGAGAGACAACACGGTGGAACTATCAAACAGAAGGATTGTTAGTCGTGATACTTGGTATTGGTAGAGGAGAGACAACACGGTGGAACTATCAAACAGAAGGATTGTTAGTCGTGATACTTGGTATTGGTAGAGGAGAGACAACACGGTGGAACTATCAAACAGAAGGATTGTTAGTCGTGATACTTGGTATTGGTAGAGGAGAGACAACACGGTGGAACTATCAAACAGAAGGATTGTTAGTCGTGATACTTGGTATTGGTAGAGGAGAGACAACACAGTGGAACTATCAAACAGAAGGATTGTTAGTCGTGATACTTGGTATTGGTAGAGGAGAGACAACACGGTGGAACTATCAAACAGAAGGATTGTTAGTCGTGATACTTGGTATTGGTAGAGGAGAGACAACACGGTGGAACTATCAAACAGAAGGATTGTTAGTCGTGATACTTGGTATTGGTAGAGGAGAGACAACACGGTGGAACTATCAAACAGAAGGATTGTTAGTCGTGATACTTGGTATTGGTAGAGGAGAGACAACACGGTGGAACTATCAAACAGAAGGATTGTTGGTCGTGATACTTGGTATTGGTAGAGGAGAGACAACACGGTGGAACTATCAAACAGAAGGATTGTTAGTCGTGATACTTGGTATTGGTAGAGGAGAGACAACACGGTGGAACTATCAAACAGAAGGATTGTTAGTCGTGATACTTGGTATTGGTAGAGGAGAGTGGAACTTTCAAACAGAAGGATTGTTAGTCGTGATACTTGGTATTGGTAGAGGAGAGACAACACGGTGGAACTTTCAAACAGAAGGATTGTTAGTCGTGATACTTGGTATTGGTAGCCTCTTTGGGAAAGGTGTACCGCTAGCGCCCGGCCTCGACAACATCCGGTGAAATTGCAGAGAGCGATATTCAAAATACAACATTTGTAGTATTAAACATTAATGAAAATACAAGTGTTATACATCTGTTAAAAGCTTAACTTCTTGTTAATCCAGCCGCTTTGTCAGATTTCAAAAAGGCTTTACGGCGAAAGCGGCCCACGTACAAAAGCATTAAAAACATTTTCCAACCAAGCAGAGGCATCACGAAAGTCAGAAATAGCGATCAAATAAATCACTTACCTTTGAAGATCTTCCTCTGTTTGCAATTCCAAGGGTCCCAGCTACACATCAAATGGTTGTTTTGTTCGATAAAGTCCTTCTTTATATCCCCAAAAAAGTCAGTTTAGGTGGCGCGCTTCATTCAATAATCCACCGGTTTCCCCTCGTTCAAAATGCTTTACAAAATGAATCCCGAATGTTACCAATAAGCTTCGTCCAAACAAGTCAAACAACTTTTATAATCAATCCTCAGGTAGCCTAATATGGAAATAAAGGATCAAATTTAAGACAGAGAATAGTATGTTCATTACCGGAGATAAATAACGAAGTGTGCGCTCTAATCCACGCGCGTCATAACACTACAGCCAAAATGGGAGCCACTTAGAAAAACTACAAATTCTAGCTCTTATTCTTTTTTAAACAGCCTAAAACTCTTTCTACAGACTGTTGACATCTAGTGGAAGCCCTAGGAACTGCAACCTGGGAGGTATTCCTTTTTATATTCCCATAGACAGCCATTATAATGAGAGGTGAGGTGAGCCCCCCAAAACAATTCCCGGATGGATTCTCCTCGGGTTTACGCCAGCTATATCTGTTCTGTTATATTCACAGACATTATTTTAACAGTTTTTGAAACTTTAGAGTGTTTCCTATCCAATACTACAAATTATATGCATATCCTAGCTTCTGGGCCTGAGTAACAGGCAGTTTACATTGGGCACCTCCTTCATCCAAACTTCCGAATACTGCCCCCTATCCATAAGAAGAATTGTTAGTCGTGATACTTGGTATTACTCTCCGTGTCTGATTGCTCTCTCCCCTCAGGTATAAAGTGTACCCTGGCTGTGTTCAACCCTCACAAGCCCTCTGAGCCTCCCAACAACCACAACTGTCATCTGTTCCACTGCCAGAGTGAGCAGGACTGTCCCCTCCTGACTGCTGAACAGGGCATCAACACATACGACATCTTCAAAGGTGAACGCATCTTCCTTCAACTAAACGTCTGGGCCCTGGTCCCCAGCTCTATGTAGAGAATAGGGGTCCATGTCAGACGTACTAGTTGTTTGTGTGCTCTTGTCTTGTTTTTGTGTTTCACAGAGTCTTTCATCTCTGCGTGAGTTATGTTCTGATGTCATGTTTTCCATAGGTTTGATTCATCCCACCACGGGGATACCTACTCCACCTTCCACAATCCAACCAACTACTACTACTGCTACTGCTACTACTACTACTACTACTACAACACCTACCATCAGACCACAACCCACTACTACTACATCGACCACCACTAAACCTACCACCACAACCACACCACAACCTACTACTACCACCACTACACCTACCACCACACCACAACCCACTACTACTACTACCACCACTACACCTACCACAACTACAACCACACGACAACCCACTACTACCACCACTACACCTACCACCACAACCACACCACAACCCACTACTACTACTACTACCACCACTACACCTACCACCGCTACAACCACACCACAACCTACTACTACCACCACTACACCTACCACCACAACCACACCACAACCCACTACTACCACCACTACACTTACCACCACACCACAACCCACTACTACCACTACTACCACCACTACACCTACCACCACAACCACACCACAACCCACTACTACCACCACTACACCTACCACCACAACCACACCACAACCCACTACTACTACCACCACTACTACACAACCTACTACCACAACGACACAGCTGACAACCACAACAAAACAACCCTCTTTAATGATAGTAACAATGCCTGTTATAACACGACCGACTCCAACCACTACTACAACAACACAACAAACAACATCCTGGTCACGACCAACTCCAACCACTACTACAACAACACAACAAACAACATCCTGGCCACGACCAACTCCAACCACTACTACAACAACACAACAAGCAACATCCTGGCCACGACCAACTCCAACCACTACTACAACAACACAACAAGCAACATCCTGGTCACGACCAACTCCAACCACTACTACAACAACACAACAAACAACATCCTGGCCACGACCAACTCCAACCACTACTACAACAACACAACAAACAACATCCTGCAACAATACTCCTACAACAATATCTACAATAACCACTATGAACAGAAAGCCCAATAAACCTCCCAAAAAAACTAACAAATTGTCTAAAAAACCCAAACCACATCCTGCCACTACTACTACCACTACAACAACAACAACAACTTCTTTACCTGTCTCAACTACACCCCGCAGAGACCCAGACCCCATCAGAACTACTGAAAAACTCCAGCCAGCCACTGAGCCAGCTACCACCACCACCACTTCTACTGGTGCTGCTGCCACCACTAAGAGCCCAGCAGCCATTGAGCCCCTGATCCCAAGGACAACACCAGAAAACGAGCTGGTGCTGGTGCCCAAGGGGGTCCAGGCAGCCCCAGCTTCCCCAGGGACAGAGGGTCAGGGCGGGGGGAAGGAGGTGGCAGGGCGGGGGGCTCTGAAGAGCTCCCTGGTGGCTGTGGTGGTGGTAGGCCTGGCCATCCTGACTCTGGCCCTGGCTGTGGTTGGACGTAAGGCCATGGAGTCATTCGACCGGCGACACTACACCAGGCTGGAGCTTAACGACCTACACTACGAGGTGTGATTGAACCTTTACACACACACACACACACACACACACACACACACACACACACACACACACACACACACACACACACACACACACACACACACGTCCAGGTTCACAAAGAGGGATAATAAACAAGACACACGGGGAAAGAAAGGCAATAATAATATGTTTCTCTTCAGTTTGCTCTGTTTTAATTCAATCGTTTCTTTAACCACATATTTATTAGATAAGAAACATGTTCAGTTTAATTTTAAGAGCATATCAATGTACTGTCATTCATTACAACACAATAACAATAGTGTCGTTGAACAGACCCCTCTTATAGTATTCTAAAACAGTAGAGAGATATCAGAGGGCTCTAGAACAGTAGAGGGATATCAGAGGGCTCTATAACAGTAGAGAGATATCAGAGGGCTCTAGAACAGTAGAGGGATATCAGAGGGCTCTATAACAGTAGAGAGATATCAGAGGGCTCTAGAACAGTAGAGAGATATCAGAGGGCTCTAGAACAGTAGAGAGATATCAGAGGGCTCTAGAACAGTAGAGAGATATCAGAGGGCTCTACAACAGTAGAGAGATATCAGAGGACTCTAGAACAGTAGAGGGATATCAGAGGACTCTACAACAGTAGAGAGACATCAGAGGGCTCTAGAACAGTAGAGAGATATCAGAGGGCTCTAGAACAGTAGAGAGATATCAGAGGGCTCTAGAACAGTAGAGAGATATCAGAGGGCTCTAGAACAGTAGCGGGATATCAGAGGGCTCTAGAACAGTAGAGAGACATCAGAGGGCTCTAGAACAGTAGAGAGATATCAGAGGGCTCTAGAACAGTAGCGGGATATCAGAGGGCTCTAGAACAGTAGAGAGATATCAGAGGGCTCTAGAACAGTAGAGAGACATCAGAGGGCTCTAGAACAGTAGAGAGATATCAGAGGGCTTTAGAACAGTAGAGAGATATCAGAGGGCTCTAGAACAGTAGAGAGATATCAGAGGGCTCTAGAACAGTAGAGGGATATCAGAGGGCTCTAGAACAGTAGAGAGATATCAGAGGGCTCTAGAACAGTAGAGAGATATCAGAGGGCTCTAGAACAGTAGAGAGATATCAGAGGGCTCTAGAACAGTAGAGAGATATCAGAGGGCTAAGGAATAAAGAACCTTAAGCAGCAATGTCTCTATTCCAACAACTCAGGAACCCTCTGAATTTAAAGGTTATAGTGTAATTTGGGTGAACTATCCCTTTAAGCAAACAGCAAACACAAAGTGATAGCCTCCCCTATGTACAAGAGAGTCATTGGAGGCTGGTCAAGGGAGGACGGCTCATAATAATGGCTGGAATGGAATAGATGGAACGGAGTCAAATACTGGGAATAAACCAAGTCTAGATGTGTTTGATGCCTGTCTATTCATTCCAGCCATTACTATGAGTCCCTCCTCAGATTCAAGGTGGCACCAGCCACCACTGATAAGTGTACTGACTGAGACCTTTAAAATAGGAGCAACTGACAGAGGCCTTTAAATAGGAACAACTGACTGAGACCTTTAAAGAGGAACAACTGACTGAGACCTTTTAAAGAGGAACAACTGACTGATACATTTAAAGAGGAACAACTGACTGAGACCTTTAAAAGAGGAGCAACTGACTGAGACCTTTTAAAGAGGATCAACTGACTGAGACCTTTAAAGAGAAACAACTGACTGAGACCTTTAAAAGAGGAGCAACTGACTGAGACCTTTTAAAGAGGATCAACTGACTGAGACCTTTAAAGAGAAACAACTGACAGACCTTTAAAGAGGAACAACTGACTGAGACCTTTAAAGAGGAGCAACTGACTGAGACCTTTAAAGAGGAGCAACTGACAGACCTTTTAAAGAGGAACAACTGACAGACCTTTTAACGAGGATCAACTGACTGAGACCTTTAAAGAGGAACAGCTGACAGACCTTTTAAAGAGGATCAACTGACTGAGACCTTTTTAAGAGGATCAACTGACTGAGACCTTTAAAGAGGAACAACTGACTGAGACCTTTAAAGAGGAACAACTGACTGAGACCTTTAAAGAGGAACAACTGACTGAGACCTTTAAAGAGGAGCAACTGACTGAGACCTGTTAAATAGGAACAACTGACTGAGACCTTTTAAAGAGGAACAACTGACTGAGACCTTTAAAGAGGAACAACTGACTGAGACCTTTAAAGAGGAGCAACTGACTGAGACCTTTAAAGAGGAGCAACTGACTGAGACCTTTAAAGAGGAACAACTGACTGAGACCTTTAAAGACGATCAACTGACTGAGACCTTTAAAGAGGAACAACTGACAGACCTTTTAAAGAGGAACAACTGACTGAGACCTTTAAAGAGGAGCAACTGACTGAGACCTTTAAAGAGGAGCAACTGACTGAGACCTTTAAAGAGGAGCAACTGACTGAGACCTTTAAAGAGGAGCAACTGACTGAGACCTTTAAAGAGGAACAACTGACTGAGACATTTAAAGAGGAACAACTGACTGAGACCTTTAAAGAGGATCAACTGACTGAGACCTTTTAAAGAGGAACAACTGCACAGTGTGTTAGGTACAATAAGACTTGCCTTTCCCTTCTGCATGTTTAACCATCTATAGCCATATGATGATGTCTGTGGACTGCTTGTTTCTAATCACCAACTCCAATTCTAAATGTCTGACTGACTTTAAACATGTGTTTTTCACCGTGCTGTGTGCTGTGGGTTAATTCCTTTGCTTCTGGCAGAGTTCTGGACGAACACAATGATGGATGCAAATCTTGTACAATCTGATGCACTATGGTATCCTATGTTTTTTGATATAACACACTTCTTTTTAAATGGTAGGATTGTTTTCATAGGTAGATGACACTGGTCGCACACTATTTTCATACGTCGATTTGTATTGTGTACTGTGCGAGTATCCACTTATACAGAAGGAATGTGTGAGATTACTGACTGACTGAGTGGAATGGAGAAATGCCCACTGGTAGGTTAGATGTAATACTACGATGTACCACAGGGTGGCGCAGCATTAATGTAATACCACGATGTACCACAAGGCGGCGCAGCTATCTCAGAAACCACTACTGACTTCTTATTGGCATGCAGCGCAGTCACTTTAAACCACGTCACACCACTCGGGAGCATGGAGCCAAATTTAATATAATTTTGCACAAAATGATAACCTTGTTTATTACTGGTATTGCTTAGATAATTTGTGAGGTACTTTGGTCTTGTTTTGTGAAGTGTTGCTTTCCAATCACTTTGGGATTAGATGTTTTATTAACTGAATTCTTGTAAGAAAATAAAAAAATGTGATTTTTGAATAATGTTTGTGGTGGTATTTGAATCTACTTTTATCTCACGGTGAAGTGGTTCGGAAATAATATTCCGGGCCAACGAAAGAACAAAAGTACATAAATGTGCCCAAACACGGAACAACAGACAACAAGTCTGGCGCGTAACAATACCCACATAACATAAAAACAACTTCACACAAAGACATGGAGGGGAACAGAGGGCTAAATACATGCAGTGTGGTTGGGGAATGAAAACCAGGTTTGTAGGGAACAAGACAAAACAAATGGAAAGATGAGAAATGGAGCGGCGATGGCTAGAAAGACGGTGACTTCGACCGAACAAGGAGAGGAAGCCGGTGACTTCGACCGCCGAACGAACAAGGAGAGGAGCCGGTGACTTCGACCGCCGAACGAACAAGGAGAAGAGCAGGTGACTTCGAACGAACAAGGAGAGGAGCCGGTGACTTCGACCGCTGAACGAACAAGTAGAGGAGCCCACTTCGGAAGTCTTGACAGTTCCAGAAACAATGAAAAGTATTCTCTCTCTGTCTTACACACACACACACACACACACACACACACACACACACACACCACACACACCACACCACACCACACACACACACACACACCACACACACACACACACACACACACACACACACCACACACACACACACACACACACACACACACACACACGGCACAATGATGATCCTGTCCCGTTTGCTACATTTCTACTTTTCCATTTTAGTCATTTAGCAGACGCTCTGTTGGACTGGATCGTCCTTTAGTTGGCCTGTAGCTCTATTGGACTGGATGGTCCTTTAGTTGGCCTGTAACTCTATTAGACTGGATCGTCCTTTAGTTGGCCTGTAACTCTATTGGACTGGATCGTCCTTTAGTTGGCCTATAACTCTATTGGACTGGATCGTCCTTTAGTTGGCCTTTAGCTCTATTGGACTGGATCGTCCTTTAGTTGGCCTGTAGCTCTATTGGACTGGATCGTCCTTTAGTTGGCCTGTAACTCTATTGGACTGGATCGTCCTTTAGTTGGCCTATAACTCTATTGGACTGGATCGTCCTTTAGTTGGCCTGTAGCTCTATTGGACTGGATCGTCCTTTAGTTGGCCTGTAACTCTATTGGACTGGATCGTCCTTTAGTTGGCCTATAACTCTATTGGACTGGATCGTCCTTTAGTTGGCCTGTAGCTCTATTGGACTGGATCGTCCTTTAGTTGGCCTGTTGCTCTATTGGACTGGATCGTCCTTTAGTTGCCCTGTAGCTCTATTGGACTGGATCGTCCTTTAGTTGCCCTGTAGCTCTATTGGACTGGATCGTCCTTTAGTTGGCCTGTAGCTCTATTGGACTGGATCGTCCTTTAGTTGGCCTGTAGCTCTATTGGACTGGATCGTCCTTTAGTTGGCCTGTAGCTCTATTGGACTGGATCGTCCTTTAGTTGGCCTGTAGCTCTATTGGACTGGATCGTCCTTTAGTTGGCCTGTAACTCTATTGGACTGGATCGTCCTTTAGTTGGCCTATAACTCTATTGGACTGGATCGTCCTTTAGTTGGCCTGTAGCTCTATTGGACTGGATCATCCTTTAGTTGGCCTATAACTCTATTGGACTGGATCGTCCTTTAGTTGACCTATGACTCTATTGGACTGGATCGTCCTTTAGTTGGCCTGTAGCTCTATTGAACTGGATCGTCCTTTAGTTGGCCTGTAGCTCTATTGGACTGGATCGTCCTTTAGTTGGCCTATAACTCTATTGGACTGGATCGTCCTTTAGTTGGCCTGTAGCTCTATTGGACTGGATCATCCTTTAGTTGGCCTGTAGCTCTATTGGACTGGATCGTCCTTTAGTTGGCCTGTAGCTCTATTGGACTGGATCATCCTTTAGTTGGCCTATAACTCTATTGGACTGGATCGTCCTTTAGTTGGCCTGTAGCTCTATTGGACTGGATCGTCCTTTAGTTGGCCTGTTGCTCTATTGGACTGGATCGTCCTTTAGTTGCCCTGTAGCTCTATTGGACTGGATCGTCCTTTAGTTGGCCTGTAGCTCTATTGGACTGGATCGTCCTTTAGTTGGCCTGTAGCTCTATTGGACTGGATCGTCCTTTAGTTGGCCTGTAGCTCTATTGGACTGGATCGTCCTTTAGTTGGCCTGTAGCTCTATTGGACTGGATCGTCCTTTAGTTGGCCTGTAGCTCTATTGGACTGGATCGTCCTTTAGTTGGCCTGTAACTCTATTGGACTGGATCGTCCTTTAGTTGGCCTGTAACTCTATTGGACTGGATCGTCCTTTAGTTGGCCTGTAGCTCTATTGGACTGGATCATCCTTTAGTTGGCCTATAACTCTATTGGACTGGATCGTCCTTTAGTTGACCTATGACTCTATTGGACTGGATCGTCCTTTAGTTGGCCTGTAGCTCTATTGAACTGGATCGTCCTTTAGTTGGCCTGTAGCTCTATTGGACTGGATCGTCCTTTAGTTGGCCTATAACTCTATTGGACTGGATCGTCCTTTAGTTGGCCTGTAGCTCTATTGGACTGGATCATCCTTTAGTTGGCCTGTAGCTCTATTGGACTGGATCGTCCTTTAGTTGGCCTGTAGCTCTATTGGACTGGATCATCCTTTAGTTGGCCTTTAACTCTATTGGACTGGATCGTCCTTTAGTTGGCCTGTAACTCTATTGAACTGGATCGTCCTTTAGTTGGCCTGTAACTCTATTGGACTGGATCGTCCTTTAGTTGACCTGTAACTCTATTGGACTGGATGGTCCTTTAGTTGACCTGTAGCTCTATTGGACTGGATGGTCCTTTAGTTGGCCTGTAGCTCTATTGGACTGGATGGTCCTTTAGTTGGCCTGTAACTCTATTGGACTGGATCGTCTGTTCCACACAAGATGATGATTATCCAGAAATCTTTTTCTTCATATTTAAACTCAGATGTTGAGCAGAGAAGGTTCCCTCTTGAATTGGCCCGTAATAATGAGAAGAATATATGAATGTGATGTAGAATGTGTTTTTATATGAATGCCTGCCTCTGCTGAAGGAGATAGTGCCTCTACCAGTGCCCCTACCAGTCCCAAAAGAAAGTCATCTTCAGGGACCCATCCATGCCCAAAACCAATCATAACATATCTAACAATAATTGCATCTCCTTAGTCAGATTTAACAGTCAATTACATTTAGTCTTGTGGCAACAAGACCCAGGCAAATCCAGGATTGCCCTGCAGACCTAATAAGGAAAACAAATATAAACAACATGCAACGATTTCAAAACATTTGACTGAGTTACAGTTCATTGAAGGAAATCAGTCGATTGAAATCAGTATCTGGTGTGACCACCATTTCCCTAATGCGGCGCGACAACTCTCCTTCAACTCTCCTTCATCAGAAAACCAGTCAGTATCTGGTGTGACCACCATTTCCCTAATGCGGCGCGACAACTCTCCTTCAACTCTCCTTCAACTCTCCTTCATCAGAAAACCAGTCAGTATCTGGTGTGTCCACCACTTCCCCAATGCAGCGCGACACATCTCCTTCACATAGAGTTGAT
Source organism: Oncorhynchus mykiss (assembly GCF_013265735.2). Taxonomy (NCBI): domain Eukaryota; kingdom Metazoa; phylum Chordata; class Actinopteri; order Salmoniformes; family Salmonidae; genus Oncorhynchus; species Oncorhynchus mykiss. The sequence continues at coordinate 8,568,336 of NC_048585.1, forward strand.
CAGGCTGTTGATTGTGGAATGTTGTCCCACTCTTCTTCAATGGCTGCGCTAAGTTGCTGGATATTGGGCAGGAACTGGAACACGCTGTGGTACATGTTTATCCGGAGCATCCCAAACATGCTCAATGGGGTGACATGTCTGGTGAGTCTGCAGGCCATGGATGACCTGGGAGATTTTCAGCTTCCAGTAATTGTGTCCAGATCCTAGCGACATGGGGCCGTTCATTATCATGCTGAAACACTGAGGTGATGGAGGCAGATTAATGGCACGACAAAGGGCCTCAGGATCTCGTGACGTCAGCAAACGGCTCGCCCACACAATGACATAAGTCTGCCATCTGCCCGGTACAGTCGAAACCGGGATTAATCTGTGAAGAGCACGCTTCTTCAGTCAAGACCCTGGTGAGGATGACGAGCACGCAGATGAGCTTCCCTGAGACGGTTTCTGACAGTTTGTGCAGAAATTCTTCGTTTGTGCAAACCCACAGTTTCATCGGCTGGTCTCAGAAGATCTCGCAGGTGAGCAAGCCGGATGTGGAGGTCCTGGGCTGGCAAATTCTCTAAAATGACAATGGAGGCAGCTTATGGCAGAGAAATGAACATTCGATTCTCTTGCAACATCTCTGGTGGACATTCCTGCAGTCAGCATGCCAATTGCACACTCCCCTCAAAACTTGAGACATCTGTGGCCATTGTGTTGTGTGACAAAACTTTACATTTTAGTGGCTTTTTATTTTCCCCAGGACAAGGTGCACCTGTGTAATGATCACGCTGTTTAAACAGCTTCTTGATATGCCTCACCTGTCAGGTGGATGGATTATCTTGGCAAAGGAGAAATGCTCACTAACAGCGATGTATTTGAGCCCAAAAATTGAGAGAAATAAGCATTTTAATTCTCTATGGAAAAATGTCTGTGGATCTTTTATTTCAGCTTCTGAAACATGGGACCAACACTTACATGTTGTGTTTTCTATTTTGGTTCAGTATATAATGCATGATAATACCATTCCCCCCTCTCTTCTCCTTCCTCTGTTCTGAGGAGTGAAAGGAGATCCGGCCAGCAGCCGAGGCAGGGTCATAGGGGTATGTTATTCTAAACCGAAGCACCCAGTGCTCCGGCAGAAAATAGTCCCTTCGGAATGTGTATCTTTCACACTCAAACAATTGTTGTATTAGACCAGGTTTAATGTCTTCGACCGGGAACAAGTGTCTTGACCTATCGGTTGCGTGATTTTATCAGCCACCGTAGCGATTTTGAATGTGTTGAAATCCGCTGGACGAGAGAGGCTGCATGTAATCAAGTCCAACAATAGGCAGCAGAGAAAGAGACGGAGGGGAAGGAGAGAAGGTACAGGAGGGGGAGGGTTGGCATGTTCTGCTCCCGGGGCGGAAGGAGACGTTGCGCTCAGGCAGGAGAATGAATCGCAGCGCCACCGAGCCTGGAACCTCCGACGTAGTAGAATGGAGCTGAGAAGAATCACAGTTACATTGTAGCCAGAAACAACCCCCCCGACGTAGTAGAATGGAACTGAGAATAATCACAGTTACATTGTAGCCAGGAACAGAACCCCGAATATTGTTCCACTATAACAGTTCCGTCGGAGGAATAGAAACACAGCGATGCGGACCAGGCGCTGAACAGGAGCGGCCGGGGTGAGAACAAGGCAGAAAGATGGGCGCCGTGCTACGGACTGTGTTGTTGTGTAGTTTTTCTTTGCTAATAAGAGGTGAGTTTTGATCTTTTTGCTTGTTTTATTTATTTTTCCTTTCGTGGAAAGTTTGTGTGGTGTTGGGGGTGTATGGTTTCCAGAGGTGGGGATCCTAGTGTCCAGATTTGGGGCTCTTTCTTTACAATGGCCTCGTTTGCTCATTAGTGGGGCCCAGTGAAGGGGATGTGATTTACTCATCATCAAGGAGTAACTAGCTAACGTTAGCAGGATGGCTAACTACAACACAGGGTTTTCCCCACAGTTACCTATATCTCCTGTAACTAGCTAACTACAACAGTGTTTTCCCCACAGCTACCTGTATCTCCTGTAACTAGTTAACTACAACAGTGTTTTCCCCACAGCTACCTGTATCTCCTGTAACTAGCTAACTACAACACAGGGTTTTCCCCACAGCTACCTGTATCTCCTGTAACTAGCTAACTACAACACAGTGTTTTCCCCACAGCTACCTGTATCTCCTGTAACTAGCTAACTACAACAGTGTTTTCCCCACAGCTACCTGTATCTCCTGTAACTAGCTAACTACAACACAGTGTTTTCCCCACAGCTACCTGTATCTCCTGTAACTAGCTAACTACAACACAGTGTTTTCCCCACAGCTACCTGTATCTCCTGTAACTAGCTAACTACAACACAGGGTTTTCCCCACAGCTACCTATATCTCCTGTAACTAGCTAACTACAACACAGGGTTTTCCCCACAGTTACCTGTATCTCCTGTAACTAGCTAACTACAACACAGTGTTTTCCCCACAGCTACCTATATCTCCTGTAACTAGCTAACTACAACACAGGGTTTTCCCCACAGTTACCTGTATCTCCTGTAACTAGCTAACTACAACACAGGGTTTTCCCCACAGCTACCTGTATCTCCTGTAACTAGCTAACTACAACACAGGGTTTTCCCCACAGCTACCTGTATCTCCTGTAACTAGCTAACTACAACACAGGGTTTTCCCCACAGTTACCTGTATCTCCTGTAACTAGCTAACTACAACAGTGTTTTCCCCACAGCTCCTTGCTACCTATATCTCCTGTAACCAACTAGTCTTTCTTCCCACTGTTTTGTTGGTTTGTAACATTTTAGTTAATTATATATATATTTTTTACTAGTTGTTTGTAGTATTTCCACACCTGTTTAAGCCACGGCAGGTATTTTCTACAGTTACTGTTGTGATTTAGTTTAACTATCTTAGCCATCCAGAGAGAGACCCTGATACCTAGCAAAGTCTGCTAGCTACACTGGCTAACAATAATGTCGACTGCATATGTCCCATTGAAAGGTGCCTCCACAGACCAGACTCATTTGTTGCATACGTTCATTTGTTAAATGGTAACTAACAACTAATTGCAAGTGAATGATATAAAAGTAGCTAACTAGTTATAACATAAGACTGGATGCTGCCTGGACCACGTTAGAACAGGGGACGTTCATTTGGCGTGGCGTTCATAGTCTTTTGGACAACGTTCTACAGAGTGTTGTGAGTAATTAGGCTAATGTGGATTGTAGTTCTCTAACCTGCTATACACCAATACGTCAAGGCCTATTTGCCCTTAAATATTAGTTTTCCACTGCTTGGTGGCTGTGTAAACATCTGTTCAAATAATCATGGATTCCTTGTTCACACAATCTGCAACGGCAGTTTAATCTGGACTAGCTTTCATTCTCACGTACACCTCATTCAATCTGGACTAGGTTTCATTCTCACATACACCTCATTCAATCTGGACTAGGTTTCATTCTCACGTACACCTCATTCAATCTGGACTAGGTTTCATTCTCACGTACACCTCATTCAATCTGGACTAGGTTTCATTCTCACATACACCTCATTCAATCTGGACTAGGTTTCATTCTCACATACACCTCATTCAATCTGGACTAGGTTTCATTCTCACATACACCTCATTCAATCTGGACTAGGTTTCATTCTCACATACACCTCATTCAATCTGGACTAGGTTTCATTCTCACATACACCTCATTCAATCTGGACTAGGTTTCATTCTCACATACACCTCATTCAATCTGGACTAGGTTTCATTCTCACATACACCTCATTCAATCTGGACTAGGTTTCATTCTCACATACACCTCATTCAATCTGGACTAGGTTTCATTCTCACATACACCTAATTAAATCTGGACTAGGTTTCATTCTCACATACACCTCATTCAATCTGGACTAGGTTTCATTCTCACATACACCTCATTCAATCTGGACTAGGTTTCATTCTCACATACACCTCATTCAATCTGGACTAGGTTTCATTCTCACATACACCTAATTAAATCTGGACTAGGTTTCATTCTCACTTAAATCTGGACTAGGTTTCATTCTCACATACACCTAATTAAATCTGGACTAGGTTTCATTCTCACATAAACCTCATTCAATCTGGACTGCGTCTCATTCTCACATAAACCTAATGCATGGGTCTCTTTCTAGTAGGGTAAGGCAGGTGAGGTCACTGTGTTGAACTATGGAGGGGAAGTATCTCTCCCAGCAGTCATACCCATCATATCTTTGCCTAGGCTTTCCCTGTTTTTTGATTTAAAAGGTTTAAAATCACCTACGAGATGGAAATGTAGACGTTAGTTTATTCAAGGCTTTGGTAGAATCAGATCGGGTCTAACTACCACACCGGAGTGAAGACGATTCAGTTTGCTACTGCCGTTCAGTGACGTTAGTGCACTTCCTATTCAGTTTGCTACTGCCGTTCAGTGACGTTAGTGCACTTCCTATTCAGTTTGCTACTGCCGTTCAGTGACGTTAGTGCACTTCCTATTCAGTTTGCTACTGCCGTTCAGTGACGTTAGTGCACTTCCTATTCAGTTGGCATAGCTAGACTATCATTGGGAAATGGGTTTATCACCGTGTACTCTGAAACTAGTCTTCAGATACTATGATAATGTTTTCAGTCTAGTCTGGGTGGTATTGAATTCAGTGGTTCCCAAATGGCCCCCTATTCCCTATAATAGTCCACTACCTTGGACCCATAGGTTGCATCCCAAATGACCCTATTCCCTATAATAGTCCACTACCTTGGACCCGGGCCCATAGGCTGCATCCCAGATGACCCTATTCCCTATAATAGTCCACTACCTTGGACCCGGGCCCATAGGCTGCATCCCAGATGACCCTATTCCCTATAATAGTCCACTACCTTGGAACCGGGCCCATAGGCTGCATCCCAAATGGCTCCCTATTCCCTATAATAGTCCACTACCTTGCACCCATAGGCTGCATCCCAAATGACCCTATTCCCTATAATAGTCCACTACCTTGGACCCGGGCCCATAGGCTGCATCCCAAATGACCCCCTATTCCCTATAATAGTCCACTACCTTGGACCCGGGCCCATAGGCTGCATGCATCCTAAATGACCCCCTATTCCTGATGTGATTTTGATAGTGGTAGTCACGTCTGAGTAGTATTGAGCAGTAATACTGGCTACAGTAGGCTAGACCCTCTCGCCATCTGGCAGCCATATTGGATGACGTGGATGAAAGGAAAAGTGGTTCAACTTCCATTCAACTGTTCTCAGAAACCACGGGTGTTTTTGGATCGGAGAGGACTGGCGTGTTTGGATCAGAAACCACGGGTGTTTTTGGATCGGAGAGGACTGGCGTGTTTGGATCAGAAACCACTGGTGTTTTTGGAACGGAGAGGACTGGCGTGTTTGGATCAGAAACCACGGGTGTGTTTGGATCGGAGAGGACTGGCGTGTTTGGATCAGAAACCACGGGTGTGTTTGGATCGGAAGGGACTGGCGTGTTTGGATCAGAAACCACGGGTGTGTTTGGATCGGAGAGGACTGGCGTGTTTGGATCAGAAACCACGGGTGTTTTTGGATCGGAGAGGACTGGCGTGTTTGGATCAGAAACCACGGGTGTGTTTGGATCGGAGAGGACTGGCGTGTTTGGATCAGAAACCACGGGTGTGTTTGGATCGGAGAGGACTGGCGTGTTTGGATCAGAAACCACGGGTGTTTTTGGATCGGAGAGGACTGGCGTGTTTGGATCAGAAACCACGGGTGTTTTTGGATCGGAGAGGACTGGCGTGTTTGGATCAGAAACCACGGGTGTTTTTAGATCGGAGAGGACTGGCGTGTTTGGATCAGAAACCACGGGTGTTTTTGGATCGGAGAGGACTGGCGTGTTTGGATCAGAAACCACGGGTGTTTTTGGATCGGAGAGGACTGGCGTGTTTGGATCAGAAACCACGGGTGTTTTTGGATCGGAGAGGACTGGCGTGTTTGGATCAGAAACCACGGGTGTTTTTGGATCGGAGAGGACTGGCGTGTTTGGATCAGAAACCACGGGTGTGTTTGGATCGGAGAGGACTGGCGTGTTTGGATCAGAAACCACGGGTGTTTTTGGATCGGAGAGGACTGGCGTGTTTGGATCAGAAACCACGGGTGTTTTTGGATCGGAGAGGACTGGCGTGTTTGGATCAGAAACCACGGGTGTTTTTAGATCGGAGAGGACTGGCGCGTTTGGATCAGAAACCACGGGTGTTTTTGGATCGGAGAGGACTGGCGTGTTTGGATCAGAAACCACGGGTGTTTTTGGATCGGAGAGGACTGGCGTGTTTGGATCAGAAACCACGGGTGTTTTTGGATCGGAGAGGACTGGCGTGTTTGGATCAGAAACCACGGGTGTTTTTGGATCGGAGAGGACTGGCGTGTTTGGATCAGAAACCACGGGTGTGTTTGGATCGGAGAGGACTGGCGTGTTTGGATCAGAAACCACGGGTGTTTTTGGATCGGAGAGGACTGGCGTGTTTGGATCAGAAACCACGGGTGTTTTTGGATCGGAGAGGACTGGCGTGTTTGGATCAGAAACCACGGGTGTGTTTGGATCGGAGAGGACTGGCGTGTTTGGATCAGAAACCACGGGTGTGTTTGGATCGGAGAGGACTGGCGTGTTTGGATCAGAAACCACGGGTGTGTTTGGATCGGAGAGGACTGGCGTGTTCGGATCAGAAACCACGGGTGTTTTTGGATCGGAGAGGACTGGCGTGTTTGGATCAGAAACCACGGGTGTTTTTGGATCGGAGAGGACTGGCGTGTTTGGATCAGAAACCACGGGTGTTTTTGGATCGGAGAGGACTGGCGTGTTTGGATCAGAAACCACGGGTGTTTTTGGATCGGAGAGGACTGGCGTGTTTGGATCAGAAACCACGGGTGTTTTTGGATCGGAGAGGACTGGCGTGTTTGGATCAGAAAAGCACTGGTCTCAAGACAACATGGAGGATAACTAAAGTTTGGAGCTTGTTCAGAGACGTTTCAGTCTGAAGTCCAAGCTGCCTCTAGCAAATTGTTCAATCTGTTTGTAGTGTTATATCCCTGTAGAGGCCAGGGGTCCCTGTAGCGGCCGGGGGTCCCTGTAGCGGCCGGGGGTCCCTGTAGAGCCCGTGGGTCCCTGTAGCGGCCGGGGGTCCCCTGTAGCGCCGTGGGTCCCTGTAGCGCCCGTGGTTCCCCTGTAGCGGCCGGGGGTCCCCTGTAGAGGCCGGGGGTCCCTGTAGCGGCCGGGGGTCCCTGTAGCGGCCGGGGGTCCCTGTAGAGGCCGGTGGTCCCTGTAGCGGCCGGGGGTCCCTGTAGCGGCCGGGGGTCCCTTTAGAGGCCGGGGGTCCCTGTAGCGGCCGGGGGTCCCCTGTAGCGCCCGTGGGTCCCTGTAGCATGAAGTTAAACGTTTCTCCTCGGTTGGTTGATGTTGAAACAGACAGTGGTTGTTGAATCTGACTCTCCTGGCCCCCGGCTGACTTGGCCGTCTGGCCCCCGGGGGGGGGGGGTACTGTAGGGGTATTGTAGTAGGGGTGTTGTAGGGGTGTTGTAGGGGTGTTGTAGTACTGTAGGGGTGTTGTAGGACTGTATAGTATTTCTGTCTGACCCTACCCCCTCCCCCACCAGGTGGACCCCTCCTGTTCTACGTACTGTATAGTATCTCTCTCTGACCTTACCCCCTCCCCCACCAGGTGTACCCCTCCTGCTCTATGCTAACCGACGGGACCTGCGGCTGGTGGATGCGGCTCACGGCAGGGCCAACGCCACGGTGGTGGTGGGCGGTCTGGAGGACGCCGCCGCTGTGGACTACGTATACGCTCAGGGATTGGTCTACTGGAGTGACGTCAGCGAGGAGGCAATCAAACGCACCACCTTCAACCAATCAGGGCCCGGCTCGGCGGCGGCCGCCCAGACGGTGGTTGTATCGGGGCTGGCGTCCCCGGACGGCCTGGCCTGTGACTGGTTAGGCAGGAAGCTGTACTGGACGGACTCCGAGACCAATCGGATAGAGGTGGCCGAGCTGGATGGATCGTTACGGAGAGTTCTCTTCTGGCAGGACCTGGACCAGCCCCGAGCCATCTCTCTGGACCCGGGAAGAGGGTGAGTACCTGACAACCTGTAGTAAAGTAGTGCTCAGTAGAACTACCTGGACCTGGCTTTGAATGGGGGGAGGGGGGACCAAGGTTCCTAAAACCAAGAGCTTCTCCCTCGTATCCGTCCATCTGGAGGATACTAGAACGTTAGGGGACAGGCTGGAGGATACTAGAACGTTAGGGGACAGGCTGGAGGATACTAGAATGTTAGGGAACAGGCTGGAGGATACTAGAACGTTAGGGGACAGTACAGGCTGGAGGATACCAGAACGTTAGGGGACAGTACATCCTGGAGGATACTAGAACGTTAGGGGACAGTACAGGCTGGAGGATATTGGAACGTTAGGGGACAATACAGGCTGGAGGATACTAGAACGTTAGGGGACAGTGCAGGCTGGAGGATATTGGAACGTTACGGGACAGGCTGGAGGATACTAGATTGTTAGGGGACAGTGCAGGCTGGAGGATACTAGAACGTTAGGGGACAGTGCAGGCTGGAGGATACTGGAACGTTAGGGGACAGTGCAGGCTGGAGGATACTGGAACGTTAGGGGACAGTACAGGCTGGAGGATACTGGAACGTTAGGGGACAGTACAGGCTGGAGGATACTGGAACGTTAGGGGACAGTACAGGCTGGAGGATACTAGAACGTTAGGGGACAGGCTGGAGGATACTAGAACGTTAGGGGACCGGCTGGAGGATACTAGAACGTTAGGGGACAGGCTGGAGGATACTAGAACGTTAGGGGACAGGACAGGCTGGAGGATACTAGAACGTTAGGGGACAGTACAGGCTGGAGGATACTATAACGTTAGGGGACAGTGCAGGCTGGAGGATACTGGAACGTTAGGGGACAGTGCAGGCTGGAGGATACTAGAATGTTAGGGGACAGTGCAGGCTGGAGGATACTAGAACGTTAGGGGACAGTGCAGGCTGGAGGATACTGGAACGTTAGGGGACAGTACAGGCTGGAGGATACTGGAACGTTAGGGGACAGTACAGGCTGGAGGATACTGGAACGTTAGGGGACTACAGGCTGGAGGATACTAGAACGTTAGGGGACAGGCTGGAGGATGCTAGAACGTTAGGGGACAGGCTGGAGGATACTAGAACGTTAGGGGACAGGCTGGAGGATACTAGAACGTTAGGGGACAGGCTGGAGGATACTAGAACGTTAGGGGACAGGCTGGAGGATACTATAACGTTAGGGGACAGGCTGGAGGATACTAGAACGTTAGGGGACAGTACAGGCTGGAGGATACTAGAACGTTAGGGGACAGTGCAGGCTGGAGGATACTGGAACGTTAGGGGACAGTGCAGGCTGGAGGATACTGGAACGTTAGGGGACAGTGCAGGCTGGAGGATACTAGAACGTTAGGGGACATTGCAGGCTGGAGGATACTAGAACGTTAGGGGACAGTACAGGCTGGAGGATACTAGAACGTTAGGGGACAGTACAGGCTGGAGGATACCAGAACGTTAGGGGACAGTACAGGCTGGAGGATACTAGAACGTTAGGGGACAGTGCAGGCTGGAGGATACTAGAACATTAGGGGACAGTGCAGGCTGGAGGATACTAGAACGTTAGGGGACAGTGCAGGCTGGAGGATACTAGAACGTTAGGGGACAGTGCAGGCTGGAGGATACTAGAACGTTAGGGGACAGTACAGGCTGGAGGATACTAGAACATTAGGGGACAGTACATGCTGGAGGGTACTAGAACGTTAGGGGACAGGCTGGAGGATACTAGAACGTTAGGGGACAGGCTGGAGGATACTAGAACGTTAGGGGACAGGCTGGAGGATACTAGAACGTTAGGGGACAGTACAGGCTGGAGGATACTAGAACGTTAGGGGACAGTGCAGGCTGGAGGATACTGGAACGTTAGGGGACAGTGCAGGCTGGAGGATACTAGAACGTTAGGGGACATTGCAGGCTGGAGGATACTAGAACGTTAGGGGACAGTACAGGCTGGAGGATACTAGAACGTTAGGGGACAGTACAGGCTGGAGGATACCAGAACGTTAGGGGACAGTACAGGCTGGAGGATACTAGAACGTTAGGGGACAGTACAGGCTGGAGGATACTAGAACATTAGGGGACAGGCTGGAGGATACTAGAATGTTAGTGGACAGGCTGGAGGATACTAGAACGTTAGGGGACAGTACAGGCTGGAGGATACTAGAACGTTAGGGGACAGTGCAGGCTGGAGGATACTAGAACATTAGGGGACAGTGCAGGCTGGTGGATACTAGAACGTTAGGGGACAGTGCAGGCTGGAGGATACTAGAACGTTAGGGGACAGTGCAGGCTGGAGGATACTAGAACGTTAGGGGACAGTACAGGCTGGAGGATACTAGAACATTAGGGGACAGTACATGCTGGAGGGTACTAGAACGTTAGGGGACAGTACAGGCTGGAGGATACTAGAACGTTAGGGGACAGGCTGGAGGATACTAGAACGTTAGGGTACGGGACAGGCTGGAGGATACTAGAACGTTAGGGTACGGGACAGGCTGGAGGATACTAGAACGTAAGGGGACAGTAAAGGCTGGAGGATACTAGAACGTTAGGGGAAAGGCTGGAGGATACTAGAACGTTAGGGGACAGTACAGGTTGGAGGATACTGGGACGTTAGGGGACAGTACAGGCTGGAGGATACTGGAACTTTAGGGGACAGTACAGGCTGGAGGATACTAGAACGTTAGGGGACAGGCTGGAGGATACTAGAACGTTAGGGTACGAGACAGGCTGGAGGATACTAGAACGTTAGGGTACGGGACAGGCTGGAGGATACTAGAACGTTAGGGGACAGTACAGGTTGGAGGATACTGGGACGTTAGGGGACAGTACAAGCTGGAGGATACTAGAACGTTAGGGGACAGTACAGGCTGGAGGATACTAGAACGTTAGGGGACAGTACAGGCTGGAGGATACTAGAACGTTAGGGGACAGTACAGGCTGGAGGAGACTAGAACGTTAGGGGACAGTACAGGTTGGAGAATACTGGAACGTTAGGGGACAGTGCAGGTTGGAGGATACTGGAACGTTAGGGGACAGTACAGGCTGGAGGATACTGGAACTTTAGGGGACAGTACAGGCTGGAGGATACTAGAACGTTAGGGGACAGTACAGGCTGGAGGATACTAGAACGTTAGGGGACAGTACAGGCTGGAGGATACTAGAACGTTAGGGGACAGTACAGGCTGGAGGAGACTAGAACGTTAGGGGACAGTACAGGTTGGAGAATACTGGAACGTTAGGGGACAGTGCAGGTTGGAGGATACTGGAACGTTAGGGGACAGTACAGGTTGGAGGTTCAGGGACCTGTGTGAGAGAGTGTGTCTGTCTGCAGGATTTTATTTTACAAGGTGGTGCTGTGTCCCCCTTTGGACTCAGAGACTCTTACATTATTTGGGGAGAACCGTGATGCCTCTTTACTGACCCCACTGATACAGTAGAACTGCCTCTACCAGGACCCACAGCTAGATGCTGTGTTAATGGTGACGTGAGGGCTGATACAGTAGAACGACCAGGACCCACAGCTAGATGCTGTGTTAATGGTGACGTGGGGGCTGATACAGTAGAACGACCAGGACCCACAGCTAGATGCTGTGTTAATGGTGACGTGGGGGCTGATACAGTAGAACGACCAGGACCCACAGCTAGATGCTGTGTTAATGGTGACTTGGGGGCTGATACAGTAGAACGACCAGGGCCCACAGCTAGATGCTGTGTTAATGGTGACGTGGGGGCTGATACAGTAGAACGACCAGGACCCACAGCTAGATGCTGTGTTAATGGTGACGTGAGGGCTGAGACAGTAGAACGACCAGGACCCACAGCTAGATGCTGTGTTAATGGTGACGTGGGGGCTGATACAGTAGAACGACCAGGACCCACAGCTAGATGCTGTGTTAATGGTGACGTGAGGGCTGATACAGTAGAACAACCTCTACCAGGACCCACATCTAGATGCAGTGTTAATGGTGACGTGGGGGCTGATACAGTAGAACGACCAGGACCCACAGCTAGATGCTGTGTTAATGGTGATGTGAGGGCTGATACAGTAGAACGACCAGGACCCACAGCTAGATGCTGTGTTAATGGTGATGTGAGGGCTGATACAGTAGAACGACCAGGACTCACAGCTAGATGCTGTGTTAATGGTGACTTGGGGGCTGATACAGTAGAACGACCAGGACCCACAGCTAGATGCTGTGTTAATGGTGACGTGAGGGCTGATACAGTAGAACGACCAGGACCCACAGCTAGATGCTGTGTTAATGGTGACGTGAGGGCTGATACAGTAGAACGAGCAGGACTCACAGCTAGATGCTGTGTTAATGGTGACGTGAGGGCTGATACAGTAGAACGACCAGGACCCACAGCTAGATGCTGTGTTAATGGTGACGTGAGGTCTGATACGGTTGAACGACCAGGACCCACAGCTAGATGCTGTGTTAATGGTGACGTGAGGGCTGAGACAGTAGAACGACCAGGACCCACAGCTAGATGCTGTGTTAATGGTGATGTGAGGGCTGTTGACACTTTGTTTACTCTGTACTGGTCAGTGGACACGGCTGTTGACACTTTGTTTACTCTGTACTGGTCAATGGACACGGCTGTTGACACTGTTTGTTTACTCTGTACTGGTCAGTGGACACTGTTTGTTTACTCTGTACTGGTCAGTGGACACTGTTTGTTTACTCTGTACTGGTCAGTGGACACTGTTTGTTTACTCTGTACTGGTCAGTGGACACTGTTTGTTTACTCTGTACTGGTCAGTGGACACTGTTTGTTTACTCTGTACTGGTCAGTGGACACTGTTTGTTTACTCTGTACTGGTCAATGGGCACGGCTGTTGACACTGTTTGTTTACTCTGTACTGGTCAGTGGACACGGCTGTTGACACTTTGTTTACTCTGTACTGGTCAGTGGACACGGCTGTTGACACTGTTTGTTTACTCTGTACTGGTCAGTGGACACTGTTTGTTTACTCTGTACTGGTCAGTTGACACTTTGTTGACGTTTCACCAGTCTGTGCTCTCTGGTGAGTGGATATAATAGGTTTGTCTCCTTCAGTAGTTAGGCTAGCCAGCTGGGACATACACCATCTCTGTCACATACAGTTAGGTGTGTCAAATAGTTTCCATTTTGAACTGGCTGCTTGCCAAATCTCAAACTCAAATTGTCTTTGTTCAGCTGACATGAGCTGCAGTTGAAGTCGGAAGTTTACATACACTGAGGTTGGAGTCGTTAACTTGTTTTTCAACCTCTCCACACATTTCTTGTTAACAAACTACAGTTTTGGCAAGTGGGTTAGGACATCTACTTTGCATGACGCAAAAATAGTTTACAGACAGATCATTTCACTTATAATTCACTGTATCACAATTCCAGTGGGTCAGAAGTTTACATTCACTTTGTTGACTGTGCCTTTAAACAGCTTGGAAAATTCCAGAAAATGATGTCATGGCTTTAGAAGCTTCTGATAGGCTAATTGACATCATTTGAGTCAGTTGGAGGTGTACCTGTGTATGTATTTCAAGGCCTACCTTCAAACCCAGTGCCTCTTTGCTTGACATCATGGGAAAATCTAAAGAAATCAGCCTAAAAAATTGTAGACCTCCACAAGTCTGGTTCATCCTTGGGAGCAATTTCCAAACGCCTGAAGGTACCACGTTCATCTGTACAAACAATAGTATGCAAGTATAAACACCATGGGACCACGCAGCCGTCATACCGCTCAGGAACGCATTCTGTCTCCTAGAGATGAACGTACTTTGGTGCGAAATGTGCAAATCAATCCCAGAACAACAGCAAAAGACCTTGTGAAGATGCTGCAGGCAACAGGTACAAAAATATCTATATCCACAGTAAAAGGAGTCCTATATCGACATAACCTGAAAAGCCGCTCAGCAAGGAAGAAGCCACTGCGGATATCCGGACAAAGATCGTACTTTTTGGAGAAATGTCCTCTGGTCTGATGAAACAAGAATAGAACTGTTTGGCCATAATGACCATCGTTATGCTTTGGAGGAAAAAGGGAGGCTTGCAAGCCGAAGAACACCATCCCAACTGTGAAGCATGGGGGTGGCAGCATCATGCTGTGGGGGTGCTTTGCTGCAGGAGGGACTGGTGCACTTCACAAAATAGATGTCATCGTGAGGCAAGAAAATGATGTGTATATATTGAAGCAACATCTCAAGACATCAGTCAGGAAGTTAAAGCTTGGTCTTAAATGGGTCTTCCAAATGGACAATGACCCCAAGCATACGTCCAAAGTTGTGGAAAAATGGCTTAAGGACAACAAAGTCAAGGTATTGGAGTGGCCATCACAAAGCCCTGACCTCAATCCCATAGAAAATGTGTGGGCAGATCTGAAAAAGTGTATGCAAGCAAGGAGGCCTACAAACCTGACTCAGTTACACCAGCTCCGTCAGGAGGAATGGGGCCAAAATTCACCCAACTTAATTGTGGAAGGCTACACAAAACGTTTGACCCAAGTTAAACAATTTAAAGGCAATGCTACTAAACACTCAATTAGTATATGTAAACTTCTGACCCACTGGGAATGTGATGATATAAATAAAAGCTGAAATAACTCCTTCTCTCTACTATTATTATGACATTTCACATTCTTTAAATAAAAGTGGTGATGCTAACTTACCAAAGACGGGGAATTTTTACTAAGATTTAAATGTCAGGAATTCTGAAACTGAGTTTAAATGTATGTAAACTTCCGACTTCAACTACATCAATGCGCTTGGCGGGCCAATTCTTCCAGAGTACGGTGTTATATTGGTAGGATATGGGCCATCCTGTATTTAGGGTGTTATATTGGTAGGATCTGGACAATCCTGTATTTAGGGTGTTATATTGGTAGGATCTGGACAATCCTGTATTGTCCAGGCTGTATTTAGGGTGTTATATTGGTAGGATCTGGACCATCCTGTATTTAGGGTGTTATATTGGTAGGATCTGGACCATCCTGTATTTAGGGTGTTATATTGGTAGGATCTGGATCATCCTGTGTTGTCCAGGCTGTATTTAGGGTGTTATATTGGTAGGATCTGGACCATCCTGTTTTTAGGGTGTTATATTGGTAGGATCTGGACCATCCTGTGTTGTCCAGGCTGTATTTAGGGTGTTATATTGGTAGGATCTGGACCATCCTGTATTTAGGGGGTTATATTGGTAGGATCTGGACCATCCTGTATTTAGGGTGTTATTTTGGTAGGATCTGGACCATCCTGTGTTGTCTAGGCTGTATTTAGGGTGTTATATTGGTAGGATCTGGACCATCCTGTGTTGTCCAGGCAGTATTTAGGGTGGTGTCCAGGCTGTGTTTGGGGCGGTGTCCAGGCTGTGTTTGGGGCGGTGTCCAGGCTGTGTTTGGGGCGGTGTCCAGGCTGTGTTTGGGGCGGTGTCCAGGCTGTGTTTGGGGCGGTGTCCAGGCTGTGTTTGGGGCGCTGTCCGGGGCTGTGTTTGGGGCGCTGTCCGGGGCTGTGTTTGGGGCGGTGTCCGGGGCTGTGTTTGGGGCGGTGTCCGGGCTGTGTTTGGGGCGGTGTCCGGGCTGTGTTTGGGGCGGTGTCCGGGCTGTGTTTGGGGCGGTGTCCGGGCTGTGTTTGGGGCGGTGTCCGGGCTGTGTTTGGGGCGGTGTCCGGGCTGTGTTTGGGGCGGTGTCCGGGCTGTGTTTGGGGCGGTGTCCGGGCTGTGTTTGGGGCGGTGTCCGGGCTGTGTTTGGGGCGGTGTCCGGGCTGTGTTTGGGGCGGTGTCCGGGCTGTGTTTGGGGCGGTGTCCGGGCTGTGTTTGGGGCGGTGTCCGGGGCGGTGTCCGGGCTGGTGTTTGGGGCGGTGTCCGGGCTGTGTTTGGGGCGGTGTCCGGGCTGTGTTTGGGGCGATGTCCGGGCTGTGTTTGGGGCGTTGTCCAGGCTGTGTTTGGGCCGTTGATGTTGGCCTTGCTTTACGCCAGGGTTTCCCCAACTAAAGGGTTTTATTAAACAGTTGGTTTCTGTTTTCTTCCAACAAGTGTGGCTCCATCTTTTGATCTGTTTTTAAGCTACAAAATATTCTGACCCCGCCACTGAAAGATAAGACTCTACAAGGCCACACAGGACTCATTAGAACAGAGTGGATAAGACCAGGCAGTAAATCAGACTGGGGGAAACAACATCACTGATGTCCTTGTTTTCTACCCACAAGATCAGACAACATGAGAGCCTGAGTCTTCTTCCCAATACCTTTCTGATGCTTTTCGGTCACTTCAAACCTCCTTCACATTGAAATACTGTCGAAAGGACTGGCAGACTGATTTGTAGTAAATAGACTGGCAGACTGATTGGTCGTAAATAGACTGTCAAAAGGACTGGCAGACTGATTGGTAGTAAATAGACTGGCAAAAAGACTGGCAGACTGATTGGTAGTAAATAGACTGGCAAAAAGACTGGCAGACTGATTGGTAGTAAATAGACTGGCAAAAAGACTGGCAGACTGATTGGTAGTAAATAGACTGGCAAAAAGACTGGCAGACTGATTGGTAGTAAATAGACTGGCAAAAAGACTGGCAGACTGATTGGTAGTAAATAGACTGGCAAAAAGACTGGCAGACTGATTGGTAGTATATAGACTGGGGGGGGTGCATGGGATCCAGTTTCACCTAAATAGGTGGGGGTGGCAGCAGTAGTCTAATGAATGTGAACTATTAGTTTAGGCTAGTTACTGGGCTCAGGTCTCTTTGGAAGCCCTCAGGATGTGACTGAGGGCAGTTTGATTCTCCCAGGAGGGTCACGGCGAGGCTGTGGAGACTGGAGGGGACTAGTGTTACTGTGCTGGGCTGACCAGGTGAACCTATGGGTAACCCGAGAGTGAAGCCAGACAAAGGCTTCAAGAGGAATCTGATACTGTGGATGCTGGACCATACTGGTGGGCTGGCCTGAGCTCCCATACACCCCTCACCCCCTCTCAGCTGAAGCCTACTATCTCCTCAGGTAACACGTGTAGCCCATCACCACCCCCCCCCCCCCCCCCCCCCCATTAAAAACATGGCCCCTAGTCACCCTATAGCTGAGGGTAATGGCACCTAGTCGTCCGTTAGCTGAGGGTAATGGCACCTAGTCGTCCGTTAGCTGAGGGTAATGGCCCCTAGTCGTCCGTTAGCTGAGGGTAATGGCCCCTAGTCGTCCGTTAGCTGATGGTAATGGCCCCTAGTCAAATCAAATCAAATCAAATGTATTTATATAACCCTTTGTACATCAGCTGATATCTCAAAGTGCTGTACAGAAACCCAGCCTAAAACCCCAAACAGCAAGCAATGCAGGTGTAGAAGCACAGTGGCTAGGAAAAACTCCCTAGAAAGGCCAAAACCTAGGAAGAAACCTAGAGAGGGGTGGCCAGTCCTCTTCTGGCTGTGCCGGGTGGAGATTATAACAGAACATGGCCAAGATGTTCAAATGTTCATAAATGACCAGCATGGTCGAATAATAATAAGGCAGAACTGGAGCAGCAGCGCGGCCAGGTGGACTGGGGACAGCAAGGAGTCATCATGTCAGGTAGTCCTGAGGCATGGTCCTAGGGCTCAGGTCCTCTTCCTCCTACAAGAGAGAGAATTAGAGAGAGCACACTTAAATTCACACAGGACACCGAATAGGACAGGAGA
The DNA here is from genome assembly GCF_013265735.2 of Oncorhynchus mykiss. NCBI lineage: Eukaryota > Metazoa > Chordata > Actinopteri > Salmoniformes > Salmonidae > Oncorhynchus > Oncorhynchus mykiss. Next base: position 8,586,108 of record NC_048585.1, read on the forward strand.
AGTACTCCAGATATAACAAACTGACCCTAGCCCCCCGACACATAAACTACTGCAGCATAAATACTGGAGGCTGAGACAGGAGGGGTCAGGAGACACTGTGGCCCCATCCGAGGACACCCCCGGACAGGGCCAAACAGGAAGGATATAGATATAACCCCACCCACTTTGACAAAGCACAGCCCCCACACCACTAGAGGGATATCTTCAACCACCAACTTACCATCCTGAGACAAGGCCGAGTATAGCCCAGAAAGATCTCCGCCACGGCACAACCCAAGGGGGGGCGCCAACCCAGACAGGAAGATCACATCAGTGACTCAACCCACTCAAGTGACGCACCCCTCCTAGGGACGGTATGAAAGAGCCCTAGTAAGCCAGTGACTCAGCCCCTGTAATAGGGTTAGAGGCAGAGAATCCCAGTGGAGAGGGGAACCGGCCAGGCGAGACAGCAAGGGCGGTTCGTTGCTCCAGAGCCTTTCCGTTCACCTTCACACTCCTGGGCCAGACTACACGTAATGACCCCCCCCCCCCTCTCCTCTCTTTGCGGCTTTCCTCTCTCCATGGCCTGCCAGAGGGAGGTATTGGAGTCCTTTATCTTCTAAGTTACTGGCAGCTATTTACACAGGGTAACAGCCAAGCCATGTTGGCATGCAGTGTGTTTGGGGGGGGGGGGGGGTCTGGCCCTGTGTGTGTCGGCTCGGCTCTGCGTCTTCCCTGTAAAAAATGAGGGGGGTAAGAGACTGAGCTGGATTCCAACAGGCGCTTGTTGTTATAGTGTGTGTTAATGGGTGTCGGTGGGTGTCTGGCTCACATGTGTGCCGCCTGTTTGATCCACTCTGTGGAAGGAGTGTGGCTACAGATTCAGCCTGGCGTCGCTGCCTGGAGCTACAGATTCAGCCTGGCCTCGCTGCCTGGAGCTACAGATTCAGCCTGGCCTGCCTGGCCCTGGAGCTACAGATTCAGCCTGACCTCGCTGCCTGGAGCTACAGATTCAGCCTGGCCTCGCTGCCTGGCCCTGGAGCTACAGATTCAGCCTGGCCTCGCTGCCTGGAGCTACAGATTCAGCCTGGCCTCGCTGCCTGGAGCTACAGATTTGGCCTGGCCTCGCTGCCTGGCCCTGGAGCTACAGATTCGGCCTGGCCTCGCTGCCTGGCCCTGGAGCTACAGATTCAGCCTGGCCTCGCTGCCTGGAGCTACAGATTCAGCCTGGCCTCGCTGCCTGGAGCTACAGATTCAGCCTGGCCTCGCTGCCTGGAGCTACAGATTCAGCCTGGCCTCGCTGCCCGGAGCTACAGATTCGGCCCGGCCTCGCTGCCTGGAGCTACAGATTCAGCCTGGCGTCGCAGCCTGGAGCTACAGATTCAGCCTGGCCTCGCTGCCTGGAGCTACAGATTCGGCCTGGCCTCGCTGCCTGGAGCTACAGATTCAGTCTGGCCTCGCTGCCTGGAGCTACAGATTCGGCCTGGCCTCGCTGCCTGGAGCTACAGATTCGGCCTGGCCTCGCTGCCTGGAGCTACAGATTCACCCTGGCCTCGCTGCCTGGAGCTACAGATTCACCCTGGCCTCGCTGCCTGGAGCTACAGATTCGGCCTGGCCTCGCTGCCTGGAGCTACAGATTCAGCCTGGCCTCGCTGCCTGGAGCTACAGATTCAGCCTGGCCTCGCTGCCTGGAGCTACAGATTCAGCCTGGCCTCGCTGCCTGGCCCCGGAGCTACAGATTTGGCCTGGCCTCGCTGCCTGGAGCTACAGATTCAGCCTGGCCTCGCTGCCTAGCCCTGGAGCTACAGATTCGGCCTGGCCTCGCTGCCTGGCCCTGGAGCTACAGATTCAGCCTGGCCTCGCAGCCTGGAGCTACAGATTCAGCCTGGCCTCGCTGCCTGGCCCCGGAGCTACAGATTTGGCCTGGCCTCGCTGCCTGGAGCTACAGATTCAGCCTGGCCTCGCTGCCTAGCCCTGGAGCTACAGATTCGGCCTGGCCTCGCTGCCTGGCCCTGGAGCTACAGATTTGGCCTGGCCTCGCTGCCTGGAGCTACAGATTCAGCCTGGCCTCGCTGCCTGGGCCTGCTACGGCTACACACTACGCCTATATTAACCCCCCAGGACTTTAGAATCAACACAGATTTATTCACAACTCATATTTGCACACAGTCAGTAACAACTGTTTTGTAGTTATGGAAATAGTCTGGAGTACCTAGACCTGAGCTGTGTTCAATACTCATACTAACTATACCTAGACCTGAGCTGTGTTCAATTCTCAGTCCTGAGCTGTGTTCAATTCTCAGACCTGAGCTGTGTTCAATACTCATACTAACTGTACCCAGACCTGAGTTGTGTTCAATACTCAGACCTGAGTTGTGTTCAATACTCAGACCTGAGTTGTGTTCAATACTCAGACCTGAGCTGTGTTCAATACTCAGACCTGAGCTGTGTTCAATACTCAGACCTGAGCTGTGTTCAATACTCAGACCTGAGCTGTGTTCAATTCTCAGACCTGAGCTGTGTTCAATTCTCAGACCTGAGCTGTGTTCAATTCTCAGACCTGAGCTGTGTTCAATACTCATAGTAACCGTACCTAGACCTGAGCTGTGTTCAATTCTCAGACCTGAGCTGTGTTCAATACTCATAGTAACCGTACCTAGACCTGAGCTGTGTTCAATACTCATACGAACTGTACCTAGACCTGAGCTGTGTTCAATACACAGACCTAAGCTGTGTTCAATACTCATATTAACTCTACCTAGACCTGAGCTGTGTTCAATACTCAGACCTGAGCTGTGTTCAATACTCATACGAACTGTACCTAGACCTGAGCTGTGTTCAATACTCATACTAACTCTACCTAGACCTGAGCTGTGTTCAGTACTCGTACTAACAGTACTAATTGTGAGGTAAATTGAGTATATGGTTTTGTTATTGGTTGTCGTATGGATATAGTTGGTAAACCAAACGTTCCAGGATGTCGTACTACACCCTCCAAAATACAAAGTACACAAGCAGTGGACACTCTTTCTGTGCTGTTTGGGCCCATAATGCAATTCTTCAGAAAACAGGCGTGGCTTCACAACGTTTTCAGATTGGAAGACAATGGAGGATAAATATGCTGCCGTAGTCCGATTGAAGGATTCAAGGTCTTTGTTTTAACTAATCATGATAAATGTTGAGCAATGTAATAAAGTAATGCCTTTTTTAAATAAGTTGCGTTGCACGTTATGTTGGCTGACAATTTGTTAGCTACGATGTCCTTAAGATGGCAGCGTAGCCTAGTGGTTAGAGCGTTGGACGAGTAACTGAAAGGTTGCAAGTTCATATCCCCGAGCTGACAAGGTACATATCTGTCGTTCTGCCCCTGAACGAGGCAGTTAACCCACTGTTTCTAGGCCGTCATTGAAAATAAGAATTAGTTCTTAACTGACTTGCCTAGTTACATAAAGGTAAAAAAATAATGAAAAGATCCACATAGCATATCGTTAGAGCGGTATGTTGGTAACGAACTAACGTTATAGTAGGTAACTAATACATCCAACTTGCCAGTATATTTACTTTTGCCACCTAACTACCCAACGTAGATAGACTTGGTTATTCCCATCATTCATAGCTTAGTTTAGTCGTTTGTGTGCTTTCGTAAATTTGCTCTGGCGATCTGAGCACTCTGGTCTGACTGTGTCAGAGGGTGGAATTAACTGTTGAATGTACCAACGCTCAACACCCATTTGTCAATGTTCTCCGGTTGGTTTGTAGTCTAAACACATTCTGTCTAGATGTTTTGCACGTTGAGCATTTCCAATGTTCTCCGGTTGGTTTGTAGTCTAAACGCATCCTGTCTAGAGGTTTTGCACGTTGAGCATTTCCAAACTGACATTGATGTTTCTGTGACCATGTTTGACTTGCTTCTGTCGTCCTGTGTTGTTGGTGCTCATTGGTTACCTGGCAACAGTAGAATCCGTGTGTAGTCTATGTATAGGCCACTTGAGACGTGACATGTCTGTGTTTTTTAGATGGATGCCTCAGACAGCCACTTCAGTACAGTGTCGGTCTGGATAATTCTAGGCCGACACAGATAGACGTTATTGGATATAAATCCATGAAAGGACCCGTCTGTCCACATAAGAGGAGTGAACCTATGGAGACTTCCAGTTGTTCTGGTGGGACCCTGAGTCCTCCCTCTAGAGGAGTTATTCTGCACAGAGAGGTCCTCTGTTCTGCCTGAGGTCCTGCTGGGGTTGGTTGAGCTGCCTGGGGTCCTACTGGGGTTGGTTGTTCTGCCTGGGGTCCTGCTGGGGTTGGTTGAGCTGCCTGGGGTTGGTTGGTTCTGCCTGAGGTCCTGCTGGGGTTGGTTGTTCTGCCTGGTGGGGTCCTACTGGGGTTGGTTGTTCTGCCTGGTGGGGTCCTACGGGGGTTGGTTGTTCAGCCTGGGGTCCTACTGGGGTTGGTTGTTCAGCCTGGGGTCCTGCTGGGGTTGGTTGTTCTGCCTGGGGTTGGTTGTTCTGCCTGGGGTTGGTTGTTCTGCCTGGGGTTGGTTGTTCTGCCTGGGGTTGGTTGTTCAGCCTGGGGTCCTGCTGGGGTTGGTTGTTCTGCCTGGGGTCCTGCTGGGGTTGGTTGTTCTGCCTGGGGTTGGTTGTTCTGCCTGAGGTCCTGCTGGGGTTGGTTGTTCTGCCTGGGGTTCTGCTGGGGTTGGTTGTTCAGCCTGGGGTCCTACTGGGGTTGGTTGTTCAGCCTGGGGTCCTACTGGGGTTGGTTGTTCAGCCTGGGGTCCTACTGGGGTTGGTTGTTCTGCCTGGGGTTCTGCTGGGGTTGGTTGAGCTGCCTGAGGTCCTGCTGGGGTTGGTTGTCCTGCTGGGGTCGGTTGAGCTGCCCGGGGTCCAGCTGGGGTTGGTTGAGCTGCCTACGGTCCTCCTGGGGTTGGTTGTTCTGCCTGGGGTCCTACTGGGGTTGGTTGTTCTGCCTGTGGTCCTACTGGGGTTGGTTGTCCTGCCTGGGGTTGGTTGAGCAGCCTGGGGTCATACTGGGGTTGGTTGTTCTGCCTGTGGTCCTACTGGGGTTGGTTGAGCTGCCTGTAGTCCTGCTGGGGTTGGTTGAGCAGGCTGGGGTTGGTTGAGCAGGCTGGGGTTGGTTGAGCTGCCTGTGGTCCTGCTGGGGTTGGTTGAGCAGGCTGGGGTTGGTTGAGCAGGCTGGGGTTGGTTGAGCAGGCTGGGGTTGGTTGAGCAGGCTGGGGTTGGTTGAGCAGGCTGGGGTTGGTTGAGCAGCCTGTGGTTCTGCAGGGGTTGGTTGAGCAGCCTGGGGTCCTGCTGGGGTTGGTTGAGCAGCCTGGGGTTCTGCTGGGGTTGGTTGAGCAGCCTGGGGTTCTGCTGGGGTTGGTTGAGCAGCCTGGGGTTCTGCCGGGGTTGGTTGTCCTACTGGGGTTGGTTGTCCTGCTGGGGTTGGTTGAGCAGCCTGGTCACTATAACGTTAGGATTCCTGTTTCTTTGTGCGTTACCAGTTATGAGACAAAACACCTGAACAACTTTAAGACATGCTGTAGTAGCTGTTTATAAATCACTACTGACACACGGACTGAGTTACGGGTTAGAGTTGGTGGTAACTTTACCAATATGTTCCTCTCTCTGTCTGCAGGTACATGTACTGGACGGACTGGGGCGAGGTTCCTAAGATTGAGCGAGCGGGGATGGACGGTACCAACAGAGCCATGATCATTGACAAGGAGATCTACTGGCCCAACGGTCTCACGCTGGACTACAGCCAGGAGAAACTGTACTGGGCTGACGCCAAGTTCAACTTCATACATCGCTCCAATCTGGACGGCACTGGGAGGTACAGTAATCAACCAACCAATCAGAAACTCTCATTTTGGTTCCAGCGTAATAAAAGCAGGAAGTAATATTTCAGATGAGTAACCAGGCTACTTTTACTGCCGTATACCGAGTGTCTACAGAGACAACGGATCCACATTTTGTTGTCTTACAGCCTGAATTTAAAATGGATTAAATTGTATATTTTAGTCATTACCGCATAACGTCAGTGGAATAATGTTGGCAGACATTTTTTTTTAAACTAAATTTTAATTTAAAAATTAAAAGCTGAAGTGTCTTTGGGTCATTTTTACAGGGTGGTAAAATCTTCTGCTTTCTAAATATATATATATATATATAATGTAGCATAATAAAATACTGTCTTTTCAAGCCTTTCATTTCAAGTTTTGTTGACTAGAAAATACAGCATATGAATATTAGTTATTTGTATCATATCTGTATCGGTGTATTGAAGCTGTTTATCAACCAAAACGTGACGACGTCTCAATGTATTACTGCGTTTACCAGGAAGGGTTGAACCTTTTCTTGGAATATGTTATTGTTTGTTGTTTATTGTTTATAATGATTTAAAAAGGTCACATATACAGTGGATGTGTTCAGATGAAATCAGATGTTCCTGATTAGTTCAAGTGACTTGAATCTGCGGCGAGACTTGAACATGGCCGCAAAGATCAACAACCAACTTGACAGAACTTGAAGAGTTAAAAAATATATATAATATACAAATATTGTCCAGGTGTGCAAAGCTCTTAGAAAATTACCCAGAATGCCTCACTGCTGTAATCACTGTCCAAGGGGACTCTTAACATGTATGGACTCAGGGGTGTGACTACTGATGGAATCAAGACATATGTGTTTTATTCAAATCAAAGTTGATTTGTCAAGTGTGCCGAATACAACAGGTGTAGTAGACCTCCCAGTGACATGCTGAATACAACAGGTGTAGTAGACCTTACAGTGAAATGCTGAATACAACAGGTGTAGTAGACCTCACAGTGAAATGCTGAATACAACAGGTGTAGTAGACCTTACAGTGAAATGCTGAATACAACAGGTGTAGTAGACCTCACAGTGAAATGCTGAATGCAACAGGTGTAGTAGACCTCACAGTGAAATGCTGAATACAACAGGTGTAGTAGACCTCACAGTGAAATGCTGAATGCAACAGGTGTAGTAGACCTCACAGTGAAATGCTGAATACAACAGGTGTAGTAGACCTCACAGTGAAATGCTGAATACAACAGGTGTAGTAGACCTTACAGTGAAATGCTGAATACAACAGGTGTAGTAGACCTCACAGTGAAATGCTGAATGCAACAGGTGTAGTAGACATTACAGTGAAATGCCGAATACAACAGGTGTAGTAGACCTCACAGTGAAATGCTGAATACAACAGGTGTAGTAGACCTCACAGTGAAATGCTGAATACAACAGGTGTAGTAGACCTCACAGTGAAATGCTGAATACAACAGGTGTAGTAGACCTTACAGTGAAATGCTGAATACAACCGGTGTAGTAGACCTCACAGTGAAATGCTGAATACAACAGGTGTAGTAGACCTCACAGTGAAATGCTGAATGCAACAGGTGTAGTAGACCTCACAGTGAAATGCTGAATACAACAGGTGTAGTAGACCTCACAGTGAAATGCTGAATACAACAGGTGTAGTAGACCTTACAGTGAAATGCTGAATACAACAGGTGTAGTAGACATTACAGTGAAATGCTGAATACAACAGGTGTAGTAGACCTCACAGTGAAATGCTGAATGCAACAGGTGTAGTAGACATTACAGTGAAATGCCGAATACAACAGGTGTAGTAGACCTCACAGTGAAATGCTGAATACAACAGGTGTAGTAGACCTCACAGTGAAATGCTGAATACAACAGGTGTAGTAGACCTCACAGTGAAATGCTGAATACAACAGGTGTAGTAGACCTTACAGTGAAATGCTGAATACAACAGGTGTAGTAGACCTCACAGTGAAATGCTGAATACAACAGGTGTAGTAGACCTCACAGTGAAATGCTGAATGCAACAGGTGTAGTAGACATTACAGTGAAATGCCGAATACAACAGGTGTAGTAGACCTTACAGTGAAATGTTGAATACAACAGGTGTAGTAGACCTCACAGTGAAATGCTGAATACAACAGGTGTAGTAGACCTCACAGTGAAATGCTGAATGCAACAGGTGTAGTAGACATTACAGTGAAATGCCGAATACAACAGGTGTAGTAGACCTCACAGTGAAATGCTGAATACAACAGGTGTAGTAGACCTCACAGTGAAATGCTGAATACAACAGGTGTAGTAGACCTCACAGTGAAATGCTGAATACAACAGGTGTAGTAGACCTTACAGTGAAATGCTGAATACAACAGGTGTAGTAGACCTCACAGTGAAATGCTGAATACAACAGGTGTAGTAGACCTCACAGTGAAATGCTGAATACAACAGGTGTAGTAGACCTCACAGTGAAATGCTGAATACAACAGGTGTAGTAGACCTTACAGTGAAATGCTGAATACAACAGGTGTAGTAGACCTCACAGTGAAATGCTGAATACAACAGGTGTAGTAGACCTTACAGTGAAATGCTGAATACAACAGGTGTAGTAGACCTCACAGTGAAATGCTGAATGCAACAGGTGTAGTAGACATTACAGTGAAATGCCGAATACAACAGGTGTAGTAGACCTCACAGTGAAATGCTGAATACAACAGGTGTAGTAGACCTCACAGTGAAATGCTGAATACAACAGGTGTAGTAGACCTCACAGTGAAATGCTGAATACAACAGGTGTAGTAGACCTTACAGTGAAATGCTGAATACAACAGGTGTAGTAGACCTCACAGTGAAATGCTGAATACAACAGGTGTAGTAGACCTCACAGTGAAATGCTGAATGCAACAGGTGTAGTAGACATTACAGTGAAATGCCGAATACAACAGGTGTAGTAGACCTCACAGTGAAATGCTGAATACAACAGGTGTAGTAGACCTCACAGTGAAATGCTGAATACAACAGGTGTAGTAGACCTCACAGTGAAATGCTGAATACAACAGGTGTAGTAGACCTTACAGTGAAATGCTGAATACAACAGGTGTAGTAGACCTCACAGTGAAATGCTGAATACAACAGGTGTAGTAGACCTTACAGTGAAATGCTGAATACAACAGGTGTAGTAGACCTCACAGTGAAATGCTGAATACAACAGGTGTAGTAGACCTTACAGTGAAATGCTGAATACAACAGGTGTAGTAGACCTCACAGTGAAATGCTGAATACAACAGGTGTAGTAGACCTTACAGTGAAATGCTGAATACAACAGGTGTAGTAGACCTCACAGTGAAATGCTGAATACAACAGGTGTAGTAGACCTCACAGTGAAATGCTGAATACAACAGGTGTAGTAGACCTTACAGTGAAATGCTGAATACAACAGGTGTAGTAGACCTCACAGTGAAATGCTGAATACAACAGGTGTAGTCGACCTCACAGTGAAATGCTGAATACAACAGGTGTAGTAGACCTCACAGTGAAATGCTGAATACAACAGGTGTAGTAGACCTTACAGTGAAATGCTGAATACAACAGGTGTAGTAGACCTCACAGTGAAATGCTGAATACAACAGGTGTAGTAGACCTCACAGTGAAATGCTGAATACAACAGGTGTAGTAGACCTCACAGTGAAATGCTGAATGCAACAGGTGTAGTAGACCTCACAGTGAAATGCTGAATGCAACAGGTGTAGTAGACCTTACAGTGAAATGCTGAATGCAACAGGTGTAGTAGACCTTACAGTGAAATGCTGAATGCAACAGGTGTAGTAGAACTTACAGTGAAATGCTGAATACAACAGGTGTAGTAGACCTCACAGTGAAATGCTGAATACAACAGGTGTAGTAGACCTCACAGTGAAATGCTGAATACAACAGGTGTAGTAGACCTTACAGTGAAATGCTGAATACAACAGGTGTAGTAGACCTTACAGTGAAATGCTGAATACAACAGGTGTAGTAGACCTCACAGTGAAATGCTGAATACAACAGGTGTAGTATACCTTACAGTGAAATGCTGAATACAACAGGTGTAGTAGACCTCACAGTGAAATGCTGAATACAACAGGTGTAGTAGACCTTACAGTGAAATGCTGAATACAACAGGTGTAGTAGACCTCACAGTGAAATGCTGAATACAACAGGTGTAGTAGACCTTACAGTGAAATGCTGAATACAACAGGTGTAGTAGACCTCACAGTGAAATGCTGAATACAACAGGTGTAGTAGACCTTACAGTGAAATGCTGAATACAACAGGTGTAGTAGACCTCACAGTGAAATGCTGAATACAACAGGTGTAGTAGACCTTACAGTGAAATGCTGAATACAACAGGTGTAGTAGACCTCACAGTGAAATGCTGAATACAACAGGTGTAGTAGACCTTACAGTGAAATGCTGAATACAACAGGTGTAGTAGACCTCACAGTGAAATGCTGAATACAACAGGTGTAGTAGACATTACAGTGAAATGCCGAATACAACAGGTGTAGTAGACCTCACAGTGAAATGCTGAATACAACAGGTGTAGTAGACGTTAGTGAAATGCTGAATACAACAGGTGTAGTAGACCTTACAGTGAAATGCTGAATACAACAGGTGTAGTAGACCTTACAGTGAAATGCTGAATACAACAGGTGTAGTAGACCTCACAGTGAAATGCTGAATACAACAGGTGTAGTAGACCTTAGTGAAATGCTGAATACAACAGGTGTAGTAGACCTTAGTGAAATGCTGAATACAACAGGTGTAGTAGACCTTACAGTGAAATGCTGAATACAACAGGTGTAGTAGACCTTACAGTGAAATGCTGAATACAACAGGTGTAGTAGACCTCACAGTGACATGTTTTCTTCCAGGCTCTGACCAATAGTGCATAAAGGTATTTGGTGAACAACAGATAAGTATAGATATGAAAACTGTCCAGGTTTGATTACCTGTTCAGGAGTCTTATGGCTTTGGGGGTAAAAACTGTTGAGAAGCTTTTTAGTCCCAGACTTGGGACTCCGGTCCCGCTTTCCATTCTATGTTTGTGTAGATCGTTGACAACAAAATTACATTTTACATTTTAATCTGACCTTGTAACACATGTGGAACTAGTTGAGGGGTGTGAATATGATCTGAAGGCACGGTGGGGGATGGGCTGTAGGGGACGGGCTGTAGGGGACGGGCTGTAGCTGCTGTCTGTCTGCTGTGTCTCCAGGGAGGACTACTGTTACCACAGTACTAAACTAGTGTCTGTCTCTGTGTCTCCAGGGAGGTGGTGGTTAAGGGAGATCTCCCTCACCCCTTCGCTCTGACGCTGTACGAGGAGACTCTCTTCTGGACCGACTGGAACACCCATTCCATCCACTCGTGTCAGAAAGAGACCGGGGAGGATCGGAAGAAAGTCCACTCGGACATCTTCTCTCCTATGGATATACACGTCTACAGCCAGAAGAGACAGCCGCTACGTAAGAACACAAAGCCAAATCACTGGTCCCACTCACTGTGAATGACATGCTCCTATCCAAAATATAGAATGATCAGGGCCCGGTCACCTGTCTTCCTCCTCTGTGATCGGCTAGCTAGGTCTAGGACAATAGATCTATGTTCGGCTGGCTTGGTCTAGGTCAATAGATCTATGATCGGCTAGCTAGGTCTAGGATAACAGAAGATTTGTGATGGTCTAGGACAGTAAAGCCCTGTACTCTGAGGTTTAATTCAGATAATTTGTCACAGTGCAGAGGGGACCTGCTACACGTCAATGACCCTGCTGTTACAGCCCCCTTCCCCTGCATGCACAGCTGTCTCCAGGGTCGTGTCTACTCTTGACACTTCTATGCAACTTCTGCTATCAGAATTCAAAAGATCACATTGAAAAGACGGGTCTAGACGCACAAAAGTGGCTTTGTGGTCTGATGTGTGATCCGAACTGTCTGACCACTTCAGGAGGTGGTCAGGGATTTCTCCTCAGTCTGGACCAATCAGGCTACTGAAAGCGTGTGGAGGGCTACTCATCAGCACTCCTCCCACAAATCTCCATAAAATGTGTGTTTTGGACCGAGAGGCACCTTTTTCATTATAACGTTGGAGGAAATGCGTTCCTAGCGTGTGAGGAACGTGTTCGCCGGCCTCAAATGCTAGCTAATATTTAGAAGAACATGTTTGTTTTGACCAGAGTTACTAGAGTTATGCTAACCCTTTTGCAATCCCTTTAGCATTGCTAAAGCGAACACGTAGAGGTTGGCCGGCGAACGGCAGAGGTTGGCCGGCTAACTAGCTCTAGTAGTTAGCGACTGCCATCAGTTGTTATGTTATCATATTCTGCCTGTTCCACCGTGTGTAGAATGCATACTGGCATTTGAATATATCTCAGGGAAAAGGGAATCCGGACACCGTGGACATGGTTAAATGCAGATGCATAACGCATTGGGACTTCATGATCAGAACTCTAAAGCTGCATGAACTGTCAAGTCTAGACAGGTCCCAAGACTCTACTCTACTCTCAGTGACCTCGGCGACACATGGACCTCACAATGACCTCGGCCACACATGGATCTCACAGTGACCTCGGCCACACATGGACCTCACAGTGACCTTACCGACACATGGACCTCACAGTGACCTCGGCCACACATGGACCTCACAGTGACCTTACCGACACATGGACCTCACAGTGACCTTACCGACACATGGACCTCACAGTGACCTCGGCCACACATGGACCTCACAGTGACCTTACCGACACATGGACCTCACAGTGACCTTACCGACACATGGACCTCACAGTGATATTATCACTGGCTAACTGTTTGTGTATATATACAAAAGTATGTGGACACCGATATTTAGTGGCTTCAGTTATTTCAGCCACACCCGATGCTGACAGGTGTATAAAATCCAGCACACCGCCATGCAATCTCCATAGACAAACATTGTAGAATGAATGGCCTCACTGAAGAGCTCAGTGACTTTCAACGTGTCACTGTGATAGGATGTCACTTTTCCAACAATTCTGTTAAGTTTGTGCCCTGCCACGGTCAACTGAAGAGCCAAGCAAGTAGAAACCATCTGTCCTCAGTCAAAACGCTCACTACCGAGGTCCAAACTGCCTCTGGAGAACACTCACTAACGAGGTCCAAACTGCCTCTGGAAGCAACGTCAGCCTTAGATCACCATGCTCAATGCCAAGCGTCGGCTGGAGTGCCGTAAAGCTCGCCGCCATTGGACTCTGGAGCAGTGGAAACGCGTTCTCTGGAGTGATGAATCACGCTTCACCATCTGGCAGTCTGACAGACGTATCTGGGTTTGGTGGATGCCAGGAGGACGCTACCTGCCAGAATGCAAAGTGCCAACTGTAAAGTTTGGTGGAGTAGGAATAATGGTCTGATGCTGTTTTTTGTGGTTCGGGCCCCTTAGTTCCAGTGAAGAGAAAGCTTAATGCTACAGAATACAATAACATTCTAGACTATTCTGTGCTTTCAACTTTGTGGCAACAGTTTGGGCGAGGCCCTTTCCTATTTCAGCATGAAAATGCCCCCTGTGCACAAAGCAAAGTCCATACAGAAATCATTTGGAAGAACTTGACTGGCCTGCATAGAGCCCTGACCTCAACCCCATCGAACACCTTTGGGATGAATTGGAACGCAGTAACAACAATGTTCCTACATCTAGTGGAAAGCCTTCCCAGAAGACTGGAGGCTGTTATAGCAGCAATGTTCCAACATCTAGTGGAAAGCCTTCCCAGAAGAGTGGAGGCTGTTATAGCAGCAATGATCCAACATCTAGTGGAAAGCCTTCCCAGAAGAGTGGAGGTTGTTATAGCAGCAATGTTCCAACATCTAGTGGAAAGCCTTCCCAGAAGAGTGGAGGCTGTTATAGCAGCAATGTTCCAACATCTAGTGGAAAGCCTTCCCAGAAGAGTGGAGGCTGTTATAGCAGCAATGTTCCAACATCTAGTGGAAAGCCTTCCCAGAAGAGTGGAGGCTGTTATAGCAGCAATGTTCCAACATCTAGTGGAAAGCCTTCCCAGAAGAGTGGAGGCTGTTATAGCAGCAATGTTCCAACATCTAGTGGAAAGCCTTCCCAGAAGAGTGGAGGCTGTTATAGCAGCAATGTTCCAACATCTAGTGGAAAGCCTTCCCTGAAGAGTGGAGGCTGTTATAGCTGCAATGTTCCAACATCTAGTGGAAAGCCTTCCCAGAAGAGTAGAGGCTGTTATAGCAGCAATGTTCCATCATCTAGTGGAAAGCCTTCCCTGAAGAGTGGAGGCTGTTATAGCTGCAATGTTCCAACATCTAGTGGAAAGCCTTCCCAGAAGAGTAGAGGCTGTTATAGCAGCAATGTTCCAACATCTAGTGGAAAGCCTTCCCAGAAGAGTGGGGGCTGTTATAGCAGCAATGTTCCAACATCTAGTGGAAAGCCTTCCCAGAAGAGTGGAGGCTGTTATAGCAGCAATGTTCCAACATCTAGTGGAAAGCCTTCCCAGAAGAGTGGAGGCTGTTATAGCAGCAATGTTCCTACATCTAGTGGAAAGCCTTCCCAGAAGAGTGGGGGCTGTTATAGCAGCAATGTTCCAACATCTAGTGGAAAGCCTTCCCAGAAGAGTGGAGGTTGTTATAGCAGCAATGTTCCATCATCTAGTGGAAAGCCTTCCCAGAAGAGTGGAGGCTGTTATAGCAGCAATGTTCCAACATCTAGTGGAAAGCCTTCCCAGAAGAGTAGGGGCTGTTATAGCAGCAATGTTCCAACATCTAGTGGAAAGCCTTCCCCGAAGAGTAGGGGCTGTTATAGCAGCAATGTTCCAACATCTAGTGGAAAGCCTTCCCAGAAGAGTGGAGGCTGTTATAGCAGCAATGTTCCTACATCTAGTGGAAAGCCTTCCCAGAAGAGTGGGGGCTGTTATAGCAGCAATGTTCCAACATCTAGTGGAAAGCCTTCCCAGAATAGTGGAGGCTGTTATAGCAGCAAAGGGGGGACCAACCCCATATTAATGCCCATGATTTTGGAAAAAGATGTTGGCTGAGCATACTTTTGGTCATGTAGTGTAGATTTCAGAGATAATGTCTGGTCATGTACAGTAGTCTTCAGAGATAATGTCTGGTCATGTACAGTAGTCTTCAGAGATAATGTCTGGTCATGTACAGTAGTCTTCAGAGATAATGTCTGGTCATGTAGTGTCTTCAGAGACAATGTCTGGTCATGTACAGTAGTCTTCAGAGATAATGTCTGGTCATGTAGTGTCTTCAGAGATAATGTCTGGTCACGTAGTGTCGTCTTCAGAGATGATGTCTGGTCACGTAGTGTCGTCTTCAGAGATAATGTCTGGTCACGTAGTGTCGTCTTCAGAGATAATGTCTGGTCATGTACAGTAGTCTTCAGAGATAATGTCTGGTCATGTAGTGTCTTCAGAGATAATGTCTGGTCACGTAGTGTCGTCTTCAGAGATAATGTCTGGTCACGTAGTGTCGTCTTCAGAGATAATGTCTGGTAGTGTATTAAATGAGGAATAGGGTGCCATTTGGGACAGCAGTGATAATGAATGGTGTGTGATGTGTCTGTAGTCCTCTGACAGCAGTGATAATGGTGTGTGACGTGTCTGTAGACCTCTGACAGCAGTGATAATGGTGTGTGATGTGTCTGTAGTCCTCTGACAGCAGTGATAATGGTGTGTGATGTGTTTGTCTGGAGTCCTCTGACAGCAGTGATAATGGTGTGTGATGTGTCTGTAGTCCTCTGACAGCAGTGATAATGGTGTGTGATGTGTTTGTAGTCCTCTGACAGCAGTGATAATGGTGTGTGATGTGTTTGTAGTCCTCTGACAGCAGTGATAATGGTGTGTGATGTGTTTGTAGTCCTCTGACAGCAGTGATAATGGTGTGTGATGTGTTTGTCTGGAGTCCTCTGACAGCAGTGATAATGGTGTGTGATGTGTTTGTAGTCCTCTGACAGCAGTGATAATGGTGTGTGATGTGTTTGTAGTCCTCTGACAGCAGTGATAATGGTGTGTGATGTGTTTGTAGTCCTCTGACAGCATGTTGTCTCCTTCCTGAACAGTGTCTTCACCATGTTCTGTGAACAACGGAGGCTGTTCCCATCTCTGTCTCCTGTCTCCTATTACACCTCACTACCAGTGTGCCTGTCCCACCGGAGTCCAGCTGCTAGAGGACAGCAAGACCTGCAGAGACGGTGAGCCCTACACCACAGCCCCCTCTTCTGAGGCCTGCACCACAGCCCCCCCCTTCTGAGCCCTACACCACAGCCCCCCCCTCCTTCTGAGCCCTACACCACAGCCCCCTCTTCTGAGGCCTGCACCACAGCCCCCCCCTTCTGAGCCCTACACCACAGCCCCCCCCCTTCTGAGCCCTACACCACAGCCCCCTCTTC
The DNA here is from genome assembly GCF_013265735.2 of Oncorhynchus mykiss. Taxonomy (NCBI): domain Eukaryota; kingdom Metazoa; phylum Chordata; class Actinopteri; order Salmoniformes; family Salmonidae; genus Oncorhynchus; species Oncorhynchus mykiss. The sequence goes on from NC_048585.1 coordinate 8,602,346, forward strand.
TGAGGCCTGCACCACAGCCCCCCCCTTCTGAGCCCTACACCACAGCCCCCCCCCCCCTTCTGAGCCCTACACCACAGCCCCCTCTTCTGAGGCCTGCACCACAGCCCCCCCCTTCTGAGCCCTACACCACAGCCCCCCCCCCTTCTGAGCCCTACACCACAGCCCCCCCCTTCTGAGCCCTACACCACAGCCCCCCCCCTTCTGAGCCCTACACCACAGCCCCCTCTTCTGAGGCCTGCACCACAGCCCCCCCCTTCTGAGCCCTACACCACAGCCCCCCCTTCTGAGCCCTACACCACAGCCCCCCCCTTCTGAGCCCTACACCACAGCCCCCCCCTTCTGAGCCCTACACCACAGCCCCCCCCCCTTCTGAGCCCTACACCACAGCCCCCCCCCCTTCTGAGCCCTACACCACAGCCCCCTCTTCTGAGGCCTGCACCACAGCCCCCCCCTTCTGAGCCCTACACCACAGCCCCCCCTTCTGAGCCCTACACCACAGCCCCACCCCCCTTCTGAGCCCTACACCACAGCCCCCCCCTTCTGAGCCTACACCACAGCCCCCCCCCCCTTCTGAGCCCTACACCACAGCCCCCCCCCCCCTTCTGAGCCCTACACCACAGCCCCCCCCTTCTGAGCCCTACACCACAGCCCCCCCCCTTCTGAGCCCTACACCACAGCCCCCCCCCCCCCCCCCCTTCTGAGCCCTACACCACAGCCCGCCCCCTATGAGCCCTACACCACAGCCCCCCCCTCTGAGCCCTACACCACAGCCCCCCCCCCCCCCTTTCAGCTCTACACCACAGCCCCCCCCCTGAGCCCTACACCACAGCCCCCCCTTCTGAGCCTTACACCACTGACCTTCCTCTCTCCTTTCCCTGACCTTCCTCTCTCCTTTCCCTGACCTTCCTCTCTCCTTTCCCTGACCTTCCTCTCTCCTTTCCCTGACCTTCCTCTCTCCTTTCCCTGACCTTCCTCTCTCCTTTCCCTGACCTTCCTCTCTCCTTTCCCTGACCTTCCTCTCTCCTTTCCCTGACCTTCCTCTCTCCTTTCCCCGACCTTCCTCTCTCCTTTCCCCGACCTTCCTCTCTCCTTTCCCCGACCTTCCTCTCTCCTTTCCCCGACCTTCCTCTCTCCTTTCCCCGGCCTTCCTCTCTCCTTTCCCCGGCCTTCCTCTCTCCTTTCCCCGGCCTTCCTCTCTCCTTTCCCCGGCCTTCCTCTCTCCTTTCCCTGACCTTCCTCTCTCCTTTCCCTGACCGTCCTCTCTCCTTTCCCTGGCCTTCCTCTCTCCTTTCCCCGACCTTCCTCTCTCCTTTCCCCGACCTTCCTCTCTCCTTTCCCTGGCCTTCCTCTCTCCTTTCCCTGGCCTTCCTCTCTCCTTTCCCTGGCCGTCCTCTCTCCTTTCCCTGGCCGTCCTCTCTCCTTTCCCTGGCCGTCCTCTCTCCTTTCCCTGGCCTTCCTCTCTCCTTTCCCTGGCCTTCCTCTCTCCTTTCCCTGACCTTCCTCTCTCCTTTCCCTGGCCTTCCTCTCTCCTTTCCCTGGCCTTCCTCTCTCCTTTCCCTGCACTTCCCCTCTCTCCTTTCCCTGACTTTCCTCTCTCATCTCCTTTCCCTGACCTTCCTCTCTCATCTCCTTTCCCTGGCCTTCTCTCCTTTCCCTGACCTTCCCCTCACTCCTTTCCCTGACCTTCCCCTCTCTCCTTTCCCTGACCTTCCTCTCTCCTTTCCCTGACCTTCCTCTCTCCTTTCCCTGACCTTCCTCTCTCCTTTCCCTGACCTTCCTCTCTCCTTTCCCTGACCTTCCTCTCTCCTTTCCCTGACCTTCCTCTCTCCTTTCCCTGGCCGTCCTCTCTCCTTTCCCTGGCCGTCCTCTCTCCTTTCCCTGGCCTTCCTCTCTCCTTTCCCTGGCCTTCCTCTCTCCTTTCCCTGGCCTTCCTCTCTCCTTTCCCTGACCTTCCTCTCTCCTTTCCCTGGCCTTCCTCTCTCCTTTCCCTGGCCTTCCTCTCTCCTTTCCCTGGCCTTCCTCTCTCCTTTCCCTGGCCTTCCTCTCTCCTTTCCCTGGCCTTCCTCTCTCCTTTCCCTGGCCTTCCTCTCTCATCTCCTTTCCCTGACCTTCCTCTCTCATCTCCTTTCCCTGGCCTTCTCTCCTTCCCCTGGCCTTCCTCTCTCCTTTCCCTGAACTTCCCCTCTCTCCTTTCCCTGACCTTCCTCTCTCATCTCCTTTCCCTGACCTTCCTCTCTCATCTCCTTTCCCTGACCTTCCTCTCTCATCTCCTTTCCCCGACCTTCCTCTCTCATCTCCTTTCCCCGACCTTCCTCTCTCATCTCCTTTCCCCGACCTTCCTCTCTCCTCTCCTTTCCCCGACCTTCCTCTTCTCTCTCTCTCTCCTCCTCTCCTTTCCCTGACCTTCCTCTTCTCTCTCTCTCCACCTCTCCTATATATCCCTGACCCTCTCTCTCTCTCTCTCCACCCCTCCTGTATTTCCCTGACCCTCTTCTCTCTCTCTCTCTCCACCTCTCCTGTGGTGTCCCCACTCAGCCCTCCTGTGGTGTTATCGTGTCCCCACTCAGCCCTCCTGTGGTGTTATCGTGTCCCCACTCAGCCCTCCTGTGGTGTTATCGTGTCCCCACTCAGCCCTCCTGTGGTGTTATCGTGTCCCCACTCAGCCCTCCTGTGGTGTTATCGTGTCCCCACTCAGCCCTCCTGTGCTGTTATCGTGTCCCCACTCAGCCCTCCTGTGGTGTTATCGGTTCCCCACTCAGCCCTCCTGTGGTGTTATCGGGTCCCCACTCAGCCCTCCTGTGGTGTTATCGGGTCCCCACTCAGCCCTCCTGTGGTGTTATCGTGTCCCCACTCAGCCCTCCTGTGGTGTTATCGGGTCCCCACTTAGCCCTCCTGTGGTGTTATCGGGTCCCCACTCAGCCCTCCTGTGGTGTTATCGTGTCCCCACTCAGCCCTCCTGTGGTGTTATCGTGTCCCCACTCAGCCCTCCTGTGGTGTTATCGTGTCCCCACTCAGCCCTCCTGTGCTGTTATCGTGTCCCCACTCAGCCCTCCTGTGGTGTTATCGGGTCCCCACTCAGCCCTCCTGTGGTGTTATCGGGTCCCCACTCAGCCCTCCTGTGGTGTTATCGGGTCCCCACTCAGCCCTCCTGTGGTGTTATCGGGTCCCCACTTAGCCCTCCTGTGGTGTTATCGTGTCCCCACTCAGCCCTCCTGTGGTGTTATCGGGTCCCCACTCAGCCCTCCTGTGGTGTTATCGTGTCCCCACTCAGCCCTCCTGTGGTGTTATCGTGTCCCCACTCAGCCCTCCTGTGGTGTTATCGGGTCCCCACTCAGCCCTCCTGTGGTGTTATCGGGTCCCCACTCAGCCCTCCTGTGGTGTTATCGGGTCCCCACTCAGCCCTCCTGTGGTGTTATCGGGTCCCCACTTAGCCCTCCTGTGGTGTTATCGGGTCCTCACCTCTCCTCTTCCCCCTCCAGGTCCCACACAGCTCCTCCTCCTGGCCCGGCGGACTGACCTGCGCCGCATCTCCCTGGATACGCCCGACTTCACCGACATCATCCTCCCGACGGACGACATCCGCCACGCCATCGCCATCGACTATGACCCGGTGGACGGACACATCTATTGGACCGACGACGACGTCAGGGCCATCAGGAGGTCCTACCTGGACGGCTCTGACGCTCAGTTCATCGTCACCTCACAGGTCAGTCATCCTAACCTCAGGTCACTAACAGCTGGGCCAGATGGTTACTTCATTTGGTAACAGCAGAGGTCACTAACAGCTGGGCCAGATAGTTACTTCATTTGGTAACAGCAGCAGAGGTCACTAACAGCTGGGCCAGATAGTTACTACATTTGGTAACAGCAGAGGTCACTAACAGCTGGGACAGATAGTTACTTCATTTGGTAACAGCAGCAGAGGTCACTAACAGCTGGGCCAGATGGTTACTTCATTTGGTAACAGCAGAGGTCACTAACAGCTGGGCCAGATAGTTACTTCATTTGGTAACAGCAGCAGAGGTCACTAACAGCTGGGCCAGATAGTTACTTCATTTGGTAACAGCAGCAGAGGTCACTAACAGCTGGGCCAGATAGTTACTACATTTGGTAACAGCAGAGGTCACTAACAGCTGGGCCAGATAGTTACTTCATTTGGTAACAGCAGAGGTCACTAACAGCTGGGCCAGATGGTTACTTCATTTGGTAACAGCAGCAGAGGTCACTAACAGCTGGGCCAGATAGTTACTACATTTGGTAACAGCAGAGGTCACTAACAGCTGGGCCAGATGGTTACTTCATTTGGTAACAGCAGCAGAGGTCACTAACAGCTGGGACAGATGGTTACTACATTTGGTAACAGCAGAGGTCACTAACAGCTGGGCCAGATGGTTACTTCATTTGGTAACAGCAGCAGAGGTCACTAACAGCTGGGCCAGATGGTTACTTCATTTGGTAGCAGCAGAGGTCACTAACAGCTGGGCCAGATGGTTACTTCATTTGGTAACAGCAGCAGAGGTCACTAACAGCTGGGCCAGATAGTTACTTCATTTGGTAACAGCAGAGGTCACTAACAGCTGGGCCAGATGGTTACTTCATTTGGTAACAGCAGCAGAGGTCACTAACAGCTGGGCCAGATAGTTACTTCATTTGGTAACAGCAGAGGTCACTAACAGCTGGGACAGATAGTTACTACATTTGGTAACAGCAGCAGAGGTCACTAACAGCTGGGACAGATGGTTACTTCTCTGCAGAGCTGCCTCCAGACTGACGCTAACCTGATCTTCTCTCTTAGGTGAACCATCCTGACGGCATCGCGGTGGACTGGATCGCCCGGAACCTGTACTGGACGGACACAGGAACGGACCGCATCGAAGTGACACGCCTCAACGGAACCATGAGGAAGATCCTGATATCAGAGGACCTGGACGAGCCACGAGCCATCGTACTGGATCCTGTCGCTGGGTAACTGCTGTCTCTATACTAACCCTGAACCATCATCGCTGGGTAACTGCTGTCTCTATATTAACCCTGAACCATCGTACTGGATCCTGTCGCTGGGTAACTGCTGTCTCTATACTAACCCTGAACCATCGTACTGGATCCTGTCGCTGGGTAACTGCTGTCTCTATACTAACCCTGAACCATCGTACTGGATCCTGTCGCTGGGTAACTGCTGTCTCTATACTAACCCTGAACCATCGTACTGGATCCTGTCGCTGGGTAACTGCTGTCTCTATATTAACCCTGAACCATCGTACTGGATCCTGTCGCTGGGTAACTGCTGTCTCTATACTAACCCTGAACCATCGTACTGGATCCTGTCGCTGGGTAACTGCTGTCTCTATACTAACCCTGAACCATCGTACTGGATCCTGTCGCTGGGTAACTGCTGTCTCTATACTAACCCTGAACCATCGTACTGGATCCTGTCGCTGGGTAACTGCTGTCTCTATATTAACCCTGAACCATCGTACTGGATCCTGTCGCTGGGTAACTGCTGTCTCTATACTAACCCTGAACCATCGTACTGGATCCTGTCGCTGGGTAACTGCTGTCTCTATACTAACCCTGAACCATCGTACTGGATCCTGTCGCTGGGTAACTGCTGTCTCTATACTAACCCTGAACCATCGTACTGGATCCTGTCGCTGGGTAACTGCTGTCTCTATACTAACCCTGAACCATCGTACTGGATCCTGTCGCTGGGTAACTGCTGTCTCTATACTAACCCTGAACCATCGTACGGGATCCTGTCGCTGGGTAACTGCTGTCTCTATACTAACCCTGAACCATCGTACTGGATCCTGTCGCTGGGTAACTGCTGTCTCTATACTAACCCTGAACCATTGTACTGGATCCTGTCGCTGGGTAACTGCTGTCTCTATACTAACCCTGAACCAGGGCTCTTAATGGATCCTGTCGCTGAGTAACTGCTGTCTCTATACTAACCCTGAACCAGCGTTCTTAATGGATTCTGTCGCTGGTTAACTGCTGTCTCTATACTAACCCTGAACCAGGGCTCTTAATGGATCCTGTCGCTGGGTAACTGCTGTCTCTATACTAACCCTGAACCATCGTACTGGATCCTGTCGCTGGGTAACTGCTGTCTCTATACCAACCATTATGGGGCGGCAGGGTAGCCTAGTGGTTAGAGAGTTTGACTGCCCCTGAACAGGCAGTTAACCCACTGTTCCTAGGCCGTCATTGAAAATTAGAATTTGTTCTTAACTGACTTGCCTAGTTAAATAAAGGTAAAAAACAAACTGAGCCATCATGTTGGGTGGGTAATTTTACTACACTATATATAACTCTCCTGGCCTGGTTGGTTCATCAGGCCTCAGCTAGTATCCCTGGTTGGTTGAGGTGTGACCTCATCGTTGTCACAGTGTGTCCGCCGTTCAGCACTAGTAATGCATCATTAACCCCAACCTGATGACTCACATCTGTCCTGAGCTCCATCATTAACCCCAACCCGATGACTCTCATCTGTCCTGAGCTCCATCATTAACCCCAACCCGATGACTCTCATCTGTCCTGAGCTCCATCATTAACCCCAACCCGATGACTCACATCTGTCCTGAGCTCCATCATTAACCCCAACCCGATGACTCACATCTGTCCTGAGCTCCATCATTAACCCCAACCCGATGACTCACATCTGCCCTGAGCTCCATCATTAACCCCAACCTGATGACTCACATCTGTCCTGAGCTCCATCATTAACCCCAACCTGATGACTCATATCTGTCCTGAGCTCCATCATTAACCCCAACCCGATGACTCACATCTGCCCTGAGCTCCATCATTAACCCCAACCTGATGACTCACATCTGCCCTGAGCTCCATCATTAACCCCAACCTGATGACTCATATCTGTCCTGAGCTCCATCATTAACCCCAACCTGATGACTCATATCTGTCCTGAGCTCCATCATTAACCCCAACCTGATGACTCATATCGGTCCTTCTCTTTTTACATCATACATGTTAGGCTGTAATCCTCTCTCTGGTAGGGCTCTCTCCCCTCTCTCTCTGGTAGGGCTCTCTCCCCTCTCTCTCTGGTAGGGCTCTCTCCCCTCTCTCTCTGGTAGGGCTCTCTCCCCTCTCTCTCTGGTAGGGCTCTCTCCCCTCTCTCTCTGGTAGGGCTCTCTCCCCTCTCTCTCTGGTAGGGCTCTCTCCCCTCTCTCTCTGGTAGGGCTCTCTCCCCTCTCTCTCTGGTAGGGCTCTCTCCCCTCTCTCTCTGGTAGGGCTCTCTCCCCTCTCTCTCTGGTAGGGCTCTCTCCCCTCTCTCTCTGGTAGGGCTCTCTCCCCTCTCTCTCTGGTAGGGCTCTCTCCCCTCTCTCTCTGGTAGGGCTCTCTCCCCTCTCTCTCTGGTAGGGCTCTCTCCCTTCTCTCTCTGGTAGGGCTCTCTCCCCTCTCTCTCTGGTAGGGCTCTCTCCCCTCTCTCTCTGGTAGGGCTCTCTCCCCTCTCTCTGGTAGGCTCATGCTGTTCCCTCTCTGGTGGTTTCAGATACATGTACTGGACAGACTGGGGCGAGGTTCCTAAGATTGAGCGTGCCGACCTGGACGGGACGGAGAGGCTAGTGATGGTCAACACCTCCCTGGGCTGGCCCAATGGTCTGGCGCTGGACTACACAGACCGGATGATCTACTGGGGCGACGCCAAGACGGACAAGATAGAGGTATTTCACTTTGTCTAGTTTCTATAGGATGGATGGATGAGTGTTTAGGAATGTCTTCCTATCGCCACGTTCAGCCCTCTGCTGTGTTGGCATGTTCCATCAGCTGCTGTGTTGGTATGTTCCATCAGCTGCTGTGTTGGTATGTTCCATCAGCTGCTGTGTTGGCATGTTCCATCAGCTGCTGTGTTGGCATGTTCCATCAGCTGCTGTGTTGGCATGTTCCATCAACTGCTGTGTTGGCATGTTCCATCAGCTGCTGTGTTGGCACGTTCCATCAGCTGCTGTGTTGGCATGTTCCATCAGCTGCTGTGTTGTGGGGAGGGGGGTCAGCTGTGTTGGCATGTTCCATCAGCTGCTGTGTTGGCATGTTCCATCAGCTGCTGTGTTGGCATGTTCCATCAGCTGCTGTGTTGGCATGTTCCATCAGCTGCTGTGTTGGCATGTTCCATCAGCTGCTGTGTTGTGGGGAGGGGGGTCAGCTGTGTTGGCATGTTCCATCAGCTGCTGTGTTGTGGGGGAGGGGGGTCAGCTGTGTTGGCATGTTCCATCAGCTGCTGTGTTGGCATGTTCCATCAGCTGCTGTGTTGTGGGGGAGGGGGGTCAGCTGTGTTGGCATGTTCCATCAGCTGCTGTGTTGTGGGGGAGGGGGGTCAGCTGTGTTGGCATGTTCCATCAGCTGCTGTGTTGGCATGTTCCATCAGCTGCTGTCTTGTGGGGGAGGGGGGTCAGCTGTGTTGGCATGTTCCATCTGCTGCTGTGTTGGCATGTTCCATCAGCTGCTGTGTTGGCATGTTCCATCAGCTGCTGTGTTGGCATGTTCCATCAGCTGCTGTGTTGGCATGTTCCATCAGCTGCTGTGTTGGCATGTTCCATCAGCTGCTGTGTTGGCATGTTCCATCAGCTGCTGTGTTGTGGGGGAGGGGGGTCAGCTGTGTTGGCATGTTCCATCAGCTGCTGTGTTGGCATGTTCCATCAGCTGCTGTGTTGGCATGTTCCATCAGCTGCTGTGTTGGCATGTTCCATCAGCTGCTGTGTTGGCATGTTCCATCAGCTGCTGTGTTGTGGGGTAGGGGGGTCAGCTGTGTTGGCATGTTCCATCAGCTGATGTGTTGGCATGTTCCATCAGCTGATGTGTTGTGGGGGAGGGGGGTCAGCTGTGTTGGCATGTTCCATCAGCTGCTGTGTTGGCATGTTCCATTGCTGATGTGTTGGCATGTTCCATCAGCTGATGTGTTGTGGGGGAGGGGGGTCAGCTGTGCGGAGCGGTGGGTAGCTAGCTGTCTGTCTGCAGGGGGGGGGCGACGACAACCTGACACACACTTCCCCTAGCAGCATCACAGGACCCTCTTCCACTATGAACAGCCTGACACACACTTCCCCTAGCAGCATCACAGGACCCTCTACCACTATGAACAGCCTGACACACACACTTCCCCTAGCAGCATCACAGGACCCTCTACCTCTATGAACAGCCTGACACACACTTCCACTAGCAGCATCACAGGACCCTCTACCACTATGAACAGCCTAACACACACACTTCCCCTAGCAGCATCACAGGACCCTCTACCTCTATGAACAGCCTGACACACACTTCCACTAGCAGCATCACAGGACCCTCTACCACTATGAACAGCCTGACACACACACTTCCCCTAGCAGCATCACAGGACCCTCTACCACTATGAACAGCCTGTCACACACACTTCCCCTAGCAGCATCACAGGACCCTCTACCACTATGAACAGCCTGACACACACTTCCCCTAGCAGCATCACAGGACCCTCTACCACTATGAACAGCCTGTCACACACACTTCCCCTAGCAGCATCACAGGACCCTCTACCACTATGAACAGCCTGACACACACACTTTCCCTAGCAGCATCACAGGACCCTCTACCACTACGAGCAGCCTGACACACACTTCCCCTAGCAGCATCACAGGACCCTCTACCACTATGAGCAGCCTGACACACACACTTCCCCTAGCAGCATCACAGGACCCTCTACCACTACGAACAGCCTGACACACACTTCCCCTAGCAGCATCGCAGGACCCTCTACCACTACGAGCAGCCTGACACACACACTTCCCCTAGCAGCATCACAGGACCCTCTACCACTATGAACAGCCTGACACACACACTTCCCCTAGCAGCATCACAGGACCATTATCTCAACACACTCCCTCCTTTTCAGAAGGGAAGTCATATGACCAGGGAGTTATTACCTGATTGGTGGACCGGTTCTGAAGGGCATTGGAAGTGTTCTGGCTCAACGTAGTGTGTCTGGTGGACCGGTTCTGAAGGGCATTGGAAGTGTTCTGGCTCAACGTAGTCTCTGGTGGACAGGTTCTGGAGGGCATTGGAAGTGTTCTGGCTCAACGTAGTGTGTCTGGTGGACCGGTTCTGAAGGGCATTGGAAGCGTTCTGGCTCAACGTAGTCTCTGGTGGACAGGTTCTGAAGGGCATTGGAAGTGTTCTGGCTCAACGTAGTGTGTCTGGTGGACCGGTTCTGAAGGGCATTGGAAGCGTTCTGGCTCAACGTAGTCTCTGGTGGACAGGTTCTGAAGGGCATTGGAAGCGTTCTGGCTCAACGTAGTCTCTGGTGGACCGGTTCTGAAGGGCATTGGAAGCGTTCTGGCTCAACGTAGTCTCTGGTGGACCGGTTCTGAAGGGCATTGGAAGTGTTTTGGCTCAACGTAGTGTGTCTGGTGGACAGGTTCTGAAGGGCATTGGAAGCGTTCTGGCTCAACGTAGTCTCTGGTGGACTGGTTCTGAAGGGCATTGGAAGCGTTCTGGCTCATCGTTGTCTCTGGCGGACCGGTTCTGAAGGGCATTGGAAGCGTTCTGCCTCATCGTTGTCTCTGGGGGACCGGTTCTGAAGGGCATTGGAAGCATTCTGGCTCAACGTAGTGTGTCTGGTGGACAGGTTCTGAAGGGCATTGGAAGCGTTCTGGCTCATCGTTGTCTCTGGGGGACCGGTTCTGAAGGGCATTGGAAGCGTTCTGGCTCAACGTAGTCTCTGGTGGACTGGTTCTGAAGGACATTAGAAGCGTTCTGGCTCATCGTTGTCTCTGGGGGACCGGTTCTGGAGGCCATTGGACGCGTTCCTGCTCAACGTAGTCTCTGGTGGACCGGTTCTGAAGGGCATTGGAAGCGTTCTGGCTCAACGTTGTCTCTGGGGGACCGGTTCTGAAGCCCTGTTTGCTGTGGCACCATAGATTCTCCTTAGAAGCTGCTACCAAGTTGGTAACACAGAAACGTTGCTTCATAGCAACTCAGACTCTCCATGATGAGAGTTTCTCCTTGAAAACATATTGTTCTTGTAAACATTTAAGACTAGTCTACATCATGGCCAGCTGGATCAGTACCTCAGCCCAGAGCCCAGGCAGCAGTGAGGTCCTCCTAGGAGGTCTAGTCTACATCATGGCCAGCTGGATCAGTACCTCAGCCCAGAGCCCAGGCAGCAGTGAGGTCCTCCTATGAGGACTAGTCTACATCATTGCCAGCTGGATCAGTACCTCAGTCCAGAGCCCAGGCAGCAGTGAGGTACTCCTATGAGGACTAGTCTACATCATGGCCAGCTGGATCAGTACCTCAGCCCAGAGCCCAGGCAGCAGTGAGGTCCTCCTATGAGGACTAGTCTACATCATGGCCAGCTGGGTCAGTACCTCAGCCCAGGCAGCAGTGAGGTCCTCCTATGAGGTCTAGTCTACATCATGGCCAGCTGGATCAGTACCTCATCCCAGAGCCCAGGCAGCAGTGAGGTCCTCCTAGGAGGTCTAGTCTACATCATGGCTAGCTGGATCAGCACCTCAGTCCAGAGCCCAAGCAGCAGTGAGGTCCTCCTATGAGGACTAGTCTACATCATGGCCAGCTGGATCCCCCTGTTACCTCATTTAAAGTTGGGGTACCTCAGAAACCCAATCGTAAAATTTCTGCACTTTTCCGGGTGTTGACAGCTGAGCCACCGTGGAAATTAGCCTTCGTGACTGGTGGTGTTGGGTACAGATGTATTGCAGGGAGGGGTCGATGTGAGTCCTACTTCTTTACATTTCCCTCCACGGGGCTCTAACTTCCATATGGAAACAACTAGTCTCAAAGACATCCTTTGTTTTCTACAGTTGGCATCCTCACACAGCATATCTTCATGGTGCAATATGTTCCAACACATCGGCTAGTGTTTGTTGGTTTTAATCTGGGGGGCATTGCTCTGAAGCCAACCCCCCCCCCCCCCCCCAGGTGGTAGCCTGGGTTCTGGGTCTGCTAGGTTGGTTGGTGGTGGTAGCCTGGGTTCTGGGACTGCTAGGTTGGTTGGTGGTGGTAGCCTGGGTTCTGGGACTGCTAGGTTGGTTGGTGGTGGTAGCCTGGGTTCTGGGTCTGCTAGGTTGGTTGGTGGTGGTAGCCTGGGTTCTGGGTCTGCTAGGTTGGTTGGTGGTGGTAGCCTGGGTTCTGGGTCTGCTAGGTTGGTTGGTGGTGGTAGCCTGGGTTCTGGGTCTGCTAGGTTGGTTGATGGTGGTAGCCTGGGTTCTGGCTCTGCTCCAGAACGAGGTTTTGATCTAGAACAAGGTTTTTGCGGGCCAGAGCCACATCTGTTTCTGATTTGCTGCCTCCCCTCCAGCTGCGGGTTCCCCTCTTTTAGAATAGCCCCAGAATGTGAAACACACCCCACTGTGGACACACACGTTTGTTTTACTATCCTTGTGTGGACCAATATGATTCCCATTCTAAATCATTAGGCCACCTCACTGAGAAAGGACACTGAGTGTAGAACACATCAGGAACACCTTCCTAACATCTGATCCTCCACAGCCTCAATGAGAAAGGGTTCCATAGGGACGCTGGCCCATGTTGAACTCCAATGCTTCCCACCGTTGTGTGAAGTTGGCAGGAAGTGGATCTCTATTCCGACGAGCTCGTTCCATCTCATCCCACAGATGCTCAGTTACATTGAGATCTGGTGACTGGGCAGTAAGCTGAATTCACGGTCCTGTTGGTGGAACCGTTCCCGGGGACAATCCTGGCCTTGTGGCATTATCCTGGCCTTGTCAAACAGAGAAATGCTCTGTCAGGATGCCTGCTGATGGTCCCTTGTCAAACAGAGAAATGCTCTGTCAGGATGCCTGCTGATGGGCCCTTGTCGAACAGAGAAATGCTCTGTCAGGATGCCTGCTGATGGTCCCTTGTCAAACAGAGAAATGCTCTGTCAGGATGCCTGCTGATGGGCCCTGATGGGCCCTCTCTAAAGTAGGAGGGAGGCCCTGGGGGGTCTCTTTAGTAGGAGGGAGGCCCTGGGGGGGTCTCTTCAGTAGGAGGGAGGCCCTGAGGGGTCTCTTCTGTAGGAGGGAGGCAATCCTGGCCTTGTGGCATTATCCTGGCCTTGTGGCATTATCCTGGTCTTGTGGCATTATCCTGGTCTTGTGGCATTATCCTGCTGATAAACGTATTCATTCCACCTGACTTGTACATTTTTTCCAGCCTGAATCCAAAATGGATTAAATCAAATCAAAATCTCGCTCATCTACAAACAATACCCCAATACCCCAATACCACACAAGTATTCACACCCCTGAGTCAATACATGTTAGAATCATATTTCTCAATGATTACAGCTGTGAGTCTTTTGGGGTCTCGAGAAGCTCTTGGCCCTTGTCAATCAGAGAAATGCTCTGTCAGGATGCCTGCTGATGGACCCTTGTCGAACAGAGAAATGCTCTGTCAGGATGCCTGCTGATGGACCCTTGTCAAACAGAGAAATGCTCTGTCAGGATGCCTGCTGATGGGCCCTTGTCAAACAGAGAAATGCTCTGTCAGGATGCCTGCTGATGGTCCCTTGTCAAACAGAGAAATGCTCTGTCAGGATGCCTGCTGATGGTCCCTTGTCAAACAGAGAAATGCTCTGTCAGGATGCCTGCTGATGGACCCTTGTCAAACAGAGAAATGCTCTATCAGGATGCCTGCTGATGGGCCCTGATGGGCCCTCTCTAAAGTAGGAGGGAGGCCCTGGGGGGGTCTCTTCAGTAGGAGGGAGGCCCGGGGGGTCTCTTCAGTAGGAGGGAGGCCCGGGGGGTCTCTTCTGTAGGAGGGAGGCCTGGGGGGTCTCTTCTGTAGGAGGGAGGCCCGGGGGGTCTCTTCTGTAGGAGGGAGGCCCGGGGGGTCTCTTCTGTAGGAGAGAGGCCCGGGGGTTCTCTTCTGTAGGAGAGAGGCCCGGGGGTCTATTCTGTATGAGGTAGGCCCGGGGGGGGTCACTTCAGTAGGAGGCAGGCCCGGGGGGGGGGGGGTCTCTTCAGTAGGAGGGAGGCCCTGAGGGGTCACTTCAGTAGGAGGCAGGGGGGGCCTCTCTAAAGTAGGAGGGCAGCCCCGGGGGGGGGGGGGGGGGGGGGGGGGGTCTCTCTTCAGTAGGAGGGAGGGGGGGGGGGTCTCTTCAGTAGGGGGGGGGGGGGTCTCTTCAGTAGGAGGGAGGCCCGGGGGTCTCTTCTTTAGGAGGGAGGCCCGGGGGGGTCTCTTCTGTAGGAGGGAGGCCCGGGGGGGTCTCTTCTGTAGGAGGGAGGCCCGGGGGGGTCTCTTCTGTAGGAGGGAGGCCCGGGGGGGTCTCTTCTGTAGGAGGGAGGCCCGGGAGGGTCTCTTCTGTAGGATGGAGGCCCGGGGGAGTCTCTTCTGTAGGAGGGAGGCAATCCTGGCCTTGTGGCATTATCCTGGCCTTGTGGCATTATCCTGGCCTTGTGGCATTATCCTGGTCTTGTGGCATTATCCTGCTGATAAACGTATTCATTCCACCTGACTTGTACATTTTTTCCAGCCTGAATCCAAAATGGATTAAATCAAATCAAAATCTCGCTCATCTACAAACAATACCCCAATACCACACAAGTATTCACACCCCTGAGTCAATACATGTTAGAATCATATTTCTCAATGATTACAGCTGTGAGTCTTTTGGGGTCTCGAGAAGCTCTTGGCCCTTGTCAATCAGAGAAATGCTCTGTCAGGATGCCTGCTGATGGGCCCTTGTCAAACAGAGAAATGCTTTGTCAGGATGCCTGCTGATGGACCCTTGTCAAACAGAGAAATGCTCTGTCAGGATGCCTGCTGATGGGCCCTTGTCAAACAGAGAAATGCTCTGTCAGGATGCCTGCTGATGGGCACTTGTCAAACAGAGAAATGCTCTGTCAGGATGCCTGCTGATGGACCCTTGTCAAACAGAGAAATGCTCTGTCAGGATGCCTGCTGATGGGCCCTTGTCGAACAGAGAAATGCTCTGTCAGGATGCCTGCTGATGGTCCCTTGTCAAACAGAGAAATGCTCTGTCAGGATGCCTGCTGATGGGCCCTTGTCGAACAGAGAAATGCTCTGTCAGGATGCCTGCTGATGGGCCCTTGTCAAACAGAGAAATGCTCTGTCAGGATGCCTGCTGATGGTCCCTTGTCAAACAGAGAAATGCTCTGTCAGGATGCCTGCTGATGGTCCCTTGTCAAACAGAGAAATGCTCTGTCAGGATGCCTGCTGATGGGCCCTTGTCAAACAGAGAAATGCTCTGTCAGGATGCCTGCTGATGGTCCCTTGTCAAACAGAGAAATGCTCTGTCAGGATGCCTGCTGATGGGCCCTTGTCGAACAGAGAAATGCTCTGTCAGGATGCCTGCTGATGGACCCTTGTCAAACAGAGAAATGCTCTGTCAGGATGCCTGCTGATGGGCCCTGATGGGCCCTCTCTAAAGTAGGAGGGAGGCCCTGGGGGGGTCTCTTCTGTATGAGGTAGGCCCGGGGGTTCTCTTCTGTATGAGGTAGGCCCGGGGGGGGTCACTTCAGTAGGAGGCAGGCCCGGGGGGGGGGCGGGTCTCTTCAGTAGGAGGGAGGCCCTGAGGGGTCACTTCAGTAGGAGGCAGGGGGGGGGCCTCTCTAAAGTAGGAGGGCAGCCCGGGGGGGGGGGGGGGGGGGGGGGGGTCTCTCTTCAGTAGGAGGGAGGGGGGGGTCTCTTCAGTAGGAGGGAGGCCCGGGGGGGTCTCCTCTGTAGGAGGGAGGCCCCGGGGGGTCTCTTCTGTAGGAGGGAGGCCCCGGGGGGTCTCTTCTGTAGGAGGGAGTCCCGGGGGGGTCTCTTCTGTAGGAGGGAGGCCCGGGGGGGTCTCTTCTGTAGGAGGGAGGCCCGGGGGGGGTCTCTTCTGTAGGAGGGAGGCCCGGGGGGGTCTCTTCTGTAGGAGGTAGGCCCGGGGGGGTCTCTTCTGTAGGAGGTAGGCCCGGGGGGTCTCTTCTGTAGGAGGGAGGCCCGGGGTGGTCTCTTCTGTAGGATGGAGGCCCGGGGGAGTCTCTTCTGTAGGATGGAGGCCCGGGGGAGTCTCTTCTGTAGGAGGGAGGCCCGGGGGGTCTCTTCTGTAGGAGGGAGGCCCGGGGTGGTCTCTTCTGTAGGATGGAGGCCCGGGGGAGTCTCTTCTGTAGGAGGGAGGCCCGGGGGAGTCTCTTCTGTAGGAGGGAGGCCCGGGGGAGTCTCTTCTGTAGGAGGGAGGCCCGGGGGAGTCTCTTCTGTAGGAGGGAGGCCCGGGGGAGTCTCTTCTGTAGGAGGGAGGCCCGGGGGAGTCTCTTCTGTAGGAGGGAGGCCCGGGGGAGTCTCTTCTGTAGGAGGGAGGCCCGGGGGAGTCTCTTCTGTAGGAGGGAGGCCCGGGGGAGTCTCTTCTGTAGGAGGGAGGCCCGGGGGAGTCTCTTTTGTAGGAGGGAGGCCCGGGGGAGTCTCTTCTGTAGGAGGGAGGCCCGGGGGGGGGGTCTCTTCAGTAGGAGGGAGGCCCGGGGGGGGGGGGGGGGGGGGGTCTCTTCAGTAGGAGGGAGCCCCGAGGGGGGGGGTCTCTTCAGAAGGAGGGAGCCCCGAGGGGGGGTGTCTCTTCAGTAGGAGGGAGCCCCGAGGGGGGGGGGGGGGGTCTCTTCAGTAGGAGGGAGCCCCGAGGGAGGGGGGGTCTCCTCTGTAGGAGGGAAGCCCGGGGGGGTGTCTCTTCTCTAGGAGGGAGGCCAGGAGGGTGGGGGTTCTCTTCAGTAGGAGGGAGACCCCGGGGGTCTCTTCAGTAGGAGGGAGGCCCCGGGGGTCACTTCAGTAGGATGGAAGCCCGGGGGGGGTCTCTTCAGTAGGAGGGAAGCCTGGTGGGTGGTCTCTTCAGTAGGAGGGAAGCCTGGTGGGTGGTCTCTTCAGTAGAAGGGAAGCCCGGGGGGAGTCTCTTCTGTAGGAGGGAGGCCCGGGGGGGGGGGGTCTCTTCTGTAGGAGGGAAGCCCGGGGGGGGGGTCTCTTCTGTAGGAGGGAAGCCCGGGGGGGGAGTCTCTTCTGTAGGAGGGAAGCCCGGGGGGGTCTCTTCTGTAGGAGGGAAGCCCGGGGGAGAGTCTCTTCTGTAGGAGGGAAGCCCGGGGGGTGTCTCTTCTGTAGGAGGGAAGCCCGGGGGGGAGTCTCTTCTGTAGGAGGGAAGCCCGGGGGGGGAGTCTCTTCTGTAGGAGGGAAGCCCGGGGGGGTCTCTTCTGTAGGAGGGAAGCCTGGTGGGTGGTCTCTTCAGTAGGAGGGAAGCCTGGTGGGTGGTCTCTTCAGTAGAAGGGAAGCCCGGGGGGAGTCTCTTCTGTAGGAGGGAAGCCCGGGGGGGGGGGGGGGTCTCTTCTGTAGGGGGGGGGGTCTCTTCTGTAGGAGGGAAGCCCGGGGGGGGAGTCTCTTCTGTAGGAGGGAAGCCCGGGGGGGAGTCTCTTCTGTAGGAGGGAAGCCCGGGTGGGGTCTCTTCTGTAGGAGGGAAGCCCGGGGGAGAGTCTCTTCTGTAGGAGGGAAGCCCGGGGGGTGTCTCTTCTGTAGGAGGGAAGCCCGGGGGGGAGTCTCTTCTGTAGGAGGGAAGCCCGGGGGGGAGTCTCTTCTGTAGGAGGGAAGCCCGGGGGGGAGTCTCTTCTGTAGGAGGGAAGCCCGGGGGGGAGTCTCTTCTGTAGGAGGGAAGCCCGGGGGGGAGTCTCTTCTGTAGGAGGGAAGCCCGGGGGGGAGTCTCTTCAGTAGGAGGGAAGCCCGGGGGGGGTATCTTCAGTAGGAGGGAAGCCCGGGGGGGGTCTCTTCAGTAGGAGGGAGGCCCGGGGGTGGTCTCTTCAGTAGGAGGGAAGCCCGGGGGGGGTCTCTTCAGTAGGAGGGAAGCCCGGGGGGGTCTCTTCTGTAGGAGGGAAGCCCGGGGGGTGTTTCTTCTGTAGGAGGGAAGCCCGGGGGGGTCTCTTCAGTAGGAGGGAGGCCCGGGGGTGGTCTCTTCAGTAGGAGGGAGGCCCGGGGGTGGTCTCTTCAGTAGGAGGGAAGCCCGGGGGGGGTCTCTTCAGTAGGAGGGAAGCCCGGGGGGGGTCTCTTCTGTAGGAGGGAAGCCCGGGGGGGGTTTCTTCTGTAGGAGAGAAGCCCGGGGGGGGTTTCTTCTGTAGGAGGGAAGCCCGGGGGGGTCTCTTCTGTAGGAGGGAAGCCCGGGGGGGGTCTCTTCTGTAGGAGGGAAGCCCGGGGGGGGTCTCTTCTGTAGGAGGGAGGCCCGGGGGGGGTCTCTTCAGTAGGAGGGAGGCCCGGGGGGGGGCTCTTCAGTAGGAGGGAGGCCCGGGGGGGGGGGGGGGGGGGGGGGGCTCTTCAGTAGGAGGGAGGCCCGGGGGGGGGGGGGCTCTTCAGTAGGAGGGAGGCCCGGGGGGGGGGGGGCTTTTCAGTAGGAGGGAGCCCCGGGGGGAGGGGGTCTCTTCAGTAGGAGGGAGCCCCGAGGGGGGGGTCTCTTCAGTAGGAGGGAGCCCCGGGGGGAGGGGTCTCTTCAGTAGGAGGGAGCCCCGGGGGGAGGGGGTCTCCTCAGTAGAAGGGAGCCCCGGGGGGAGGGGGTCTCTTCAGTAGAAGGGAGCCCCGGGGGGAGGGAGTCTCTTCTGTAGGAGGGAGGCCAGGGGGGTGGGGGTTCTCTTCAGTAGGAGGGAGGCCCGGGGTGGGGGGGGGGGGTCTCTTCAGTAGGAGGGAGGCCCGGGGGGGGGGGGGGTGTCTCTTCAGTAGGAGGGAGCCCCGAGGGGGGGGGTCTCTTCAGTAGGAGGGAGCCCCGAGGGGGAGGGGGGGGGGGGGGTCTCTTCAGTAGGAGGGAGCCCCGAGGGGGGGGGTCTCTTCAGTAGGAGGGAGCCCCGAGGGGGGGGGGTCTCTTCTGTAGGAGGGAAGCCCGGGGGGGGTCTCTTCAGTAGGAGGGAAGCCCGGGGGGGGTCTCTTCTGTAGGAGGGAAGCCCGGGGGGGGTTTCTTCTGTAGGAGGGAAGCCCGGGGGGGGGGTTTCTTCTGTAGGAGGGAAGCCCGGGGGGGTCTCTTCTGTAGGAGGGAGGCCCGGGGGGGGGGGGGGGGGGCTCTTCAGTAGGAGGGAGGCCCGGGGGGGGGGGGGGGCTCTTCAGTAGGAGGGAGGCCCAGGGGGGGGGGGGGGGGCTCTTCAGTAGGAGGGAGCCCCGGGGGGAGGGGGTCTCTTCAGTAGGAGGGAGCCCCGGGGGGAGGGGGTCTCTTCAGTAGGAGGGAGCCCCGAGGGGGGGGTCTCTTCAGTAGGAGGGAGCCCCGGGGGGAGGGGGTCTCTTCAGTAGGAGGGAGCCCCGGGGGGAGGGGGTCTCTTCAGTAGGAGGGAGCCCCGGGGGGAGGGGGTCTCTTCAGTAGGAGGGAGGCCCGGGGGGGGGGGGTGTGTCTCTTCAGTAGGAGGGAGGCCCCGGGGGTCTCTTCAGGAGGAGGGAGGCCCCGGGGGTCACTTCAGTAGGAGGGAAGCCCGGGGGGGGTCTCTTAAGTAGGAGGGAGGCCCGGGGGGGGTCTCTTCAGTAGGAGGGAAGCCCGGTGGGTGGTCTCTTCAGTAGAAGGGAAGCCCGGGGGGGTCTCTTCTGTAGGAGGGAAGCCCGGGGGGGGTCTCTTCTGTAGGAGGGAAGCCCGGGGGGGTCTCTTCTGTAGGAGGGAAGCCCGGGGGGGGGGGTCTCTTCTGTAGGAGGGAAGCCCGGGGGGGAGTCTTTTCTGTAGGAGGGAAGCCCGGGGGGGAGTCTTTTCTGTAGGAGGGAAGCCCGGGGGGGAGTCTCTTCTGTAGGAGGGAAGCCCGGGGGGGAGTCTCTTCTGTAGGAGGGAAGCCCGGGGGGGAGTCTCTTCAGTAGGAGGGAACCCCGGGGGGGGTCTCTTCAGTAGGAGGGAGGCCCGGGGGGAGTCTCTTCAGTAGGAGGGAAGCCCGGGGGGGGGTCTCTTCTGTAGGAGGGAAGCCCGGGGGGGGTCTCTTCTGTAGGAGGGAAGCCCGGGGGGGTCTCTTCTGTAGGAGGGAAGCCCTGGGGGGGTCTCTTCTGTAGGAGGGAAGCCCGGGGGGGAGTCTCTTCTGTAGGAGGGAAGCCCGGGGGGGAGTCTCTTCTGTAGGAGGGAAGCCCGGGGGGGAGTCTCTTCTGTAGGAGGGAAGCCCGGGGGGGAGTCTCTTCTGTAGGAGGGAGACCCGGGGGGGGTCTCTTCAGTAGGAGGGAAGCCCGGGTGGGGTCTCTTCAGTAGGAGGGAGGCCAGGGGGGTCTCTTCAGTAGGAGGGAAGCCTGGGGGGTGGTCTCTTCAGTAGGAGGGAAGCCTGGGGGGTGGTCTCTTCAGTAGAAGGGAAGCCCGGGGGGGGTCTCTTCTGTAGGAGGGAAGCCCGGGGGGGGTCTCTTCTGTAGGAGGGAAGCCCGGCGGGGTCTCTTCTGTAGGAGGGAAGCCCAGGGGGGGTCTCTTCTGTAGGAGGGAAGCCCGGGGGGGAGTCTCTTCTGTAGGAGGGAAGCCCGGGGGGGAGTCTCTTCTGTAGGAGGGAAGCCCGGGGGGGAGTCTCTTCTGTAGGAGGGAAGCCCGGGGGGGAGTCTCTTCTGTAGGAGGGAGACCCGGGGGGGGTCTCTTCAGTAGGAGGGAAGCCTGGGTGGGGTCTCTTCAGTAGGAGGGAGGCCAGGGGGGTCTCTTCAGTAGGAGGGAAGCCTGGGGGGTGGTCTCTTCAGTAGGAGGGAAGCCTGGGGGGTAGTCTCTTCAGTAGAAGGGAAGCCCGGGGGGGGGTCTCTTCTGTAGGAGGGAAGCCCGCGGGGGGTCTCTTCTGTAGGAGGGAAGCCCGGGGGGGTCTCTTCTGTAGGAGGGAAGCCCGGGGGGGGGTCTCTTCTGTAGGAGGGAAGCCCGGGGGGGAGTCTCTTCTGTAGGAGGGAAGCCCGGGGGGGAGTCTCTTCTGTAGGAGGGAAGCCCGGGGGGGGAGTCTCTTCTGTAGGAGGGAAGCCCGGGGGGGAGTCTCTTCTGTAGGAGGGAAGCCCGGGGGGGAGTCTCTTCTGTAGGAGGGAAGCCCGGGGGGGAGTCTCTTCAGTAGGAGGGAAGCCCGGGGGGGAGTCTCTTCAGTAGGAGGGAAGCCCGGGGGGGAGTCTCTTCAGTAGGAGGGAAGCCCGGGGGGGAGTCTCTTCAGTAGGAGGGAAGCCCGGGGGGGAGTCTCTTCAGTAGGAGGGAAACCCGGGGGGGAGTCTCTTCAGTAGGAGGGAGGCCCCGGGGGGGTCACTTCATTAGGAGGGAGGCCCCGGGGGTCACTTCATTAGGAGGGAGGCCCCGGGGGGTCACTTCATTAGGAGGGAGGCCCCGGGGGGTCACTTCAGTAGGAGGGAGGCCGGGAGTCACTTCAGTAGGAGGGAGGCCCCGGGGGTCACTTCAGTAGGAGGGAGGCCCGGGGGGTCACTTCAGTAGGAGGGAGGCCCGGGGGTCACTTCAGTAGGAGGGAGTCCCGGGGGGTCACTTCAGTAGGAGGGAAGCCCGGGGGGGGGGGGGTCTCTTCAGTAGAAGGGAGACCCGGGGGGGGTCTCTTCAGTAGAAGGGAGACCCGGGGGGGTCTCTTCAGTAGGAGGGAAGCCCGGGGGGGGGGGGGGGGGTCTCTTCAGTAGAAGGGAAGCCCGGGGCGGTCTCTTCTGTAGGAGGGAAGCCCGGGGGGGGGGGTCTCTTCTGTAGGAGGGAAGCCCGGGGGGGAGTCTCTTCTGTAGGAGGGAAGCCCGGGGGGGAGTCTCTTCTTTAGGAGGGAAGCACGGGGGGGAGTCTCTTCAGTAGGAGGGAAGCCCGGGGGGGAGTCTCTTCTGTAGGAGGGAAGCCCGGGGGGCGAGTCTCTTCTGTAGGAGGGAAGCCCGGGGGGGAGTCTCTTCTGTAGGAGGGAAGCCCGGGGGGGAGTCTCTTCAGTAGGAGGGAAGCGCGGGGGGGAGTCTCTTCAGTAGGAGGGAAGCCCGGGGGGCAGTCTCTTCAGTAGGAGGGAAGCCTGGGGGGGGTCTCTTCAGTTGAAGGGAGACCCGGGGGGGTCTCTTCAGTAGGAGGGAAGCCCGGGGGGGAGTCTCTTCTGTAGGAGGGAAGCCCGGGGGGCAGTCTCTTCAGTAGGAGGGAAGCCTGGGGGGGGTCTCTTCAGTTGAAGGGAGACCCGGGGGGGTCTCTTCAGTAGGAGGGAAGCCCGGGGGGGTCTCTTCTGTAGGAGGTAGGCCCGGGGAGTCTCTTCTGTAGGAGGGAGGCCCGGGCGGGTCTCTGAGCTCCTACCTGAACTTATTGGTTTGGTCTTCAAGCTGTTCACTGGTTTATCCTCTGATTCTCTGTCTCCTCTCCCCCAGGTGATGTGTATGGACGGTTCAGGCAGGAGGATCCTGGTAGAAGATAAGCTACCTCACATCTTTGGCTTCACTCTGCTGGGGGACTATGTGTACTGGACAGACTGGCAGAGACGCAGCATTGAGAGGGTTCACAAACACACCACGGAGAGAGAGTTCATCATAGACCAGCTACCAGACCTGATGGGGCTCAAAGCTACATATGTACACCAGACCTTCGGTAGGTAGCACAGCCTGAACCTGACCCCTGACCTCACGGGGCTCAAAGCTACATATGTACACCAGACCTTCGGTAGGTTACACAGCCTGAACCTGACCCCTGACCTCACAGGGCTCAAAGCTACATATGTACACCAGACCTTCGGTAGGTTACACAGCCTGAACCTGACCCCTGACCTCACGGGACTCAAAGCTACATATGTACACCAGACCTTCGGTAGGTAGCACAGCCTGAACCTGACCCCTGACCTCACGGGACTCAAAGCTACATATGTACACCAGACCTTCGGTAGGTTACACAGCCTGAACCTGACCCCTGACCTCACGGGGCTCAAAGCTATATATGTACACCAGACCTTCGGTAGGTTACACAGCCTGAACCCTGACCCCTGACCTCACGGGGCTCAAAGCTACATATGTACACCAGACCTTCGGTAGGTAGCACAGCCTGAACCTGACCCCTGACCTCACGGGGCTCAAAGCTACATATGTACACCAGACCTTCGGTAGGTAACACAGCCTGAACCCTGACCCCTGACATCACCGGGCTCAAAGCTACATATGTACACCAGACCTTCGGTAGGTTACACAGCCTGAACCCTGACCCCTGACCTCACGGGGCTCAAAGCTACATATGTACACCAGACCTTCGGTAGGTAGCACAGCCTGAACCTGACCCCTGACCTCACGGGGCTCAAAGCTACATATGTACACCAGACCTTCGGTAGGTAACACAGCCTGAACCCTGACCCCTGACATCACCGGGCTCAAAGCTACATATGTACACCAGACCTTCGGTAGGTAGCACAGCCTGAACCTGACCCCTGACCTCACGGGGCTCAAAGCTACATATGTACACCAGACCTTCGGTTGGTAGCACAGCCTGAACCTGACCCCTGACCTCACGGGGCTCAAAGCTACATATGTACACCAGACCTTCGGTAGGTTACACAGCCTGAACCTGACCCCTGACCTCACGGGGCTCAAAGCTACATATGTACACCAGACCTTCGGTAGGTTACACAGCCTGAACCCTGACCCCTGACCCCACGGGGCTCAAAGCTACATATGTACACCAGACCTTCGGTAGGTTACACAGCCTGAACCTGACCCCTGACCTCACAGGGCTCAAAGCTACATATGTACACCAGACCTTCGGTAGGTTACACAGCCTGAACCTGACCCCTGATGTACGAAGGGCTATATAAAATAAATTTGATTGATTGATTGATTGACCCCACGGGGCTCAAAGCTACATATGTACACCAGACCTTCGGTAGGTAACACAGCCTGACCCCCTGACATCACGGTGCTCAGTGCTACCTAAACTCCACTCTGTGTATTTGGACAGGGAAGCCACAGTTTCAGTCTCTGTTCTCCACTCTGTGTATTTGGACAGGGAAGCCACAGTTTCAGTCTCTGTTCTCCACTCTGTGTATTTGGACAGGGAAGCCACAGTTTCAGTCTCTGTTCTCCACTCTGTGTATTTGGACAGGGAAGCCACAGTTTCAGGCTCTGTTCTCCACTCTGTGTATTTGGACAGGGAAGCCACAGTTTCAGTCTCTGTTCTCCACTCTGTGTATTTGGACAGGGAAGCCACAGTTTCAGTCTCTGTTCTCCACTCTGTGTATTTGGACAGGGAAGCCACAGTTTCAGTCTCTGTTCTCCACTCTGTGTATTTGGACAGGGAAGCCACAGTTTCAGGCTCTGTTCTCCACTCTGTGTATTTGGACAGGGAAGCCACAGTTTCAGTCTCTGTTCTCCACTCTGTGTATTTGGACAGGGAAGCCACAGTTTCAGTCTCTGTTCTCCACTCTGTGTATTTGGACAGGGAAGCCACAGTTTCAGGCTCTGTTCTCCACTCTGTGTATCTGGACAGGGAAGCCACAGTTTTAGTCTCTGTTCTCCAGCATTCTGTTTCATACCTTTTTATTGTTTGGAAATGAAGACACTATG
This sequence comes from Oncorhynchus mykiss, assembly GCF_013265735.2. Taxonomy (NCBI): domain Eukaryota; kingdom Metazoa; phylum Chordata; class Actinopteri; order Salmoniformes; family Salmonidae; genus Oncorhynchus; species Oncorhynchus mykiss. The sequence goes on from NC_048585.1 coordinate 8,626,757, forward strand.
TCCACACACATGTGAAGACGTCATAGGTATTAAGACAGATTCGTCCATAGTGTTTATTAGTAGTTAAACGTCAGGTTTCTGGTCCCATATTCATAGCAGACTGATTCCATCCAGCTTGTGACTCTACAAACTTGATGGATGCATTTTGCAGTTAGTTTTGGTCGGCGGCAGACTGTCGGTGGTAGACTTAACTAAACAGGAATATTTCATCAGTTCACCTCAGCTAATGCTTCAGACGGTACATTCAGACTGTCGGATTCTCCTGCTCATCTCTTCTGCCCCTGAGATGGTGATTAACACAGACAGAGAATAAACTTTTTATCCTCCCCTCTCCTTCTACTGCCTCCCCCTCTTCTCCTCTCTCCCCCTCTCCTCCTCCTCTCTCCCCCTCTCCTCCTACTCTCCTCCTACTCTCTCCCCCTCTTCTCCTCCTACTGCCTCCCCCTCTTCTCCTCTCTCTCTTCCTACTACCTCCTCTCCCAGGTACCAACCTGTGTGCGGAGGCTAATGGTGGGTGTAGCCACCTATGCCTGTATAAGCCGGTGGGCGTCCAGTGTGCCTGTCCCATTGGTCTAGAGCTGATAGCTGACCTGTCCACCTGCATCGTACCAGAAGCCTTCCTCCTCTTCTCCCGACACACAGACATCAGACGCATCTCCTTGGAAACCAACAACAACAACGTGGCCATCCCGCTGACCGGGGTTAAAGAGGCGTCTGCACTGGACTTCGACATCACCGACAACCGTATCTACTGGACAGATATCACATTGAAGGTAAGGAGGGAGGTGTCTCTCTGGCTCGGAGCCATCAGTTTGACGAAGCAGGCTGATAAAGCCCAGATTACCTTCAGCCCAATAGTAACCCCTCTCTCCTCTCCCCCTCTCTCCTCTCCCCTCTCCCTCTCCCCTCTCCCCCTCTCCCCTCTCCCCTCTCCCTCTCCCCCTCTCCCTCTCTCCTCTCCCTCTCTCCTCTCCCTCTCTCCCTCTCCTCTCTCTCTCTCTCTCCCCTCTCCCTCTCCCTCTCTCCCTCTCCCTCTCTCCCTCTCTCCTCTCCCTCTCTCCCTCTCTCCCTCTCTCCTCTCCCTCTCTCCTCTCCCTCTCTCCTCTCCCTCTCTCCTCTCCCTCTCTCCCTCTCCTCTCCCTCTCTCCTCTCTCTCTCTCCCTCTACTCTCCCTCTCTGCTCTCTCCTCTCCCTCGCTCCCCCTCTCCCTCGCTCCCCCTCGCTCTCCCTCGCTCTCCCTCGCTCTCCCTCGCTCTCCCTCGCTCTCCCTCGCTCTCCCTCGCTCTCCCTCGCTCTCCCTCTCCCTCGCTCTCCCTCTCCCTCGCTCTCCCTCTCCCTCGCTCTCCCTCTCCCTCGCTCTCCCTCTCCCTCGCTCTCCCTCTCCCTCGCTCTCCCTCTCCCTCGCTCTCCCTCTCCCTCGCTCTCCCTCGCTCTCCCTCTCTCTCCTCTCCCTCTCCAGACAATCAGTCGTGCGTTTATGAACGGCAGCGCTCTAGAACATGTGGTGGAGTTTGGCCTGGACTACCCAGAAGGCATGGCGGTGGACTGGTTGGGGAAGAATCTGTACTGGGCCGACACGGGGACCAATCGTATCGAGGTGGCCAAGCTGGATGGACAGCACAGACAGGTCCTAGTCTGGAAGGATCTGGACAGCCCTCGAGCCCTGGCACTGGACCCTGCTGAGGGGTAGGTACTGACTCACCCTGCTGAGGGGTAGGTACTGACTCACCCTGCTGAGGGGTAGGTACTGACTCACCCTGCTGAGGGGTAGGTAGTGACTCGCCCTGCTGAGGGGTAGGTACTGACTCGCCCTGCTGAGGGGTAGGTACTGACTCGCCCTGCTGAGGGGTAGGTACTGACTCGCCCTGCTGAGGGGTAGGTACTGACTCGCCCTGCTGAGGGGTAGGTACTGACTCGCCCTGCTGAGGGGTAGGTACTGACTCGCCCTGCTGAGGGGTAGGTACTGACTCGCCCTGCTGAGGGGTAGGTACTGACTCGCCCTGCTGAGGGGTAGGTAGTGACTCGCCCTGCTGAGGGGTAGGTACTGACTCGCCCTGCTGAGGGGTAGGTACTGACTCGCCCTGCTGAGGGGTAGGTAGTGACTCGCCCTGCTGAGGGGTAGGTAGTGACTCGCCCTGCTGAGGGGTAGGCGCTGACTCGCCCTGCTGAGGGGTAGGCGCTGACTCGCCCTGCTGAGGGGTAGGCGCTGACTCGCCCTGCTGAGGGGTAGGCGCTGACTCGCCCTGCTGAGGGGTAGGCGCTGACTCGCCCTGCTGAGGGGTAGGCGCTGACTCGCCCTGCTGAGGGGTAGGCGCTGACTCGCCCTGCTGAGGGGTAGGCGCTGACTCGCCCTGCTGGGGGCTGACAGCTAGCTAGCAAGCTAATGTAATGACTGGTTCAGGCTAACAGCTAGTTAATGTAATGACTAGTTCAGGCTAACAGCTAGCTAGCAAGCTATTGTAATGACTGGTTCAGGCTAACAGCTAGCTAATGTAATGACTGGGTCAGGCTAACAGCTAGCTAATGTAATGACTGGTTCAGGCTAACAGCTAGCTAATGTAATGACTGGGTCAGGCTAACAGCTAGCTAATGTAATGACTGGGTCAGGCTAACAGCTAGCTAATGTAATGACTGGGTCAGGCTAACAGCTAGCTAATGTAATGACTGGGTCAGGCTAACAGCTAGCTAATGTAATGACTGGTTCAGGCTAACAGCTAGCTAATGTAATGACTGGGTCAGGCTAACAGCTAGCTAATGTAATGACTGGGTCAGGCTAACAGCTAGTTAATGTAATGACTAGTTCAGGCTAACAGCTAGCTAGCAAGCTATTGTAATGACTGGTTCAGGCTAACAGCTAGCTAATGTAATGACTGGTTCAGGCTAACAGCTAGCTAATGTAATGACTGGGTCAGGCTAACAGCTAGCTAATGTAATGACTGGGTCAGGCTAACAGCTAGCTAGTGTAATGACTGGGTCAGGCTAACAGCTAGCTAATGTAATGACTGGGTCAGGCTAACAGCTAGCTAATGTAATGACTGGTTCAGGCTAACAGCTAGCTAATGTAATGACTGGGTTAGGCTAACAGCTAGCTAATGTAATGACTGGGTCAGGCTAACAGCTAGCTAATGTAATGACTGGGTCAGGCTAACAGCTAGCTAGTGTAATGACTTGGTCAGGCTAACAGCTAGCTAGTGATGGACACGTTTCTGTGTACATAATGAAAGGACTAAGACCTCCTCTGCAAAACGTTAAAAACAGATTTCTTGATGAATGTTTACTTAATCTGACCACGTTTTAGAGTGAAGAAAATGCGACCTATATAGTTGCTAGGTAACGCGCTAAAGATTCACGGGAAGAATCCTATGCCAAGGGGGACCAAGTTGGCATAGGATGCCCACTCGATTGAGGCTTCCAACCGGGGCAGTAGAGCTGGATAACGGTGTTCTGTCTGAGATTGTCTAATCTGGGTTTTAGCTCTCTGACTGGATAACGGTGTTCTGTCTGAGATTCAGTCTAATCTGGGTTTTAGAACACCGTTATCCAGTCAGAGGGCTAAAACCCAGATTAGACTGAATCTCAGACAGAACACCGTTATCCAGTCAGAGAGCTAAAACCCAGATTAGACAATCTCAGACAGAACACCGTTATCCAGTCAGAGGGCTGTCTGAGATTCAGTCTAATCTGGGTTTTAGCCCTCTGACTGGATAACGGTGTTCTGTCTGAGATTCAGTCTAATCTGGGTTTTAGCTCTCTGACTGGATAACGGTGTTCTGTCTGAGAATCAGTCTAATCTGGGTTTTAGCCCTCTGACTGGATAACGGTGTTCTGTCTGAGATTCAGTCTAATCTGGGTTTTAGCCCTCTGACTGGATAACGGTGTTCTGTCTGAGATTCAGTCTAATCTGGGTTTTAGCTCTCTGACTGGATAATGGTGTTCTGTCTGAGATTCAGTCTAATCTGGGTTTTAGCTCTCTGACTGGATAACGGTGTTCTGTATGAGATTCAGTCTAATCTGGGTTTTAGCCATCTGACTGGATAACGGTGTTCTGTATGAGATTCAGTCTAATCTGGGTTTTAGCCCTCTGACTGGATAACGGTGTTCTGTCTGAGATTCAGTCTAATCTGGGTTTTAGCCATCTGACTGGATAACGGTGTTCTGTCTGAGAATCAGTCTAATCTGGGTTTTAGCCATCTGACTGGATAACGGTGTTCTGTCTGAGATTCAGTCTAATCTGGGTTTTAGCTCTCTGACTGGATAATGGTGTTCTGTCTGAGATTCAGTCTAATCTGGGTTTTAGCTCTCTGACTGGATAACGGTGTTCTGTCTGAGATTCAGTCTAATCTGGGTTTTAGCCATCTGACTGGATAACGGTGTTCTGTCTGAGATTCAGTCTAATCTGGGTTTTAGCTCTCTGACTGGATAACGGTGTTCTGTCTGAGAATCAGTCTAATCTGGGTTTTAGCCCTCTGACTGGATAACGGTGTTCTGTCTGAGATTCAGTCTAATCTGGGTTTTAGCCATCTGACTGGATAACGGTGTTCTGTCTGAGATTCAGTCTAATCTGGGTTTTAGCTCTCTGACTGGATAACGGTGTTCTGTCTGAGATTCAGTCTAATCTGGGTTTTTGCCCTCTGACTGGATAACGGCGTTCTGTATGAGATTCAGTCTAATCTGGGTTTTAGCTCTCTGTTCTAATGTATCTAACAGTAATGTATTTTTCTAGGTTTATGTACTGGACAGAGTGGGGTGGGAAGCCCAAGATTGACCGCTCAGCGATGGACGGGACGGGTCGGATCACTCTGGTGCCCAATGTGGGCCGAGCCAACGGGCTGACCATCGACTATGCCGAGAGGCGACTGTACTGGACTGACCTGGACACGACACTCATAGAGTCCTCCAACATGCTGGGTGAGTTATCACAGACAGACAGACAGACAGACAGACAGAGGTCTAACTGTTCCCTCTCTCTCCTCTCCTCCTCCTGTCTCCTCCAGATCAAACTATTCCCTCTCTCTCCTCTCCTCCTGTCTCCTCCAGGTCTAACTCTTCCCTCTCTCTCCTCTCCTCCTCCTGTCTCCCCCAGGTCTAACTGTTCCCTCTCTCTCCTCTCCTCCTCCTGTCTCCCCCAGGTCTAACTGTTCCCTCTCCTCTCCTCCTCCTGTCTCCCCCAGGTCTAACTGTTCCCTCTCCTCTCCTCCTCCTGTCTCCCCCAGGTCTAACTGTTCCCTCTCTCTCCTCTCCTCCTCCTGTCTCCTCCAGGTCTAACTGTTCCCTATCCTCCTCCTGTCTCCCCCAGGTCTAACTGTTCCCTCTCTCTCCTCCTCCTGTCTCCCCCAGGTCTAACTGTTCCCTCCTCTCTCTCCTCTCCTCCTGTCTCCTCCAGGTCTAACTGTTCCCTCTCCTCTCCTCCTCCTGTCTCCCCCAGGTCTAACTGTTCCCTCTCCTCTCCTCCTCCTGTCTCCCCCAGGTCTAACTGTTCCCTCTCTCTCCTCTCCTCCTCCTGTCTCCTCCAGGTCTAACTGTTCCCTATCCTCCTCCTGTCTCCCCCAGGTCTAACTGTTCCCTCTCTCTCCTCCTCCTCCTGTCTCCCCCAGGTCTAACTGTTCCCTCTCTCTCCTCCTCCTCCTGTCTCCCCCAGGTCTAACTGTTCCCTCCTCTCCTCCTGTCTCCTCCAGGTCTAACTGTTCCCTCTCCTCTCCTCCTCCTGTCTCCTCTAGGTCTAACTCTTCCTCCTCTGCTCCCCCAGGTCTGGAGCGTGAGGTTATAGCCGACGACCTCCCCCACCCCTTCGGTCTGACCCAGTACCAGGACTACATCTATTGGACGGACTGGTCTCAGCGCAGCATCGAACGGGCCAATAAGACATCGGGCCAGAACCGTACGGTCATCCAGGGTCACCTGGACTACGTGATGGACATCTTGGTCTTCCACTCGTCACGCCAGGGGGGCTGGAACGCCTGCGCCTCCACCAATGGGCAATGCTCACACCTCTGTCTGGCTGTACCAATCAGCAGCTTCGTCTGCGGATGCCCCGCCCACTTCTCCCTCAACAATGACAACAAGACCTGCAGTGGTGAGAGACGCACACACACACACACGGTACTAGGTCTGTAACTGGGCTGTAGCTCCCACAGCATAGCCAAGAAAAACAGCCACAGGCCATTATTCCTCCTCCACCAAACTTTACAGTTGGCACTATGAATTGGGGCAGGTAGTGTTCCCCTGGCATCCTCCTAACCCAGATTAGTCCGTCAGACTGTCAGATGGTGAAGCGTGATTCATCACTCCAGACAAAGTGTTTCCACTGCCCAGAGCTTTACACCACTTCAGCCGACGCTTGGCATTGTCCATGTTGATCTGAAGGCTTGTGTGGGGCTGCTCGGCCATGGAAACCCATTTCATGAAGCTCCCGATGAACAGTTTTTGTGCTGAGAGGCAGTTTGGAACTCGGTAGGGAGGGTTGCAACCGAGGCAGTTTGGAACTTGGTAGGGAGGGTTGCAACCGAGGCAGTTTGGAACTCGGTGGTGAGCGTTGCAACCGAGGCAGTTTGGAACTCGGTGGTGAGCGTTACAACCGAGGCAGTTTGGAACTCGGTGGTGAGCGTTACAACCGAGGCAGTTTGGAACTCGGTGGTGAGCGTTGCAACCGAGGCAGTTTGGAACTCGGTGGTGAGCGTTGCAACCGGGGCAGTTTGGAACTCGGTGGTGAGCGTTACAACCGAGGCAGTTTGGAACTCGGTGGTGAGCGTTGCAACCGAGGCAGTTTGGAACTCGGTGGTGAGCGTTGCAACCGAGGCAGTTTGGAACTCGGTGGTGAGCGTTACAACCGAGGCAGTTTGGAACTCGGTGGTGAGCGTTGCAACAGGGGCAGTTTGGAACTCGGTGGTGAGCGTTGCAACCGGGGCAGTTTGGAACTCGGTGGTGAGCGTTACAACAGGGGCAGTTTGGAACTCGGTGGTGAGCGTTGCAACCGAGGCAGTTTGGAACTCGGTGGTGAGCGTTGCAACCGAGGCAGTTTGGAACTCGGTGGTGAGCGTTGCAACCGGGGCAGTTTGGAACTCGGTGGTGAGCGTTGCAACCGAGGCAGTTTGGAACTCGGTGGTGAGCGTTGCAACAGGGGCAGTTTGGAACTCGGTGGTGAGGGTTGCAACCGAGGCAGTTTGGAACTCGGTGGTGAGCGTTGCAACCGAGGCAGTTTGGAACTCGGTGGTGAGCGTTGCAACCGAGGCAGTTTGGAACTCGGTGGTGAGCGTTACAACCGAGGCAGTTTGGAACTCGGTGGTGAGCGTTACAACCGAGGCAGTTTGGAACTCGGTGGTGAGCGTTGCAACCGAGGCAGTTTGGAACTCGGTGGTGAGCGTTACAACCGAGGCAGTTTGGAACTCGGTGGTGAGCGTTACAACCGAGGCAGTTTGGAACTCGGTGGTGAGCGTTACAACCGAGGCAGTTTGGAACTCGGTGGTGAGCGTTGCAACAGGGGCAGTTTGGAACTCGGTGGTGAGCGTTGCAACAGGGGCAGTTTGGAACTCGGTGGTGAGTGTTGCAACCGAGGCAGTTTGGAACTCGGTGGTGAGCGTTGCAACAGGGGCAGTTTGGAACTCGGTGGTGAGGGTTGCAACCGAGGCAGTTTGGAACTCGGTGGTGAGCGTTGCAACCGAGGCAGTTTGGAACTCGGTAGGGAGGGTTGCAACCGAGGCAGTTTGGAACTCGGTGGTGAGGGTTGCAACCGAGGCAGTTTGGAACTCGGTGGTGAGCGTTGCAACCGGGGCAGTTTGGAACTCGGTGGTGAGCGTTGCAACCGAGGCAGTTTGGAACTCGGTGGTGAGTGTTGCAACAGGGGCAGTTTGGAACTCGGTGGTGAGCGTTGCAACCGGGGCAGTTCGGAACTCGGTGGTGAGCGTTGCAACCGAGGCAGTTTGGAACTCGGTGGTGAGCGTTGCAACCGGGGCAGTTTGGAACTCGGTGGTGAGCGTTGCAACCGAGGCAGTTTGGAACTCGGTGGTGAGCGTTGCAACCGAGGCAGTTTGGAACTCGGTGGTGAGTGTTGCAACTGGGGCAGTTTGGAACTCGGTGGTGAGCGTTGCAACCGAGGCAGTTTGGAACTCGGTGGTGAGCGTTGCAACAGGGGCAGTTTGGAACTCGGTGGTGAGCGTTGCAACAGGGGCAGTTTGGAACTCGGTGGTGAGCGTTGCAACAGGGGCAGTTTGGAACTCGGTGGTGAGGGTTGCAACCGAGGCAGTTTGGAACTCGGTAGGGAGGGTTGCAACCGAGGCAGTTTGGAACTCGGTAGGGAGGGTTGCAACAGGGGCAGTTTGGAACTCGGTGGTGAGCGTTGCAACCGAGGCAGTTTGGAACTCGGTGGTGAGCGTTGCAACCGAGGCAGTTTGGAACTCGGTGGTGAGCGTTACAACCGAGGCAGTTTGGAACTCGGTGGTGAGCGTTACAACCGAGGCAGTTTGGAACTCGGTGGTGAGCGTTGCAACCGAGGCAGTTTGGAACTCGGTGGTGAGCGTTACAACCGAGGCAGTTTGGAACTCGGTGGTGAGCGTTACAACAGGGGCAGTTTGGAACTCGGTGGTGAGCGTTACAACCGAGGCAGTTTGGAACTCGGTGGTGAGCGTTACAACAGGGGCAGTTTGGAACTCGGTAGGGAGGGTTGCAACCGAGGCAGTTTGGAACTCGGTGGTGAGGGTTGCAACCGAGGCAGTTTGGAACTCGGTGGTGAGCGTTGCAACCGAGGCAGTTTGGAACTCGGTGGTGAGCGTTGCAACCGAGGCAGTTTGGAACTCGGTGGTGAGCGTTGCAACCGAGGCAGTTTGGAACTCGGTGGTGAGCGTTACAACCGAGGCAGTTTGGAACTCGGTGGTGAGCGTTACAACCGAGGCAGTTTGGAACTCGGTGGTGAGCGTTGCAACCGAGGCAGTTTGGAACTCGGTGGTGAGCGTTACAACCGAGGCAGTTTGGAACTCGGTGGTGAGCGTTACAACAGGGGCAGTTTGGAACTCGGTGGTGAGCGTTACAACCGAGGCAGTTTGGAACTCGGTGGTGAGCGTTACAACAGGGGCAGTTTGGAACTCGGTAGGGAGGGTTGCAACCGAGGCAGTTTGGAACTCGGTGGTGAGGGTTGCAACCGAGGCAGTTTGGAACTCGGTGGTGAGCGTTGCAACCGAGGCAGTTTGGAACTCGGTGGTGAGCGTTACAACCGAGGCAGTTTGGAACTCGGTGGTGAGCATTACAACAGGGGTAGTTTGGAACTCGGTGGTGAGCGTTACAACAGGGGCAGTTTGGAACTCGGTGGTGAGCGTTGCAACCGAGGCAGTTTGGAACTCGGTGGTGAGTGTTACAACCGAGGCAGTTTGGAACTCGGTGGTGAGCGTTACAACCGAGGCAGTTTGGAACTCGGTGGTGAGCGTTGCAACCGAGGCAGTTTGGAACTCGGTGGTGAGCGTTGTAACAGGGGCAGTTTGGAACTCGGTGGTGAGCGTTGCAACCGAGGCAGTTTGGAACTCGGTGGTGAGCGTTGCAACCGAGGCAGTTTGGAACTCGGTGGTGAGCGTTGCAACCGGGGCAGTTTGGAACTCGGTGGTGAGCGTTGCAACCGAGGCAGTTTGGAACTCGGTGGTGAGCGTTGCAACAGGGGCAGTTTGGAACTCGGTGGTGAGGGTTGCAACCGAGGCAGTTTGGAACTCGGTGGTGAGCGTTGCAACCGAGGCAGTTTGGAACTCGGTGGTGAGCGTTGCAACCGAGGCAGTTTGGAACTCGGTGGTGAGCGTTGCAACAGGGGCAGTTTGGAACTCGGTGGTGAGGGTTGCAACCGAGGCAGTTTGGAACTCGGTGGTGAGCGTTGCAACCGAGGCAGTTTGGAACTCGGTAGGGAGGGTTGCAACCGAGGCAGTTTGGAACTCGGTGGTGAGGGTTGCAACCGAGGCAGTTTGGAACTCGGTGGTGAGCGTTGCAACCGGGGCAGTTTGGAACTCGGTGGTGAGCGTTGCAACCGAGGCAGTTTGGAACTCGGTGGTGAGTGTTGCAACAGGGGCAGTTTGGAACTCGGTGGTGAGCGTTGCAACCGGGGCAGTTCGGAACTCGGTGGTGAGCGTTGCAACCGAGGCAGTTTGGAACTCGGTGGTGAGCGTTGCAACCGGGGCAGTTTGGAACTCGGTGGTGAGCGTTGCAACCGAGGCAGTTTGGAACTCGGTGGTGAGCGTTGCAACCGAGGCAGTTTGGAACTCGGTGGTGAGTGTTGCAACTGGGGCAGTTTGGAACTCGGTGGTGAGCGTTGCAACCGAGGCAGTTTGGAACTCGGTGGTGAGCGTTGCAACAGGGGCAGTTTGGAACTCGGTGGTGAGCGTTGCAACAGGGGCAGTTTGGAACTCGGTGGTGAGCGTTGCAACAGGGGCAGTTTGGAACTCGGTGGTGAGGGTTGCAACCGAGGCAGTTTGGAACTCGGTAGGGAGGGTTGCAACCGAGGCAGTTTGGAACTCGGTAGGGAGGGTTGCAACAGGGGCAGTTTGGAACTCGGTGGTGAGCGTTGCAACCGAGGCAGTTTGGAACTCGGTGGTGAGCGTTGCAACCGAGGCAGTTTGGAACTCGGTGGTGAGCGTTACAACCGAGGCAGTTTGGAACTCGGTGGTGAGCGTTACAACCGAGGCAGTTTGGAACTCGGTGGTGAGCGTTGCAACCGAGGCAGTTTGGAACTCGGTGGTGAGCGTTACAACCGAGGCAGTTTGGAACTCGGTGGTGAGCGTTACAACAGGGGCAGTTTGGAACTCGGTGGTGAGCGTTACAACCGAGGCAGTTTGGAACTCGGTGGTGAGCGTTACAACAGGGGCAGTTTGGAACTCGGTAGGGAGGGTTGCAACCGAGGCAGTTTGGAACTCGGTGGTGAGGGTTGCAACCGAGGCAGTTTGGAACTCGGTGGTGAGCGTTGCAACCGAGGCAGTTTGGAACTCGGTGGTGAGCGTTGCAACCGAGGCAGTTTGGAACTCGGTGGTGAGCGTTGCAACCGAGGCAGTTTGGAACTCGGTGGTGAGCGTTACAACCGAGGCAGTTTGGAACTCGGTGGTGAGCGTTACAACCGAGGCAGTTTGGAACTCGGTGGTGAGCGTTGCAACCGAGGCAGTTTGGAACTCGGTGGTGAGCGTTACAACCGAGGCAGTTTGGAACTCGGTGGTGAGCGTTACAACAGGGGCAGTTTGGAACTCGGTGGTGAGCGTTACAACCGAGGCAGTTTGGAACTCGGTGGTGAGCGTTACAACAGGGGCAGTTTGGAACTCGGTAGGGAGGGTTGCAACCGAGGCAGTTTGGAACTCGGTGGTGAGGGTTGCAACCGAGGCAGTTTGGAACTCGGTGGTGAGCGTTGCAACCGAGGCAGTTTGGAACTCGGTGGTGAGCGTTACAACCGAGGCAGTTTGGAACTCGGTGGTGAGCATTACAACAGGGGTAGTTTGGAACTCGGTGGTGAGCGTTACAACAGGGGCAGTTTGGAACTCGGTGGTGAGCGTTGCAACCGAGGCAGTTTGGAACTCGGTGGTGAGTGTTACAACCGAGGCAGTTTGGAACTCGGTGGTGAGCGTTACAACCGAGGCAGTTTGGAACTCGGTGGTGAGCGTTGCAACCGAGGCAGTTTGGAACTCGGTGGTGAGCGTTGTAACAGGGGCAGTTTGGAACTCGGTGGTGAGCGTTGCAACCGAGGCAGTTTGGAACTCGGTGGTGAGCGTTGCAACCGAGGCAGTTTGGAACTCGGTGGTGAGTGTTGCAACCGGGGCAGTTTGGAACTCGGTGGTGAGCGTTGCAACCGAGAACGGAGTGTTTTTACTTGCTGCACTCAGCGGTTTCTGTGAGCTTGTGTGGTCTACCACTTCCCGGCTGAACCGTTGTTGCTCCTAGACGTTTTCCACTTCACAATAACAGCAGTTGACAGTTGACCAGGGGCAGCTCTAGCAGAGCAGACATTTGACAAACTGACTTGTTGGAAATATGACATCCTATATGAAAGTCACTGAGCTCTTCAGTAGGGGTCATTCTACTGACAATGTTTGTCTATTGAGATTGTATGGCTGTATGCTCAATTTTATACACCTGTCAGCAAAGCTGTGGCTGAAACAGCCGAATCCACTAATTTGAAGGGGTGTTGACATACAGCTGGTCATATACTGTAGATGCCCCCACAGCTATGCTGACCAGGGGAGAGATGCCCCCACAGCTATGCTGACCAGGGGAGAGAGAACCCACTGAGCCACCCACTGTGATCATTATTCAGACATCACATGCTTGATTCTCTCTCTGTCTGTCTCGGTCTCTTTCCCTCTTCATATCTCTCCTCTCTCTGTCTCTCTCTCTCTCCATTCATTTCTCATCCAAAGTAATTGTTGTAATGGTCTCTTCCCCCTCTCCTCCTCCAGCCCCTACGTCGTTCCTCTTGTTCAGTCAGAAGTCAGCCATTAACCGGATGGTGATGGATGAGCATCAGTCTCCTGACATCATCCTTCCCATCCACAGTCTGAGGAATGTCAGGGCTATAGACTACGACCCCCTGGATAAACAGCTGTACTGGATCGACTCCAAACAGAACGCAATCCGCAGAGCGCAGGAGAACGGGAACATGGTAGGTCCACTGATCCAGACCCTGCCTCCATAAACCACATCGGGGCGTAGATCACTGTGTTACGGGTTTACCAGGTCAACACCATTTGACTGACTGCCTGTTCCTCCTATCCAATCAGAGCATGATTTTACTGACTGCCTGTTCCTCCTATCCTATCAGAGTATGATTTGACTGACGGCCTGTTCCTCCTATCCTATCAGAGTATGATTTGACTGACGGCCTGTTCCTCCTATCCTATCATAGTATGATTTGACTGACGGCCTGTTCCTCCTATCCTATCATAGTATGATTTGACTGACGGCCTGTTCCTCCTATCAGAGTATGATTTGACTGACTGCCTGTTCCTCCTATCCTATCATAGTATGATTTGACTGACGGCCTTTTCCTCCTATCCTATCAGAGTATGATTTGACTGACGGCCTGTTCCTCCTATCCAATCAGAGTATGATTTGACTGACGGCCTGTTCCTCCTATCCTATCAGAGTATGATTTGACTGACGGCCTGTTCCTCCTATCAGAGTATGATTTGACTGACGGCCTGTTCCTCCTATCAGAGTATGATTTGACTGACGGCCTGTTCCTCCTATCAGAGTATGATTTGACTGACGGTCTGTTCCTCCTATCCTATCAGAGTATGATTTGACTGATGGCCTGTTCCTCCTATCAGAGTATGATTTGACTGACGGCCTGTTCCTCCTATCCAATCAGAGTATGATTTGACTGACGGCCTGTTCCTCCTATCCTATCAGAGTATGATTTGACTGACGGCCTGTTCCTCCTATCAGAGTATGATTTGACTGACTGCCTGTTCCTCCTATCCTATCAGAGTATGATTTGACTGACGGTCTGTTCCTCCTATCCTATCAGAGTATGATTTGACTGATGGCCTGTTCCTCCTATCAGAGTATGATTTGACTAACGGCCTGTTCCTCCTATCCTATCAGAGTATGACGGTGGTGTGGAGCCAAGTGGGTGGTCCTAACCTGGGCCTCCAGCCGTTTGACCTGAGCATCGACATCTACAGCCGCTTCATCTACTGGACCAGCGAGGTCACTAATGTCATTAACGTGACGAGGACAGACGGCAGCCGGGTGGGAGTGGTGCTGAGAGGAGAACACGACAGACCCAGAGCCATCGTGGTCAACCCAGAGCGAGGGTTAGTAGTTGAAGAAACGCTCTGTGATGTCTCTCTTCCTCTGTTTTGTGGGGTCACAGACAGACTCCTGTCCCAGAGGGGGCCCTCGTCGTGTTTTACTTGGCCTGTACTACGGGGCTAAATGATTCACCCAAAATAAATGTGAAAAGTATAATAACCGTTTGGTAGAAATGAAACGGAACCGTTTGGAGAATATGGCACAAATGATTAGACCAAAGACGAGGACACAACGGTTCACGAGACTGAATCCGAACATCACACTGTTGATTTGATGGCCATTTTACATTTACTGTACCCTTCACCTCGTGTTGATAACGACATCCTGGAAAATGTGGGGTAGGACCGTTCCTGGGAAAATGTGGGGTAGGACTGTTCCTGGAAAATTGTGGGGTAGGACTGTTCCTGGAAAATTGTGGGGTAGGACCGTTCCTGGGAAAATGTGGGGTAGGACCCTTCCTGGGAAAATCTTGGGTAGGACCGTTCCTGGGAAATTGTGAGGTAGGACTGTTCCTGGGAAATTGTGGGGTAGGACTGTTCCTGGGAAAATGTGGGGTAGGACTGTTCCTGGGAAAATGTGGGGTAGGACCTTTCCTGGGGAAATGTGGGTTAGGACCGTTCCTGGGGAAATGTGGGGTAGGACTGTTCCTGGGGAAATGTGGGGTAGGACTGTTCCTGGGAAAATGTGGGGTAGGACTGTTCCTGGGGAAATGTGGGGTAGGACTGTTCCTGGGGAAATGTTGGGGTAGGACTGTTCCTGGGGAAATGTGGGTTAGGACCGTTCCTGGGGAAATGTGGGGTAGGACTGTTCCTGGGGAAATGTTGGGGTAGGACTGTTCCTGGGGAAATGTGGGGTAGGACTGTTCCTGGGGAAATGTGGGGTAGGACTGTTCCTGGGGAAATGTGGGGGAGGTGCACCATAAGACAAATACTGTTATGTACCTCTCCAGATGTCCACAGCCGTCAGGTCTGTTAATATAGTCTCCCTCTCTCTCCAGGTACATGTACTTTACCAACCTGCAGGAGCGCAGTCCTAAGATAGAACGAGCAGCGCTCGACGGGACAGAGAGAGAGGTGTTGTTCTTCAGTGGCCTGGGGAAGCCCGTTGCCCTGGCCATAGACAATGAGGTCGGCAAGCTGTTCTGGGTCGACTCAGACCTCCGACGCATCGAGAGCAGTGACCTATCAGGTGCCTACCAACCTCATGTCAGCCAATCACTGATCTGCCTGGCCGAGGTCATAGCCAATCACTGATCTGCCTGGCCGAGGTCATAGCCAATCACTGATCTGCCTGGCCGAGGTCATAGCCAATCACTGCTCCGTTCCTTCACTTCCTGACCCTTTTTACCTTCTTCCTTGTTTTGCCTCTCCCCCCTCCTCCAGGAGCCAATCGGATTGTGATTGAGGACTCCAACATCCTCCAGCCGGTTGGTCTGACGGTGTTTGGTAACCACCTGTACTGGATCGACCGTCAGCAGCAGATGATCGAACGCATCGACAAGACGACCAGGGAGGGAAGGACCAAGATCCAGGCTCGCATTGCCTCTCTCAGCGACATTCACGCTGTCTACGACCTCGACATGAGCGAGTACAGTAAGTATTCTGACCTCTGACCCCTGACCCCTCTACTCAGCAGCTAGACATGAGAGTACAGATAGTATTCTGACCCCTCTACTTAGCAGCTAGACATGAGAGTACAGATAGTATTCTGACCTCTAACCCCTGACCCCTCTACTCAGCAACTAGACATGAGAGTACAGATAGTATCCTGACCCCTCTACTTAGCAGCTAGACATGAGTACAGTAAGTATTCTAACCCCTGACCTCTCTACTCAGCAGCTAGACATGAGTACAGATAGTATTCTGACCTCTGACCCCTCTACTCAGCAGCTAGACATGAGAGTACAGATCGTATTCTGACCTCTAACCCCTGACCCCTCTACTCAGCAGCTAGACATGAGTACAGATAGTATTCTGACCCCTGACCCCTCTACTCAGCAGCTATACATGAGTACAGTACCTTGACCTAGAATAATAACCTTGTTTGAATTGTCCAAATATAAATGAGGTGATATAGAAGGGTATTGTTCCACTGTCATTCTGTGGTCCATTAAGACCTGCACATAGAAGTCCTGGTTTCCCCGTGGCCATGAAACTAAGGAGTGTTTTAACGATGCATCACGTGTCTGTTGGTACAGCATGGCGCTGGCGAAGCCATAGGTTGGGAGCTCCGTTCCCACCAGGGGAGTCAGTACCATTTAAAAAGTATGAAAATATATGCACTCATTACTGTACGTCGTTTTGGATCAGAGCGTTTGCAAAATGACCAAATGAAATCTTTCTTTACAACGCCCGACGATGTAACATGCGTTTCCCAAAACGCCACGCAGAAAGTGCTGTCGTTGGAGGAAATGTCAATACTGTTGGGGTCAAACGAAAGGGAGTGTCGCTCTCAGATCAGCATTCTACATTGTCATTATTCCACAATACTGATGATGGATCAGCTCCTAGAGATATTACCATCTATGGCTTCAATACTGATGGATCAGCTCCTAGAGATATTACCATCTATGGCTACAATACTGATGGATCAGAGATATTACCATATATGGCTTCAATACTGATGGATCAGAGATATGACCATCTATGGCTACAATACTGATGGATCAGAGATATGACCATCTATGGCTACAATACTGATGGATCAGAGATATGACCATCTATGGCTTCAATACTGATGGATCAGCTCCTAGAGATATTACCATCTATGGCTACAATACTGATGGATCAGAGATATTACCATATATGGCTTCAATACTGATGGATCAGAGATATGACCATCTATGGCTACAATACTGATGATGGATCAGATATATTATCATCTATGGCTACAATACTGATCATGGATCAGAGATATTACCATCTATGGCTAAAATACTGATGATGGATCAGAGATAAGACCATCTATGGCTACAATACTGATGGATCCGAGATATTACCATCTATGGCTACAATACTGATTGGATCAGAGATATTACCATCTATGGCTACAATACTGATGGATCAGAGATATTATCATCTATGGCTACAATACTGATGATGGATCAGATATATTACCATCTATGGCTACAATACTGATGGATCAGAGATATTGCCATCTATGGCTACAATACTGATGATGGATCAGATATATTACCATCTATGGCTACAATATTGATGGATCAGAGATATTGCCATCTATGGCTAAAATACTGATGATGGATCAGATATATTACCATCTATGGCTACAATACTGATGGATCAGAGATATTATCATCTATGGCTACAATATTGATGATGGATCAGAGATATTACCATCTATGGCTACAATACTGATGATGGATCAGAGATATTACCATCTATGGCTACAATACTGATGATGGATCAGAGATATTACCATCTATGGCTACAATACTGATGATGGATCAGAGATATTACCATCTATGGCTACAATACTGATGATGGATCAGAGATATTACCATCTATGGCTACAATACTGATGATGGATCAGAGATATTACCATCTATGGCTACAATACTGATGATGGATCAGAGATATTACCATCTATGGCTTCACACATTGAGGCGGATTATTCTAATTCTTACCCTCTAATAATGCATTAAATCACTGATTTGGCACATCATTCATCACGTTAGGCTACACATCATGAAATATATTGACCAATCACAGACAGCAGCCGACAAGTAGAAAAATAGAACTGAATTGAACATGACATTCATTTAAATATGATTTAAATATTCATTTGAATATGATTTAAATATTCATTTAAATATGATTTAAATATTCATTTGAATATGATTTAAATCGGCCTATAGCCTACTGTTTTATTTTATACAGTCCTCTCGGTTTGAATTTGAAGCATCTTTTTATACTTCGCTTGTTTGAATTCATGGCAGAAACCTTGTCAACTTTGTTTGTTCTGAAGTTATCGGCGGTCACAGAGAGACGGATAAACCGTGTGGTTCTATGTTCAGCAGAGATCTGCTGTGTTTAAAGTGATGCAGGAGAGGGAAAGCATCTAACAATGCTCTTAGCTGTTCTGCGAGTGGTCTGACTGAGGCAGGTGTTAGACCTGCGAGTGGTCTGACTGAGGCAGGTGTTAGACCTGCGAGTGGTCTGACTGAGGCAGGTGTTAGACCTGCGAGTGGTCTGACTGAGGCAGGCGTTAGACCTGCGAGTGGTCTGACCGAGGCAGGCGTTAGACCTGCGAGTGGTCTGACCGAGGCAGGCGTTAGACCTGCGAGTGGTCTGACCGAGGCAGGCGTTAGACCTGCGAGTGGTCTGACCGAGGCAGGCGTTAGATTAGACCTGCGAGTGGTCTGACCGAGGCAGGCGTTAGATTAGACCTGCGAGTGGTCTGACCGAGGCAGG
Organism: Oncorhynchus mykiss; assembly: GCF_013265735.2. Lineage (NCBI taxonomy): Eukaryota > Metazoa > Chordata > Actinopteri > Salmoniformes > Salmonidae > Oncorhynchus > Oncorhynchus mykiss. Next base: position 8,644,945 of record NC_048585.1, read on the forward strand.
CGTTAGACCAGACCTGCGAGTGGTCTGACCGAGGCAGGCGTTAGACCAGACCTGCGTGTGGTCTGACCGAGGCAGGCGTTAGATTAGACCTGCGAGTGGTCTGACCGAGGCAGGCGTTAGATTAGACCTGCGAGTGGTCTGACCGAGGCAGGCGTTAGATTAGACCTGCGAGTGGTCTGACCGAGGCAGGCGTTAGATTAGACCTGCGAGTGGTCTGACCGAGGCAGGCGTTAGATTAGACCTGCGAGTGGTCTGACCGAGGCAGGCGTTAGATTAGACCTGCGAGTGGTCTGACCGAGGCAGGCGTTAGATTAGACCTGCGAGTGGTCTGACCGAGGCAGGCGTTAGATTAGACCTGCGAGTGGTCTGACCGAGGCAGGCGTTAGACCACAAGCGTTGTGAAGTGCAACAATAATTCAGTTGAGATTTAACGGTGAACTTAGACTTAAGATGGTTTGTGGAAACGGGCCCAGTACTAGTATAGGACTGTTGACACCTCTGGTCTCAGAGATCAACTTTCTCCATGTTGTTCCTGAACTCTGACCTCACTCCTCTCCTTCAGGTAAGCACCCTTGTACCTGGGACAACGGAGGCTGTTCTCACATCTGTATCGTCAAGGGAGACGGAACCACACGCTGCTCCTGTCCTGTTCATCTGGTCCTTCTGCAGAATGAACTCTCCTGTGGAGGTAGAACCCCTGACCTCTGACCCTGCGCTGCTGGTCACAGCTTTACACTTGATAGTGAACTATGAAGATAGACTGACATGAAATGATATCCCTACCGTAACACGTAGAGCATTGTGTGTTACCTGTCTCTCTTCCCCCAGAACAGTTGTAACCTGTCTCTCCTCCCCCAGAACAGTTGTAACCTGTCTCTCCTCCCCCAGAACAGTTGTAACCCGTCTCTCCTCCCCCAGAACAGTTGTAACCCGTCTCTCCTCCCCCAGAACCCCCCACCTGTTCTCCAGAACAGTTCTCCTGTGTGTCCGGGGAGGTGGACTGTATTCCCCACGCGTGGCGGTGTGACGGCTACCCAGAGTGTGATGACAGCAGCGACGAGGGAGACTGTCCTGTCTGTTCAGATTCAGAGTTTCAGTGTGACTCCAGACAGTGTGTTGACCTCAGCCTCCGCTGCAACGGAGAGGTCAACTGTCAGGATCGCTCAGACGAGAACAAATGTGAAGGTAAGGACAGGAACACACACAGAGAAGGAGAGACACATCTCACACACACACAGAGAGGGAGAGACACATCTCACACACACACAGAGAGGGGGAGACACATCTCACACACACACAGAGAGGGGGAGACACATCTCACACACACACAGAGAAGGAGAGACACATCTCACACACACACAGAGGGAGAGACACATCTCACACACGTGTGTGTGTTATTGAACCGGGTTAAAACCTCTCCTCTCCAGTCTAATGTAGATTACTGCTGAACCTGGTTTAACCTGGTTTAATTTATTGTTAACGTGGTTTAACCCTCTCCAGTCTAATGTAGATTACTGCTGAACCTGGTTTAACCCTCTCCAGTCTAATGTAGATTACTGCTGAACCTGGTTTAACCCTCTCCAGTCTAATGTAGATTACTGCTGAACCTGGTTTAACCCTCTCCAGTCTAATGTAGATTACTGCTGAACCTGGTTTCACCTGGTTTAAACCTGGTTTAATTTACCGTGGTTTAACCCTCTCCAGTCTAATGTAGATTACTGCTGAACCTGGTTTAACCTGGTTTAATTTAGCGTGGTTTAACCCTCTCCAGTCTAATGTAGATTACTGCTGAACCTGGTTTAACCCTCTCCAGTCTAATGTAGATTACTGCTGAACCTGGTTTAACCCTCTCCAGTCTAATGTAGATTACTGCTGAACCTGGTTTAACCCTCTCCAGTCTAATGTAGATTACTGCTGAACCTGGTTTCACCTGGTTTAAACCTGGTTTAATTTACCGTGGTTTAACCCTCTCCAGTCTAATGTAGATTACTGCTGAACCTGGTTTAACCTGGTTTAATTTAGCGTGGTTTAACCCTCTCCAGTCTAATGTAGATTACTGCTGAACCTGGTTTAACCTGGTTTAAACCTGGTTTAATTTAGCGTGGTTTAACCCTCTCCAGTCTAATGTAGATTACTGCTGAACCTGGTTTAAACCTGGTTTAATTTAGCGTGGTTTAACCCTCTCCAGTCTAATGTAGATTACTGCTGAACCTGGTTTAACCTGGTTTAAACCTGGTTTAACCCTCTCCAGTCTAATGTAGATTACTGCTGAACCTGGTTTAACCTGGTTTAAACCTGGTTTAACCCTCTCCAGTCTAATGTAGATTACTGCTGAACCTGGTTGAACCTGGTTTAAACCTGGTTTAATTTACCGTGGTTTAACCCTCTCTAGTGCGTTGCTCTCCGGACCACTTCAGCTGTTCTAGCGGTCAGTGTGTGGGGAAACATCAGAAGTGTGACCACTCTACAGACTGCTCTGACAACTCGGACGAGATGGGCTGCTGTAAGTCTATTCAATTATAGATCTGATCCTAGGACAGTTTATCTCATGAGGAAGAGGGAGGTTTTTCTATAGTGTGTCTACATGACAGATCTGATCCTAGGACAGTTTATCTCATGAGGAAGAGGGAGGTTTTTCTATAGTGTGTCTACATGACAGATCTGATCCTAGGACAGTTTATCTCATGAGGAAGAGGGAGGTTTTTCTATAGTGTGTCCTCATGACAGATCTGATCCTAGACCAGTTTATCTATAGTGTGTCTACATGACAGATCTGATCCTAGACCAGTTTATCTATAGTGTGTCTACATGACAGATCTGATCCTAGACCAGTTTATCTATAGTGTGTCCTCATGACAGATCTGATCCTAGACCAGTTTATCTATAGTGTGTCTACATGACAGATCTGATCCTAGACCAGTTTATCTATAGTGTGTCTAAATGACAGATCTGATCCTAGACCAGTTTATCTATAGTGTGTCCTCATGACAGATCTGATCCTAGACCAGTTTATCTATAGTGTGTCCTCATGACACATCTGATCCTAGACCAGTTTATCTATAGTGTGTCCTCATGACAGATCTGATCCTAGACCAGTTTATCTATAGTGTGTCTACATGACAGATCTGATCCTAGACCAGTTTATCTATAGTGTGTCTACATGACAGATCTGATCCTAGACCAGTTTATCTATAGTGTGTTCCAACTACCTGCCTAAAAGGTAGCATTTCACCTGCTGTATCTCTCAACTAAACATGGAATAATGTCCTTCTAGTAAGCCCCTCCTCTGCCCCCCCCCCAGACCCGACTGAAGAGCCGTCCTCCCAGCCCACCAACACCATCGGCTCCATTGTGGGGGTTGTCATGGCGCTGTTTGTGGTGGGCGCCATCTACTTGGTGTGCCAGCGCGTGCTCTGTCCCCAGATGAAGGATGACAGGGAGACGGTGACCAATGACTTGGTGGTCCACGGCCCTTCTGTTTCTCTGGGTTATGTACCTCACCCTGCCTCTCTGTCCGGGTCTCTGCCAGGTAGGACCGCTCGCCACACCACACAGACAGATTGATCAGCTCCTAGAGAGATATCACCATCTATAGCTACAATCTGCATGTGACCAATACAATTTGATGAGACACCCCAGTCCAAACCTCATAACCCCCAGTCCGAACCTCATAACCCCCAGTCCGAACCTCATAACCCCCAGTCCAAACCTCATAACCCCCAGTCCAAACCTCATAACCCCCAGTCCGAACCTCATAACCCCCAGTCCGAACCTCATAACCGCCAGTCCGAACCTCATAACCCCCAGTCCGAACCTCATAACCCCCAGTCCGAACCTCATAACCCCCAGTCCGAACCTCATAACCCCCAGTCCGAACCTCATAACCCCCAGTCCGAACCTCATAACCCCCAGTCCGAACCTCATAACCCCCAGTCCGAACCTCATAACCCCCAGTCCGAACCTCATAACCCCCAGTCCGAACCTCATAACCCCAGTCCAAACCTCATAACCCCAGTCCAAACCCCAGTCCGAACCTCATAACCCCCAGTCCAAACCTCATAACCCCAGTCCAAACCTCATAACCCCCAGTCCGAACCTCATAACCCCCAGTCCAAACCTCATAACCCCCAGTCCAAACCTCATAACCCCCAGTCCGAACCTCATAACCCCCAGTCCGAACCTCATAACCCCCAGTCCGAACCTCATAACCCCCAGTCCGAACCTCATAACCCCCAGTCCGAACCTCATAACCCCCAGTCCGAACCTCATAACCCCCAGTCCGAACCTCATAACCCCCAGTCCGAACCTCATAACCCCCAGTCCGAACCTCATAACCCCCAGTCCGAACCTCATAACCCCAGTCCAAACCTCATAACCCCAGTCCAAACCCCAGTCCGAACCTCATAACCCCCAGTCCAAACCTCATAACCCCAGTCCAAACCTCATAACCCCCAGTCCAAACCTCATAACCCCCAGTCCAAACCTCATAACCCCCAGTCCGAACCTCATAACCCCCAGTCCAAACCTCATAACCCCAGTCCGAACCTCATAACCCCCAGTCCGAACCTCATAACCCCCAGTCCGAACCTCATAACCCCCAGTCCGAACCTCATAACCCCCAGTCCGAACCTCATAACCCCCAGTCCGAACCTCATAACCCCCAGTCCAAACCTCATAACCCCCAGTCCGAACCTCATAACCCCCAGTCCAAACCTCATAACCCCCAGTCCAAACCTCATAACCCCCAGTCCAAACCCCAGTCCGAACCTCATAACCCCCAGTCCGAACCTCATAACCCCAGTCCGAACCTCATAACCCCCAGTCCAAACCTCATAACCCCCAGTCCAAACCTCATAACCCCCAGTCCAAACCCCAGTCCAAACCTCATAACCCCCAGTCCAAACCTCATAACCCCCAGTCCAAACCTCATAACCCCCAGTCCAAACCTCATAACCCCAGTCCTAACCCCAGTCCGAACCTCATAACCCCCAGGCCAAACCTCATAACCCCCAGTCCAAACCTCATAACCCCCAGTCCAAACCTCATAACCCCCAGTCCAAACCTCATAACCCCCAGTCCAAACCCCAGTCCGAACCTCATAACCCCCAGTCCGAACCTCATAACCCCCAGTCCGAACCTCATAACCCCCAGTCCGAACCTCATAACCCCCAGTCCGAACCTCATAACCCCCAGTCCGAACCTCATAACCCCAGTCCAAACCTCATAACCCCAGTCCAAACCCCAGTCCGAACCTCATAACCCCCAGTCCAAACCTCATAACCCCAGTCCAAACCCCAGTCTGAACCTCATAACCCCCAGTCCAAACCTCATAACCCCCAGTCCAAACCTCATAACCCCCAGTCCAAACCTCATAACCCCCAGTCCAAACCTCATAACCCCCAGTCCAAACCTCATAACCCCCAGTCCAAACCCCAGTCCGAACCTCATAGCCCCCAGTCCGAACCTCATAACCCCAGTCCGAACCTCATAACCCCCAGTCCAAACCTCATAACCCCCAGTCCAAACCTCATAACCCCCAGTCCAAACCCCAGTCCAAACCTCATAACCCCCAGTCCAAACCTCATAACCCCCAGTCCAAACCTCATAACCCCCAGTCCAAACCTCATAACCCCAGTCCGAACCTCACAACCCCCAGGCCAAACCTCATAACCCCCAGTCCAAACCTCATAACCCCCAGTCCAAACCTCATAACCCCCAGTCCAAACCTCATAACCCCCAGTCCAAACCCCAGTCCGAACCTCATAACCCCCAGTCCGAACCTCATAACCCCCAGTCCGAACCTCATAACCCCCAGTCCAAACCTCATAACCCCCAGTCCAAACCTCATAACCCCCAGTCCAAACCCCAGTCCGAACCTCATAACCCCCAGTCCAAAAATCATAACCCCATTCCAAACCTCATAACCCCCAGTCCAAACCTCATAACCCCAGTCCAAACCCCAGTCTGAACCTCATAACCCCCAGTCCAAACCTCATAACCCCCAGTCCAAACCTCATAACCCCCAGTCCAAACCTCATAACCCCAGTCCAAACCTCAGTCCGAACCTCATAACCCCCAGTCCAAACCTCATAACCCCCAGTCCAAACCTCATAACCCCCAGTCCAAACCTCATAACCCCCAGTCCAAACCTCATGACCCCAGTCCGAACCTCATGACCCCAGTCCGAACCTGTTTACTGTTCGTGTTATATGAGAAATACTTGATTGTCTTTGTTATTGACTCCTGCTACTTTGTTGTTATTGACTCCTGCTACTTTGTTGTTATTAACTCCTGCTACTTTGTTGTTATTGACTCCTGCTACTTTGTCTTGTTGACTCCTGCTACTTTGTGTTGTCTTCAGGTATGTCCAGGGGGAAGTCTGTGATTGGTTCGTTGAGCATCATGGGCGGGTCCAGTGGCCCCCCTTACGACCGCGCCCACGTAACTGGAGCCTCCTCCTCAAGCTCCTCCTCCACCAAGGGCACGTACTTCCCCCCGGTACGACACACACACACCCCTCTTACAGACACACACACACACACACCCCTCTTACACACACACACACACACACACACCTTACACACACACGCACACCTTACAGACACACACACACCTTACAGCGGACTAAGTTACTGCATGTCAGTGCTTGAGGCGTTACTGCAGACCCTGGTTTGAATCCTGGCTTTTTCACAACCGGCCGTGATTGGGAGTCCAATAGGGCGGGGCACAATTGGCCCACAGCGCCGTCTGGGTTTGACCGTCTGGGCTTGGCCGTCATTGTAAATAATAATTTGTTCTTAACTGACTTGCCTAGATAAATAAAGGTTCAATTAAAAAATACAGACTCACACTTTAAACCAGTGTTAATTTCGTCAACAAAAGAGTAGTGACTCAAATTCCCGTCAATTTTTTTTTTTTCTGTGGCAATTGACAAGACTATAACTGACTGAGTGGACCAGGAAAAGATGGACTGACTAAATGCATATCGCCAGGCGCCTCCCCTGCTTCCCCGAACCAGTCCCCACCAGTTATCTAGTTAGCTTCCCTTTTCCTGATTAACCAACACAACCTGCATTACCAAATGAGAAACTATAGCAGCATTGGGTTGAATAACAGGTATGTTCTAATGAGAAACTATATCAGCATTGAGTTGAATAACAGGTATGTTCTAATGAGAAACTATATCAGCATTGAGTTGAATAACAGGTATGTTCTAATGAGAAACTATATCAGCATTGAGTTGAATAACAGGTATGTTTTAATGAGAAACTATATCAGCATTGAGTTGAATAACAGGTATGTTCTAATGAGAAACTATATCAGCATTGAGTTGAATAACAGGTATGTTTTAATGAGAAACTATATCAGCATTGAGTTGAATAACAGGTATGTTCTAATGAGAAACTATATCAGCATTGAGTTGAATAACAGGTATGTTCTAATGAGAAACTATATCAGCATTGAGTTGAATAACAGGTATGTTTTAATGAGAAACTATATCAGCATTGAGTTGAATAACAGGTATGTTTTAATGAGAAACTATATCAGCATTGAGTTGAATAACAGGTATGTTCTAATGAGAAACTATATCAGCATTGAGTTGAATAGTTGAATAACAGGTATGTTCTAATGAGAAACTATATCAGCATTGAGTTGAATAACAGGTATGTTCTAATGAGAAACTATATCAGCATTGAGTTGAATAACAGGTATGTTTTAATGAGAAACTATATCAGCATTGAGTTGAATAACAGGTATGTTTTAATGAGAAACTATATCAGCATTGAGTTGAATAACAGGTATGTTTTAATGAGAAACTATATCAGCATTGAGTTGAATAACAGGTATGTTTTAATGAGAAACTATAGCAGCATTGAGTTGAATAACAGGTATGTTTTAATGAGAAACTATATCAGCATTGAGTTGAATAACAGGTATGTTTTAATGAGAAACTATAGCAGCATTGAGTTGAATAACAGGTATGTTCTAATGAGAAACTATATCAGCATTGAGTTGAATAACAGGTATGTTTTAATGAGAAACTATAGCAGCATTGAGTTGAATAGTTGAATAACAGGTATGTTCTAATGAGAAACTATATCAGCATTGAGTTGAATAACAGGTATGTTCTAATGAGAAACTATATCAGCATTGAGTTGAATAACAGGTATGTTCTAATGAGAAACTATATCAGCATTGAGTTGAATAGTTGAATAACAGGTATGTTCTAATGAGAAACTATATCAGCATTGAGTTGATTAACAGGTATGTTTTAATGAGAAACTATATCAGCATTGAGTTGAATAACAGGTATGTTTTAATGAGAAACTATATCAGCATTGAGTTGAATAACAGGTATGTTTTAATGAGAAACTATAGCAGCATTGAGTTGAATAACAGGTATGTTCTAATGAGAAACTATATCAGCATTGAGTTGAATAACAGGTATGTTTTAATGAGAAACTATATCAGCATTGAGTTGAATAACAGGTATGTTTTAATGAGAAACTATATCAGCATTGAGTTGAATAACAGGTATGTTCTAATGAGAAACTATATCAGCATTGAGTTGAATAACAGGTATGTTCTAATGAGAAACTATAGCAGCATTGAGTTGAATAACAGGTATGTTCTAATGAGAAACTATATCAGCATTGAGTTGAATAACAGGTATGTTTTAATGAGAAACTATAGCAGCATTGAGTTGAATAGTTAAACAACAGTCCAGGTATGTTCTTCTCTCCCTTGAGTCTAGAAAAGTAGGCCGTCTTTCAATTTGTAGTCTCACTCAACCCTCCCACCTAGCCTACTGCGTTTCATAGCCAGGTCCCCTCAACCCTCCCACCTTGCCTACTGCGTTTCATAGCCAGGTCCCTTCAACCCTCCCACCTAGCCTACTGCGTTTCATAGCCAGGTCCCCTCAACCCTCCCACTCAAACCTCCCACAGGGCCCCTCAACCCTCCCACTTAGCCTACTGCGTGTCATAGCCAGGTCCCCTCAACCCTCCCACCTAGCCTACTGCGTTTCATAGCCAGGTCCCCTCAAACCTCCCACCTAGCCTACTGCGTTTCATAGCCAGGTCCCCTCAACCCTCCCACCTTGCCTACTGCGTTTCATAGCCAGGTCCCTTCAACCCTCCCACCTAGCCTACTGCGTTTCATAGCCAGGTCCCCTCAACCCTCCCACTCAAACCTCCCACAGGGCCCCTCAACCCTCCCACTTAGCCTACTGCGTGTCATAGCCAGGTCCCCTCAACCCTCCCACCTAGCCTACTGCGTTTCATAGCCAGGTCCCCTCAACCCTCCCACCTAGCCTACTGCGTTTCATAGCCAGGTCCCCTCAACCCTCCCACCTAGCCTACTGCGTTTCATAGCCAGGTCCCCTCAACCCTCCCGCCCAGCCTACTGCGTTTCATAGCCACTTCCCCTCAACCCTCCCGCCCAGCCTACTGCGTTTCATAGCCAGGTCCCCTCAACCCTCCCGCCCAGCCTACTGCGTTTCATAGCCAGGTCCCCTCAACCCTCCCACTCAATCCTCCCACAGGGCCCCTCAACCCTCCCACCTAGCCTACTGCGTTTCATAGCCAGGTCCCCTCAACCCTCCCGCCCAGCCTACTGCGTTTCATAGCCAGGTCCCCTCAACCCTCCCACTCAATCCTCCCACAGGTCCCCTCAACCCTCCCACCTAGCCTACTGCGTTTCATAGCCAGGTCCACTCAACCCTCCCGCCCAGCCTACTGCGTTTCATAGCCAGGTCCCCTCAACCCTCCCGCCCAGCCTACTGCGTTTCATAGCCACATCCCCTCAACCCTCCCGCCCAGCCTACTGCGTTTCATAGCCAGGTCCCCTCAACCCTCCCGCCCAGCCTACTGCGTTTCATAGCCAGGTCCCCTCAACCCTCCCGCCCAGCCTACTGCGTTTCATAGCCACTTCCCCTCAACCCTCCCGCCCAGCCTACTGCGTTTCATAGCCAGGTCCCCTCAACCCTCCCGCCCAGCCTACTGCGTTTCATAGCCAGGTCCCCTCAACCCTCCCACTCAATCCTCCCACAGGTCCCCTCAACCCTCCCGCCCAGCCTACTGCGTTTCATAGCCAGGGCCCCTCAACCCTCCCGCCCAGCCTACTGCGTTTCATAGCCACATCCCCTCAACCCTCCCACTCAATCCTCCCACAGGGCCCCTCAACCCTCCCACTCAATCCTCCCACAGGGCCCCTCAACCCTCCCACTCAATCCTCCCACAGGGCCCCTCAACCCTCCCACTCCATCCTCCCACAGGGCCCCTCAACCCTCCCACTTAGCCTACTGCGTTTCATAGCCAGGGTCCCCTCAAACCTCCCACCTAGCCTACTGCGTTTCATAGCCAGGTCCCCTCAACCCTCCCACCTAGCCTACTGCGTTTCATAGCCAGGTCCCCTCAAACCTCCCACTTAGCCTACTGCGTTTCATAGCCAGGGTCCCCTCAAACCTCCCACCTAGCCTACTGCGTTTCATAGCCAGGGTCCCCTCAAACCTCCCACCTAGCCTACTGCGTTTCATAGCCAGGGTCCCCTCAAACCTCCCACCTAGCCTACTGCGTTTCATAGCCAGGTCCCCTCAAACCTCCCACCTAGCCTACTGCGTTTCATAGCCAGGTCCCCTCAACCCTCCCACCTAGCCTACTGCGTTTCATAGCCAGGCCCCTCAACCCTCCCACCTAGCCTACTGCGTTTCATAGCCAGGTCCCCTCAACCCTCCCACTCAAACCTCCCACAGGGCCCCTCAACCCTCCCACTTAGCCTACTGCGTGTCATAGCCAGGTCCCCTCAACCCTCCCACCTAGCCTACTGCGTTTCATAGCCAGGTCCCCTCAACCCTCCCACCTAGCCTACTGCGTTTCATAGCCAGGGTCCCCTCAACCCTCCCACCTAGCCTACTGCGTTTCATAGCCAGGTCCCCTCAACCCTCCCGCCCAGCCTACTGCGTTTCATAGCCACTTCCCCTCAACCCTCCCGCCCAGCCTACTGCGTTTCATAGCCAGGTCCCCTCAACCCTCCCGCCCAGCCTACTGCGTTTCATAGCCAGGTCCCCTCAACCCTCCCACTCAATCCTCCCACAGGGCCCCTCAACCCTCCCACCTAGCCTACTGCGTTTCATAGCCAGGTCCCCTCAACCCTCCCGCCCAGCCTACTGCGTTTCATAGCCAGGTCCCCTCAACCCTCCCACTCAATCCTCCCACAGGTCCCCTCAACCCTCCCACCTAGCCTACTGCGTTTCATAGCCAGGTCCACTCAACCCTCCCGCCCAGCCTACTGCGTTTCATAGCCAGGTCCCCTCAACCCTCCCGCCCAACCTACTGCGTTTCATAGCCAGGTCCCCTCAACCCTCCCGCCCAGCCTACTGCGTTTCATAGCCAGGTCCCCTCAACCCTCCCGCCCAGCCTACTGCGTTTCATAGCCAGGTCCCCTCAACCCTCCCGCCCAGCCTACTGCGTTTCATAGCCACTTCCCCTCAACCCTCCCGCCCAGCCTACTGCGTTTCATAGCCAGGTCCCCTCAACCCTCCCGCCCAGCCTACTGCGTTTCATAGCCAGGTCCCCTCAACCCTCCCGCCCAGCCTACTGCGTTTCATAGCCAGGTCCCCTCAACCCTCCCACTCAATCCTCCCACAGGTCCCCTCAACCCTCCCGCCCAGCCTACTGCGTTTCATAGCCAGGGCCCCTCAACCCTCCCGCCCAGCCTACTGCGTTTCATAGCCACATCCCCTCAACCCTCCCACTCAATCCTCCCACAGGGCCCCTCAACCCTCCCACTCAATCCTCCCACAGGGCCCCTCAACCCTCCCACTCAATCCTCCCACAGGGCCCCTCAACCCTCCCACTCCATCCTCCCACAGGGCCCCTCAACCCTCCCACTTAGCCTACTGCGTTTCATAGCCAGGGTCCCCTCAAACCTCCCACTTAGCCTACTGCGTTTCATAGCCAGGGTCCCCTCAAACCTCCCACCTAGCCTACTGCGTTTCATAGCCAGGTCCCCTCAACCCTCCCACCTAGCCTACTGCGTTTCATAGCCAGGTCCCCTCAAACCTCCCACTTAGCCTACTGCGTTTCATAGCCAGGGTCCCCTCAAACCTCCCACCTAGCCTACTGCGTTTCATAGCCAGGGTCCCCTCAAACCTCCCACCTAGCCTACTGCGTTTCATAGCCAGGGTCCCCTCAAACCTCCCACCTAGCCTACTGCGTTTCATAGCCAGGTCCCCTCAAACCTCCCACCTAGCCTACTGCGTTTCATAGCCAGGGTCCCCTCAACCCTCCCACCTAGCCTACTGCGTTTCATAGCCAGGCCCCTCAACCCTCCCACTTAGCCTACTGCGTTTCATAGCCACTTCCCCTCAACCCTCCCACCTAGCCTACTGCGTTTCATAGCCAGGCCCCTCAACCCTCCCACTTAGCCTACTGCGTTTCATAGCCACTTCCCCTCAACCCTCCCACCTAGCCTACTGTGTTTCATAGCCAGGGTCCCCTCAACCCTCCCACCTAGCCTACTACGTTTCATAGCCAGGTCCCCTCAAACCTCCCACTTAGCCTACTGCGTTTCATAGCCAGGTCCCCTCAAACCTCCCACTTAGCCTACTGCGTTTCATAGCCAGGTCCCCTCAAACCTCCCACCTAGCCTACTGCGTTTCATAGCCAGGGTCCCCTCAAACCTCCCACTTAGCCTACTGCGTTTCATAGCCAGGTTCCCTCAACCCTCCCACTTAGCCTACTGCGTTTCATAGCCAGGTCCCCTCAAACCTCCCACTTAGCCTACTGCGTTTCATAGCCAGGTCCCCTCAAACCTCCCACCTAGCCTACTGCGTTTCATAGCCAGGTCCCCTCAAACCTCCCACCTAGCCTACTGCGTTTCATAGCCAGGTTCTGGCCCGTACCGTTCAAAAGATATGACTCATAATAAGGGCAGTTCTGAAACTAGACTCCTGGCGAACCGGACCATTAACCATTTGTTTAGGCTCAACCTAGTTTAGTTATGTTACCTCATTAGGGGCGGGTTCAGCACGACTAGTTCAGTTATGTTACCTCATTAGGGGCGGGTTCAGCACGACTAGTTCAGTTATGTTACCTCATTAGGGGCGGGTTCAGCACGACTAGTTCAGTTATGTTACCTCATTAGGGGGCGCGTTCAGCACGACTAGTTCAGTTATGTTACCTCATTAGGGGTGGGTTCAGCACGACTAGTTCAGTTATGTTACCTCATTAGGGGGCGCGTTCAGCACGACTAGTTCAGTTATGTTACCTCATTAGGGGCACGGTCAGCACGACTAGTTCAGTTATGTTACCTCATTAGGGGTGCGGTCAGCACGACTAGTTCAGTTATGTTACCTCATTAGGGGAGCGGTCAGCACAACTAGTTCAGTTATGTTACCTCATTAGGGGCGCGTTCAGCACAACTAGTTCAGTTATGTTACCTCATTAGGGGTGGGTTCAGCACGACTAGTTCAGGTATGTTACCTCATTAGGGGCGCGTTCAGCACAACTAGTTCAGTTATGTTACCTCATTAGGGGCGCGTTCAGCACGACTAGTTCAGTTATGTTACCTCATTAGGGGCGCGGTCAGCACAACTAGTTCAGTTATGTTACCTCATTAGGGGAGCGTTCAGCACGACTAGTTCAGTTATGTTACCTCATTAGGGGCGCGTTCAGCACGACTAGTTCAGTTATGTTACCTCATTAGGGGCGGGTTCAGCACGACTAGTTCAGTTATGTTACCTCATTAGGGGCGCGTTCAGCACGACTAGTTCAGTTATATTATCTCATTAGGGGCGCGTTCAGCACAACTAGTTCAGTTATGTTACCTCATTAGGGGCGCGTTCAGCACGACTAGTTCAGTTATGTTACCTCATTAGGGGAGCGTTCAGCAGGACTAGTTCAGTTATGTTACCTCATTAGGGGCGCGTTCAGCAGGACTAGTTCAGTTATGTTACCTCATTAGGGGCGCGTTCTGCAGGACTAGTTCAGTTATGTTACCTCATTAGGGGAGCGTTCAGCAGGACTAGTTCAGTTATGTTACCTCATTAGGGGAGCGTTCAGCAGGACTAGTTCAGTTATGTTACCTCATTAGGGGCGCGTTCAGCACGACGCACTGCTGTTACTGTTTATTATCTATCCTGATTGTCTAGTCACTTTACCCCTACCTACATGTACATATTACCTCAACTACCTGGTACCCCTACACGTTGACTCTGTACTGGTACCCCTGCGCGTTGACTTGGTACTGGTACCCCTGCGCGTTGACTTGGTACTGGTACCCCTGCGCGTTGACTTGGTACTGGTACCCCTGCACGTTGACTCGGTACTGGTACCCCTGCGCGTTGACTCGGTACTGGTACCCCTGCGCGTTGACCCGGTACTGGTACCCCTGCGCGTTGACCCGGTACTGGTACCCCTGCCTACTGCGTTTCATAGCCACCTCCCCTCAACCCTCCCACTCAATCCTCCCACAGGTCCCCTCAACCCTCCCGCCCAGCCTACTGCGTTTCATAGCCACTTCCCCTCAACCCTCCCACTCAATCCTCCCACAGGTCCCCTCAACCCTCCCGCCCAGCCTACTGCGTTTCATAGCCAGGGCCCCTCAACCCTCCCGCCCAGCCTACTGCGTTTCATAGCCACATCCCCTCAACCCTCCCACTCAATCCTCCCACAGGGCCCCTCAACCCTCCCACTCCATCCTCCCACAGGGCCCCTCAACCCTCCCACTTAGCCTACTGCGTTTCATAGCCAGGGTCCCCTCAAACCTCCCACTTAGCCTACTGCGTTTCATAGCCAGGGTCCCCTCAAACCTCCCACTTAGCCTACTGCGTTTCATAGCCAGGGTCCCCTCAAACCTCCCACCTAGCCTACTGCGTTTCATAGCCAGGTCCCCTCAAACCTCCCACTTAGCCTACTGCGTTTCATAGCCAGGGTCCCCTCAAACCTCCCACCTAGCCTACTGCGTTTCATAGCCAGGGTCCCCTCAAACCTCCCACCTAGCCTACTGCGTTTCATAGCCAGGGTCCCCTCAAACCTCCCACCTAGCCTACTGCGTTTCATAGCCAGGTCCCCTCAAACCTCCCACCTAGCCTACTGCGTTTCATAGCCAGGGTCCCCTCAACCCTCCCACCTAGCCTACTGCGTTTCATAGCCAGGCCCCTCAACCCTCCCACTTAGCCTACTGCGTTTCATAGCCACTTCCCCTCAACCCTCCCACCTAGCCTACTGCGTTTCATAGCCAGGCCCCTCAACCCTCCCACTTAGCCTACTGCGTTTCATAGCCAATTCCCCTCAACCCTCCCACCTAGCCTACTGTGTTTCATAGCCAGGGTCCCCTCAACCCTCCCACCTAGCCTACTACGTTTCATAGCCAGGTCCCCTCAAACCTCCCACTTAGCCTACTGCGTTTCATAGCCAGGTCCCCTCAAACCTCCCACTTAGCCTACTGCGTTTCATAGCCAGGTCCCCTCAAACCTCCCACCTAGCCTACTGCGTTTCATAGCCAGGGTCCCCTCAAACCTCCCACTTAGCCTACTGCGTTTCATAGCCAGGTTCCCTCAACCCTCCCACTTAGCCTACTGCGTTTCATAGCCAGGTCCCCTCAACCCTCCCACCTAGCCTACTGCGTTTCATAGCCAGGTCCCCTCAAACCTCCCACTTAGCCTACTGCGTTTCATAGCCAGGTCCCCTCAAACCTCCCACCTAGCCTACTGCGTTTCATAGCCAGGTCCCCTCAAACCTCCCACCTAGCCTACTGCGTTTCATAGCCAGGTTCCCTCAACCCTGCCACTTAGCCTACTGCGTTTCATAGCCAGGTCCCCTCAACCCTCCCACCTAGCCTACTGCGTTTCATAGCCAGGTCCCCTCAAACCTCCCACTTAGCCTACTGCGTTTCATAGCCAGGTCCCCTCAAACCTCCCACCTAGCCTACTGCGTTTCATAGCCAGGTCCCCTCAAACCTCCCACCTAGCCTACTGCGTTTCATAGCCAGGTCCCCTCAAACCTCCCACCTAGCCTACTGCGTTTCATAGCCAGGTTCTGGCCCGTACCGTTCAAAAGATATGACTCATAATAAGGGCAGTTCTGAAACTAGACTCCTGGCGAACCGGACCATTAACCATTTGTTTAGGCTCAACCTAGTTTAGTTATGTTACCTCATTAGGGGCGGGTTCAGCACGACTAGTTCAGTTATGTTACCTCATTAGGGGCGGGTTCAGCACGACTAGTTCAGTTATGTTACCTCATTAGGGGCGGGTTCAGCACGACTAGTTCAGTTATGTTACCTCATTAGGGGCGCGTTCAGCACGACTAGTTCAGTTATGTTACCTCATTAGGGGCGCGTTCAGCACGACTAGTTCAGTTATGTTACCTCATTAGGGTCGGGTTCAGCACGACTAGTTCAGTTATGTTACCTCATTAGGGGCGCGTTCAGCACGACTAGTTCAGTTATGTTACCTCATTAGGGGCGCGTTCAGCACAACTAGTTCCGTTATGTTACCTCATTAGGGGAGCGGTCAGCACGACTAGTTCAGTTATGTTACCTCATTAGGGGCGCGTTCAGCACGACTAGTTCAGTTATGTTACCTCATTAGGGGCGCGTTCAGCACAACTAGTTCCGTTATGTTACCTCATTAGGGGAGCGGTCAGCACGACTAGTTCAGTTATGTTACCTCATTAGGGGCGCGGTCAGCACAACTAGTTCAGTTATGTTACCTCATTAGGGGCGCGTTCAGCAATGTTACCTCATTAGGGGTGCGTTCAGCACGACTTGTTCAGTTATGTTACCTCATTAGGGGAGCGTTCAGCACGACTAGTTCAGTTATGTTACCTCATTAGGGGCGCGGTCAGCACAACTAGTTCAGTTATGTTACCTCATTAGGGGCGCGGTCAGCACAACTAGTTCAGTTATGTTACCTCATTAGGGGCGCGTTCAGCAATGTTACCTCATTAGGGGTGCGTTCAGCACGACTAGTTCAGTTATGTTACCTCATTAGGGGAGCGGTCAGCACGACTAGTTCAGTTATGTTACCTCATTAGGGGCGCGTTCAGCACAACTAGTTCAGTTATGTTACCTCATTAGGGGCGGGTTCAGCACGACTAGTTCAGTTATGTTACCTCATTAGGGAGCGGTCAGCACAACTAGTTCAGTTATGTTACCTCATTAGGGGAGCGGTCAGCACGACTAGTTCAGTTATGTTACCTTATTAGGGGCGCGTTCAGCACAACTAGTTCAGTTATGTTACCTCATTAGGTGCGCGTTCAGCACAACTAGTTCCGTTATGTTACCTCATTAGGGGTGCGTTCAGCACGACTAGTTCAGTTATGTTACCTCATTAGGGGCGCGGTCAGCGCGACTAGTTCAGTTATGTTACCTCATTAGGGGCGCGTTCAGCACGACAGGTTCAGTTATGTTACCTCATTAGGGTCGGGTTCAGCACAACTAGTTCAGTTATGTTACCTCATTAGGGGCGCGTTCAGCACAACTAGTTCAGTTATGTTACCTCATTAGGGGCGGGTTCAGCACGACTAGTTCAGTTATGTTACCTCATTAGGGGCGCATTCAGCACAACTAGTTCAGTTATGTTACCTCATTAGGGGAGCGTTCAGCATGACTAGTTCAGTTATGTTACCTCATTAGGGGTGCGTTCAGCACGACTAGTTCAGTTATGTTACCTCATTAGGGGAGCGTTCAGCACGACTAGTTCAGTTATGTTACCTCATTAGGGTCGGGTTCAGCACGACTAGTTCAGTTATGTTACCTCATTAGGGGAGCGGTCAGCACGACTAGTTCAGTTATGTTACCTCATTAGGGGCGCGTTCAGCACAACTAGTTCAGTTATGTTACCTCATTAGGGGAGCGTTCAGCACGTCTAGTTCAGGTATGTTACCTCATTAGGGGAGCGTTCAGCACGACTAGTTCAGTTATGTTACCTCATTAGGGGCGCGTTCAGCACAACTAGTTCCGTTATGTTACCTCATTAGGGGAGCGTTCAGCACGTCTAGTTCAGGTATGTTACCTCATTAGGGGCGCATTCAGCACAACTAGTTCAGTTATGTTACCTCATTAGGGGCGCGGTCAGCACGACTAGTTCAGTTATGTTACCTCATTAGGGGCGCGGTCAGCACGACTAGTTCAGTTATGTTACCTCATTTGGGGCGCGTTCAGCACGACTAGTTCAGTTATGTTACCTCATTAGGGGCGCGTTCAGCACAACTAGTTCCGTTATGTTACCTCATTAGGGGCGCGTTCAGCACGACTAGTTCAGTTATGTTACCTCATTAGGGGCGCGGTCAGCACAACTAGTTCAGTTATGTTACCTCATTAGGGGCGCGGTCAGCACAACTAGTTCAGTTATGTTACCTCATTAGGGGCGCGTTCAGCAATGTTACCTCATTAGGGGTGCGTTCAGCACGACTAGTTCAGTTATGTTACCTCATTAGGGGCGCGTTCAGCACAACTAGTTCAGTTATGTTACCTCATTAGGGGCGCGTTCAGCACAACTAGTTCAGTTATGTTACCTCATTAGGGGCGGGTTCAGCACGACAGGTTCAGTTATGTTACCTTATTAGGGGCGCGTTCAGCACAACTAGTTCAGTTATGTTACCTCATTAGGTGCGCGTTCAGCACAACTAGTTCCGTTATGTTACCTCATTAGGGGTGCGTTCAGCACGACTAGTTCAGTTATGTTACCTCATTAGGGGTGCGTTCAGCACGACTAGTTCAGTTATGTTACCTCATTAGGGGCGCATTCAGCACAACTAGTTCAGTTATGTTACCTCATTAGGGGCGCGTTCAGCACAACTAGTTCAGTTATGTTACCTCATTAGGGGCGCGTTCAGCACGACTAGTTCAGTTATGTTACCTCATTAGGGTCGGGTTCAGCACAACTAGTTCAGTTATGTTACCTCATTAGGGGCGCGTTCAGCACGACTAGTTCAGTTATGTTACCTCATTAGGGGTGCGTTCAGCACAACTAGTTCAGTTATGTTACCTCATTAGGGGCGCGTTCAGCACGACTAGTTCAGTTATGTTACCTCATTAGGGGCGCATTCAGCACAACTAGTTCAGTTATGTTACCTCATTAGGGGCGCGTTCAGCACAACTAGTTCAGTTATGTTACCTCATTAGGGGTGCGTTCAGCACAACTAGTTCAGTTATGTTACCTCATTAGGGGCGCGTTCAGCACAACTAGTTCAGTTATGTTACCTCATTAGGGGCGCGTTCAGCACGACTAGTTCAGTTATGTTACCTCATTAGGGGAGCGTTCAGCACGACTAGTTCAGTTATGTTACCTCATTAGGGGAGCGTTCAGCACAACGCACTGCTGTTACATTTCATTATCTATCCTGATTGTCTAGTCACTTTACCTCTACCTACATGTACATATTACCTCAACTACCTGGTAGCCCTACACGTTGACTCTGTACTGGTACCCCTACGCGTTGACTCTGTACTGGTACCCCTGCCCGTTGACTCGGTACTGGTACCCCTGCACGTTGACCCGGTACTGGTACCCCTGCCCGTTGACTCGGTACTGGTACCCCTGCTCATTGACTCTATTTCCTTTATTTATTTAGTAACATTTTAACTGCATTGTGGGAAATAGTTCATAAGTCAACATCTCACTGTAAATGTTACACCTGTTCTATTTGGCGCATGTGATGAATAACGATTTGATTTTGAACTTCTATCTCCATGTCCCTCTTTCTCCTCTTCTCTCCTCCTTCTCCTCTTCTCTCCTCCATCTCTTCTCTCCTCCCTCTCTCCTCCCTCTCCTCCCTCTCTCCTCCCTCTCTCCTCTTCTCTCCTCTCCTCTCCTCTCCTCTTCTCTCCTCTTCTCTCCTCCTCTCCTCTTCTCTCCTCTCCTCTTCTCTCCTTCCTCTCCTCTTCTCTCCTCTCTCTCCTCTCTCCTCCCTCTCTCTCCTCCCTCTCTCTCCTTTCTCTCCTCTCCTCTCCTCTTCTCTCCTCCCTCTCCTCCGTCTCCTCTTCTCTTCTTTCTCTCCTCTCCTCTTTCCTCTTCTCTCCTCTCCTCTTTTCTCTCCTTCTCTCCTCTCCTCTCCTCCGTCTCCTCTTCTCTTCTTTCTCTCCTCTCTGTCTCCTCTCCAGATCCTGAACCCTCCTCCATCTCCTGCGACCGTCAGGTCTCAGTACACCATGGAGTTTGGCTACTCCTCCAACAGCCCGTCAACGCACCGTTCATACAGGTAACCCTCTGCTCCTCGCCACGGTTGTCTCTCCCTGCCACGGTTGTCTCTCCCTGCCACGGTTGTCTCTCCCTGCCACGGTTGTCTCTCCCTGCCACGGTTGTCTCTCCCTGCCACGGTTGTCTCTCCCTGCCACGGTTGTCTCACCCTGCCACGGTTGTCTCTCCCTGCCACGGTTGTCTCTCCCTGCCACGGTTGTCTCTCCCTGCCACGGTTGTCTCTCCCTGCCACGGTTGTCTCTCCCTGCCACGGTTGTCTCTCCCTGCCACGGTTGTCTCTCCCTGCCACGGTTGTCTCTCCCTGCCACGGTTGTCTCTCCCTGCCACGGTTGTCTCTCCCTGCCACGGTTGTCTCTCCCTGCCACGGTTGTCTCTCCCTGCCACGGTTGTCTCTCCCTGCCACGGTTGTCTCTCCCTGCCACGGTTGTCTCTCCTCGCCACGGTTGTCTCTCCCTGCCACGGTTGTCTCTCCCTGCCACGGTTGTCTCTCCCTGCCACGGTTGTCTCTCCCTGCCACGGTTGTCTCTCCCTGCCACGGTTGTCTCTCCCTGCCACGGTTGTCTCTCCCTGCCACGGTTGTCTCTCCCTGCCACGGTTGTCTCTCCCTGCCACGGTTGTCTCTCCCTGCCACGGTTGTCTCTCCCTGCCACGGTTGTCTCTCCCTGCCACGGTTGTCTCTCCCTGCCACGGTTGTCTCTCCTCTCCACGGTTGTCTCTCATTATAGTAATATAATGTTAATATTATAGTAGTAATATAATGGTAATATTATAGTAGTAATATAATGTTAATATTATAGTAGTAATATAATGTTAATATTATAGTAGTAATATAATGTTAATATTATAGTAGTAATATAATGTTATGGTAGTAATATAATGTTATGGTAGTAATATAATGTTAATATTATAGTAATAATATAATGTTAATATTATAGTAGTAATATAATGTTAATATTATAGTAGTAATATAATGTTAATATTATAGTAGTAATATAATGTTATGGTAGTAATATAATGTTATAGTAGTAATATAATGTTAATATTATAGTAGTAATATAATGTTAATATTATAGTAGTAATATAATGTTTAATATTATAGTAGTAATATAATGTTATGGTAGTAATATAATGTTAATATTATAGTAGTAATATAATGTTAATATTATAGTAGTAATATAATGTTATGGTAGTAATATAATGTTATAGTAGTAATATAATGTTAATATTATAGTAGTAATATAATGTTTAATATTATAGTAGTAATATAATGTTATGGTAGTAATATAATGTTAATATTATAGTAATAATATTATGTTAATATTATAGTAATGATATTATGTTAAAATTATAGTAATGATATTATGTTAATATTATAGTAATGACATTATGTTAATATTATAGTAATGATATAATGTTAATATTAACTTGTGTCTGGAGACTGATCTCTTCTTCTGTCAGGCTAATTAATGTATCTGCTCTCCTTCCTGTCCCCAGTTACCGTCCCTACACCTACAGTCACTTCGCCCCTCCCACAACCCCCTGCTCCACGGACGTCTGCGACAGCGACTACACCCCCGGACGCCGCGCCCCGCCCACCTCCAACTCCGGCGTCGCCAAAGGTTACACCAGCGACCTGAACTACGACTCGGAACCCTTCCCCCCACCCCCCACCCCCCGCAGCCAGTACCTGTCAGCGGAGGAGAACTGTGAGAGCTGCCCCCCCTCCCCCTATACGGAGCGCTCCTACTCTCACCACCTCTACCCCCCGCCCCCATCACCCTGCACAGACTCCTCCTGAAACCCCTCGCTGTACATAACAACTGTTGATATTGTGTTTCTAAAAAGAGGGGGAGGAGAGGAGGCTGCTGAGGGATGTACAGAACATATGAACAGAGAAACAGGAAGCTCGGGGTGGAAGAAAGAGCTCCGGGAACATTTGTACATTTTAAAAATAGAAAAAAGCATATCTATATATTTTCTATACAGCGTTTACTGGATACGCCGTAGAGGTTTGTATTCAAACATTTGTACATTTATTTTTTATTTTTTAATGAAAACGTTTTATTAAAACCATCACAAACATGATAAGTTGCCTTAAATCCAGAAGATACAAACAGTTGTCTGTTTTTACGAAGGCTGGAAGAACGTTTAAAACACGTAGATGGAACTATCTGACGCCAAATAACACACCGTGACAACGCCCGGAACAATGGATGGAGGGAGTGGTGAGGCAGGATGACGCCCCCTGGAGGTGACAGACAGCTACTGCACCACGGCACTCTGCAGCCTGGGCAGCCATTTTGTAGTGGATCAGTGATCCCCATAGTAACCAGTCAGCTGGTTTCCATAGTAACAGAAATTTTGATTTGAGCTCCTTTCTAATGGTTTCCTGGTTTCCCAGGACTTCCTGTCCGCTTGTATTGCTTCAACTAGGTACTACATATTATACAAGCTCCTTATTCATCTAACAGGGTACATAAAGAACCTCTGACCCGACCCAGGGCCCCTCGTCACTACCACAACACTCCTGACCCGACCCGGGGCCCCTCGTCACTACCACAACACTCCTGACCCGACCCAGGGCCCCTCGTCACTACCACAACACTCCTGACCCGACCCATAGGTCCAGGAAGGGGTGGGGTACAGAGGTGGAGGTCAGGGTTCACAGAAGGTCAGAAGGTCTGTTGTGTGATGGGGAAACAGATTCTCACATCTGATGAGGTTTTTACTGCACAATATTCAACCAAAATCTATGTTCTGTCATTTGAGGTTATTTGATATTTTTCTGTATGTTTTTGTTTTAAATGCCAGACTGCAACTGAAGATTATCTTTACCCAGAACACATCTGGTACTGAGGGGGGTTTTATCTATCCTGTCTGGATGGGACAGACCCAGAACACATCTGGTACTGAGGGGGGTTATCTATCCTGTCTGGATGGGACAGACCCAGAACACATCTGGTACTGAGGGGGGTTTTATCTATCCTGTCTGGATGGGACAGACCCAGAACACATCTGGTACTGAGGGGGGTTTTATCTATCCTGTCTGGTTAAGAGACCCAGAACACATCTGTTACTGAGGGGGTTATCTATCCTGTCTGGATGGGACAGACCCAGAACACATCTGGTACTGAGGGGGGTTATCTATCCTGTCTGGATGGGACAGACCCAGAACACATCTGGTACTGAGGGGGGTTTTATCTATCCTGTCTGGATGGGACAGACCCAGAACACATCTGGTACTGAGGGGGGTTATCTATCCTGTCTGGATGGGACAGACCCAGAACACATCTGGTACTGAGGGGGGTTTTATCTATCCTATCTGGATGGGACAGACCCAGAACACATCTGTTACTGAGGGGGGTTATCTATCCTGTCTGGATGGGACAGACCCAGAACACATCTGGTACTGAGGGGGGGTTATCTATCCTGTCTGGATGGGACAGACCCAGAACACATCTGGTACTGAGGGGGGGGGGTTATCTATCCTGTCTGGATGGGACAGACCCAGAACACATCTGGTACTGAGGGGGTTATCTATCCTGTCTGGATGGGACAGACCCAGAACACATCTGGTACTGAGGGGGGTTATCTATCCTGTCTGGATGGGACAGACCCAGAACACATCTGGTACTGAGGGGGTTATCTATCCTGTCTGGATGGGACAGACCCAGAACACATCTGTTACTGAGGGGGGGGTTATCTATCCTGTCTGGATGGGACAGACCCAGAACACATCTGGTACTGAGGGGGGTTATCTATCCTGTCTGGATGGGACAGACCCAGAACACATCTGGTACTGAGGGGGTTATCTATCCTGTCTGGATGGGACAGACCCAGAACACATCTGGTACTGAGGGGGTTATCTATCCTGTCTGGATGGGACAGACCCAGAACACATCTGGTACTGAGGGGGTTATCTATCCTGTCTGGATGGGACAGACCCAGAACACATCTGGTACTGAGGGGGTTATCTATCCTGTCTGGATGGGACAGAACCAGAACACATCTGGTACTGAGGGGGTTATCTATCCTGTCTGGATGGGACAGACCCAGAACACATCTGGTACTGAGGGGGTTATCTATCCTGTCTGGATGGGACAGAACCAGAACACATCTGGTACTGAGGGGGTTATCTATCCTGTCTGGATGGGACAGACCCAGAACACATCTGGTACTGAGGGGGGTTTTATCTATCCTGTCTGGATGGGACAGACCCAGAACACATCTGGTACTGAGGGGGTTATCTATCCTGTCTGGATGGGACAGACCCAGAACACATCTGTTACTGAGGGGGTTATCTATCCTGTCTGGATGACAGACCCAGAACACATCTGGTACTGAGGGGGGTTATCTATCCTGTCTGGATGGGACAGACCCAGAACACATCTGGTACTGAGGGGGGTTTTATCTATCCTGTCTGGATGGGACAGACCCAGAACACATCTGGTACTGAGGGAGGGGGGGGGGGGGGGGGGGGGGGGTGTCATGTATCCTGTCTGGATAAGAGACCCAGAACACATCTGTTACTGAGGGGGGGTCATGTATCCTGTCTGGATAAGAGACCCAGAACACATCTGTCACTGAGGGGGGGTCATCTATCTTACGCTGTAGCCTACCTTCTGAGGTCTACCTCTGTTTCACCTGTATTCTCTCTGCCTCCATCTCCCCCCGAGGGAAACTTCTCCATCTTCCCCCCCGAGGGAAACTTCTCCTCCATCTTCCCCCCCGAGGGAAACTTCTCCTCCATCTTCCCCCCCGAGGGAAACTTCTCCTCCATCTTCCCCCCCGAGGGAAACTTCTCCTCCATCTCCCCCCCGAGGGAAACTTCTCCTCCATCTTCCCCCCCCCCCGAGGGAAACTTCTCCTCCATCTTCCCCCCCCCCCCCGAGGGAAACTTCTCCTCCATCTTCCCCCCCCCCCGAGGGAAACTTCTCCTCCATCTTCCCCCCCCCCCCGAGGGAAACTTCTCCTCCATCTTCCCCCCCCCCCCGAGGGAAACTTCTCCTCCATCTCCCCCCCGAGGGAAACTTCTCCTCCATCTCCCCCCCGAGGGAAACTTCTCCTCCATCTCCCCCCCCGAGGGAAACTTCTCCTCCATCTCCCCCCCGAGGGAAACTTCTCCTCCATCTCCCCCCCGAGGGAAACTTCTCCTCCATCTCCCCCCCGAGGGAAACTTCTCCTCCATCTCCCCCCCCGAGGGAAACTTCTCCTCCGTCTCCCCCCCGAGGGAAACTTCTCCTCCGTCTCCCCCCCCCCGAGGGAAACTTCTCCTCCGTCTCCCCCCCCCCGAGGGAAACTTCTCCTCCGTCTCCCCCCCGAGGGAAACTTCTCCATCTCCCCCCCCCCCGAGGGAAACTTCTCCATCTCCCCCCCCCCCGAGGGAAACTTCTCCATCTCTCCCCCCGAGGGAAACTTCTCCTCCATCTCCCCCCGAGGGAAACTTCTCCACAGAGGACTAGTTATTGTACCTGATCAGTTCTTCGAATCATTTAGTTGTTTTTTTTGCAAAGTGTTTTAATATTTTTGTACCACATAGTGTATATTACCGTATTTATAAGCTATAAAGAAAAACATTGTATATCTATCTATTCATTGAATTCTTGCAGTACTTTGTCATTCCGTCTTTCAATATATGCCTCATTTTATTTTTCTACGATGTGTCGGACAGTCCAAACGCATGGCGACAATCTTAGACAATATCAACAATCCTTTCGTAATGTCCTGTCTGTCTCGTTCTCTGTCCCGTTCTCTGTCCCGTTCTCTGTCCCGTTCTCTGTCTCGTTCTCTGTCCCGTTCTCTGTCTCGTTCTCTGTCCCGTTCTCTGTCCCGTTCTCTGTCCCGTTCTCTGTCTCGTTCTCTGTCCCGTTCTCTGTCTCGTTCTCTGTCTCGTTCTCTGTCTCGTTCTCTGTCTCGTTCTCTGTCTCGTTCTCTGTCTCGTTCTCTGTCTCGTTCTCTGTCCCGTTCTCTGTCTCGTTCTCTGTCCCGTCTCTGTTTCGTTCTCTGTCCCGTCTCTGTCCTGTCTGTCTGTCTCTGTCCTGTCTGTCTCTGTCCTGTCTGTCTCTGTCCTGTCTGTCTCCTCTGTCTCTGTCCTGTCTGTCTCCTCTGTCTCTGTCCTGTCTGTCTCCTCTGTCTCTGTCCTGTCTGTCTGTCTCTGTCCTGTCCGTCTCTGTCCTGTCTGTCTCTGTCCCGTCTCAAACTGAAAGACTGTTGGGGGAAAAGGGATCCTTGTTTAAACTGGGTTGGTTTTTTCTCTCCCTGTTTATCCAATCAGGGCTGTGGGACATTTCAGACTGAAACTGAGGACGAGATAAAGCTGTCATCCTCTCAGAACATTCACACATACCTCAAAACGTCCGTCTTCAGAACATTCACACATACCTCAAAACGTCCATCTTTGTCTTTCTGTTGTCCAATGGGCAGGCCAACTTTCAATATAGACTGGAAGGACATTACTGGGTCCTGGTTCTCTCGATCTTCTCTGCTACTACTGTTACAGCTATGTATCTTGATCAAAATGGCCGTCTTCTGTCCAGACCCAGACACACTAAGTCCAATCCTTGCTGAGCCCCTGTTCCTGTCTGTCTCTAGCTGAGACAGTCTCCTGTCTGTCCCCTGCCCCGGTCTGTCTCTAGCTGAGAGTCTCCTGTCTGTCCCCTGTCTGTTTTTAGATACAACCAGCATTGTTGGAAATGTGGTCATTCTCTAAGTGCACTTTACAGTTCTGATCGTACTTCCTGGTACAGACAACATGATACACACAGCTCAGATGGATTGGAGGAGGAATGTGTTTGTGTGGTCTGGACGTTTGAACGAGCGACGTAGTGAGTAAGGTTGGTGCTGCAGTTCATACATCTGGATATAACGGAGAGAGAGGGAGGATATGTTGTCAAAGGTTCCTGATGTACACATGGTGGTTGTAGAGAGGGAGGATATGATGTCAGAGGTTCCTGAGGTACACATGGTGGTTGTAGAGAGGGAGGATATGTCGTCAGAGGTTCCTGATGTACACATGGTGGTTGTAGAGAGGGAGGATATGATGTCAGAGGTTCCTGATGTACACATGGTGGTTGTAGAGAGGGAGGATATGATGTCAGAGGTTCCTGATGTACACATGGTGGTTGTAGAGAGGGAGGATATGATGTCAGAGATTCCTGATGTACACATGGTGGTTGTAGAGAGGGAGGATATGATGTCAGAGGTTCCTGATGTACACATGGTGGTTGTAGAGGGAGGATATGATGTCAGAGGTTCCTGATGTACACATGGTGGTTGTGGAGAGGGAGGATATGATGTCAGAGGTTCCTGATGTACACATGGTGGTTGTAGAGAGGGAGGATATGATGTCAGAGGCCTGTTCTGGGACTTTACATTGATAACAGAGGTCTTCTGGTCTACCAGCATCGGTCTCTGATGGTAGAGATGTCTGGGTCGGCCTGTCCTGGGACTTTACATTGATAACAGAGGTCTTCTGGTCTACCAGCATCGGTCTCTGATAGTAGAGATGTCTGGGTCGGCCTGTCCTGGGACTTTACATTGATAACAGAGGTCTTCTGGTCTACCAGCATCGGTCTCTGATGGTAGAGATGTCTGGGTCGGCCTGTCCTGAGACTTTACATTGATAACATAGGTCTTCTGGTCTACCAGCATCGGTCTCTGATAGTAGAGATGTCTGGGTCGGCCTGTCCTGGGACTTTACATTGATAACAGAGGTCTTCTGGTCTACCAGCATCGGTCTCTGATGGTAGCTGCTTTTCCAAAATGTCTGTTGAGTGGACGACTGTTGGTGAGAGAAGGGAAGTGGAGTAGCTTGATTTAACACTTGTGTTGGTTAGAAGGTTAAAACAAGTTGCTGTTCTGACGTTAGATGCTTGTTGTTATCGATGCTGTCCCAAATGGCACCCTATTCCCCATATAGAGCACTACTGTTGACCAGGGCCCTATAGCTCCCTATTCCCAGGGCCCTATTCCTTATATAGTCCACTACATTTGACCAGGGCCCTATAGCACCCTATTCCCTATATAGCCCACTACATTTGACCAGGGCCCTAAAGGAGTGCAGGATACAGGGAATAGGGTGCCATTTGGGGCCCTTTTTGTCTCCATGTTTCTGGAGCTCTGACATAAAGATGAGGAACACAGCAGAGGTTTATTGGCAGTTTGAACATTTTATCATTCATCCATTTTGATACCCATGGTGCTTTGCAAGGATGTATACAGCTCAACCAACATTTGGTTAGTCAGAATGATTATTTTCATTTCCACTCAACTCTACTTCTTCTCCGTTGATTTGCTTTCCATGTAAACCAGGGTGTAATGGATGTGTACAGCCCATTCAATACTACAAGAAGCTGTTGGAACAAAATTAAATGTGGATTTTTGTTTTGTTTTTTAAATAAAATGAATGAACTTTCATCTTGAACGTTGTCCATTCACATTTTGTTCTGTCCATTACCACTCAACCATTCCCTCTAATCTTTGGCCATTCTCTACCTCTCTACCACCCTCTCTCTACCTCTCTACCGCCCTCTCTCTCTCTCTCTCTCTCTGCCTCTCTACCGCCCTCTCTCTCTCTCTCTCTCTGCCTCTCTACCGCCCTCTCTCTCTCTCTCTCTCTCTCTACCTCTCTACCGCCCTCTCTCTCTCTCTCTCTACCTCTCTA
The DNA here is from genome assembly GCF_013265735.2 of Oncorhynchus mykiss. NCBI lineage: Eukaryota > Metazoa > Chordata > Actinopteri > Salmoniformes > Salmonidae > Oncorhynchus > Oncorhynchus mykiss. Next base: position 8,673,813 of record NC_048585.1, read on the forward strand.
CCGCCCTCTCTCTCTCTCTCTACCTCTCTACCGCCCTCTCTCTCTCTCTCTCTACCTCTCTACCACCCTCTCTCTCTCTCTCTCTCTCTCTCTCTCTCTCTCTACCTCTCTACCGCCCTCTCTCTCTCTCTACCGCTCTCTCTCTACCGCTCTCTCTCTACCGCTCTCTCTCTACCGCTCTCTCTACCGCTCTCTCTACCGCTCTCTCTCTACCGCTCTCTCTCTACCTCTCTACCGCCCTCTCTCTACCGCTCTCTCTACCGCTCTCTCTCTACCGCTCTCTCTACCGCTCTCTCTCTACCGCTCTCTTTCTACCGCTCTCTCTACCGCTCTCTCTCTACCGCTCTCTCTCTACCTCTCTACCGCCCTCTCTCTCTCTCTCTACCGCTCTCTCTCTATCGCGCTCTCTCTACCGCGCTCTCTCTACCGCTCTCTCTCTACCTCCCTCTCTCTCTACCTCCCTCTCTCTCTACCTCTCTCTCTCTCTACCTCGCTCTCTCTCTACCTCGCTCTCTCTCTACCTCCCTCTCTCTCTACCTCCCTCTCTCTCTACCTCGCTCTCTCTCTACCTCGCTCTCTCTCTACCTCTCTCTCTCTACCGCTCTCTCTCTACCGCTCTCTCTCTACCGCTCTCTCTCTACCGCTCTCTCTCTACCTCTCTACCGCCCTCTCTCTCTCTACCGCTCTCTCTCTATCGCTCTCTCTCTACCGCTCTCTCTCTACCTCCCTCTCTCTCTACCTCCCTCTCTCTCTACCTCCCTCTCTCTCTACCTCCCTCTCTCTCTACCTCCCTCTCTCTCTACCTCGCTCTCTCTCTACCTCGCTCTCTCTCTACCTCCCTCTCTCTCTACCTCCCTCTCTCTCTACCTCCCTCTCTCTCTACCCCTCTCTCTCTACCCCTCTCTCTCTACCGCTCTCTCTCTACCGCTCTCTCTCTACCGCTCTCTCTCTACCTCTCTACCGCCCTCTCTCTCTCTCTCTCTCTACCGCTCTCTCTCTATCGCTCTCTCTCTACCGCTCTCTCTCTACCTCCCTCTCTCTCTACCTCCCTCTCTCTCTACCTCCCTCTCTCTACCTCCCTCTCTCTCTACCTCGCTCTCTCTCTACCTCGCTCTCTCTCTACCCCTCTCTCTCTACCCCTCTCTCTCTACCCCTCTCTCTCTACCCCTCTCTCTACCCCTCTCTCTCTACCCCTCTCTCTCTACCGCTCTCTCTCTACCGCTCTCTCTCTACCGCTCTCTCTCTCTACCTCCTTCCCTCTCAACTCCTTCTCTCTCCCTCTCTCTACCTCCTTCCCTCTCTCTACCTCCTTCCCTCTCTCTCTACCTCATTCCCTCTCTCTACCTCCTTCCCTCAACTCCTTCTCTCTACCTCTCTCTCTACCGCTCTCTCTAACTCCTTCCCTCTCTCTATCTACCTCCTTCCCTCTCTCTCTACCTCCTTCCCTCTCTCTCTCTACCTCCTTCCCTCTCTCACTCTACCTCCTTTCCTCTCAACTCCTTCTCTCTCCCTCTCTCTACCTTCTCTCTTTACCTCCCTCTTTCTCTCTCCCCCCTCTCTACTGGATGAAAGGTAAAGACAATGTATTGTATTATTGCTGAAGCATTTGCAGTCATAACTGTCACATGTACAGTGCCACTATGGAATGGCTCCAGTTTTGAACCCACTCTAGTTCAGGGTTAAATCCCAGAGGATAACCCACTGATCAAATGGATCCTACTTCAGAGGAGATGTTACTGGTTTCTCTAACAGTAAACATCTGATAATCTCAGGTAAACATCTGATAATCTCAGGTAAACCGTTGATAATCTCAGGTGAACATCTGATAATCTCAGGTGAACATCTGATAATCTCAGGTAAACAGCTGATAATCTCAGGTAAACAGTTGATAATCTCAGGTAAACAGTTGATAATCTCAGGTAAACCGCTGATAATCTCAGGTAAACCGCTGATAATCTCAGGTAAACATCTGATAATCTCAGGTGAACATCTGATAATCTCAGGTGAACATCTGATAATCTCAGGTGAACATCTGATAATCTCAGGTGAACATCTGATAATCTCAGGTGAACATCTGATAATCTCAGGTGAACCGCTGATAATCTCAGGTGAACATCTGATAATCTCAGGTAAACCGCTGATAATCTCAGGTGAACAGCTGATAATCCAACATGAACACAATCAGACCAGATTTGTCGTGTGCACACAGCCTAACTGCGCCAGGCCTCGTTCTGCCACACAACAGCTTTGATTGAACTTGTCATTTTAGAGGCTGCAGCCGTAGATTGAGACTGGGAACTAAAGACCTTGTGTTGCCTTGGCAACACCACACCCTCCCACTATATAACCTACAGGTTGGGACTGGGAACTAAAGACATTGTGTTGCCTTGGCAACACCACACCCTCCCACTATATAACCTACAGGTTGGGACTGGGAACTAAAGACATTGTGTTGCCTTGGCAACACCACACCCTCCCACTATATAACCTACAGGTTGGGACTGGGAACTAAAGACATTGTGTTGCCTTGGCAACACCACACCCTCCCACTATATAACCTACAGGTTGGTGTAGCCTCCCACTATATAACCTACAGGTTGGTGTAGCCTCTAACCCTCCCACTATATAACCTACAGGTTGGTGTAGCCTCTAACCCTCCCACTATATAACCTACAGGTTGGTGTAGCCTCTAACCCTCCCACTATATAACCTACAGGTTGGTGTAGCCTCTAACCCTCCCACTATATAACCTACAGGTTGGTGAAGCCTCTAACCCTCCCACTATATAACCTACAGGTTGGTGTAGCCTCTAACCCTCCCACTATATAACCTACAGGTTGGTGTAGACTCTAACCCTCCCACTATATAACCTACAGGTTGGTGTAGCCTCTAACCCTCCCACTATATAAACTACAGGTTGGTGAAGCCTCTAACCCTCCCACTATATAACCTACAGGTTGGTGAAGCCTCTAACCCTCCCACTATATAACCTACAGGTTGGTGAAGCCTCTAACCCTCCCACTATATAACCTACAGGTTGGTGTAGCCTCTAACCCTCCCACTATATAACCTACAGGTTGGTGTAGCCTCTAACCCTCCCACTATATAACCTACAGGTTGGTGAACCCTCCCACTATATAACCTACAGGTTGGTGTAGCCTCTAACCATCCCACTATATAACCTACAGGTTGGTGAAGCCTCTAACCCTCCCACTATATAACCTACAGGTTGGTGTAGCCTCTAACCCTCCCACTATATAACCTACAGGTTGGTGTAGCCTCTAACCATCCCACTATATAACCTACAGGTTGGTGTAGCCTCTAACCCTGCCACTATATATAACCTACAGGTTGGTGTAGCCTCTAACCCTCCCACTATATATAACCTACAGGTTGGTGTAGCCTCTAACCCTCCCACTATATAACCTACAGGTTGGTGTAGCCTCTAACCCTCCCACTATATAACCTACAGGTTGGTGTAGCCTCTAACCCTCCCACTATATAACCTACAGGTTGGTGTAACCTCTAACCCTCCCACTATATAACCTACAAGTTGGTGTAGCCTCTAACCCTCCCACTAAATGCTAATGTTTTCCAGAGAAATGTGTTCAGCATAGTAAGGTGCTCGGGGCCAAGCAGACAGGGCTGGATGTTTTTGGTGATATAAGAGGCTTAACAAAAGCCCACATGAGCTGATGGACCCCAGACATCCTCTTTAACCAGGAGTTTGAGCTACAGGGTATCAGGGAACAAAAGAAATTGGGCCAAATTATCCTTTGTCCCAATGGCAGTAAGGCTCCTCAATGTTTAAAACCACCAGTGTTCTGGCCTCCAGCTAACATTGTAGTTAAACTACCAGGAGGACCAGTGCTCTGGCCTCCAGCTAACACTGTAGTTAAACTACCAGGAGGACCAGTGTTCTGGCCTCCAGCTAACATTGTAGTTAAACTACCAGGAGGACCAGTGTTCTGGACTACAGCTAACACTGTAGTTAAACTACCAGGAGGACCAGTGTTCTGGCCTACAGCTAACACTGTAGTTAAACTACCAGGAGGACCAGTGTTCTGGACTACAGCTAACATTGTAGTTAAACTACCAGGAGGACCAGTGTTCTGGCCTCCAGCTAACATCGTAGTTAAACTACCAGGAGGACCAGTGTTCTGGACTACAGCTAACATTGTAGTTAAACTACCAGGAGGACCAGTGTTCTGGCCTCCAGCTAACACTGTAGTTAAACCAGTGTTCTGGACTACAGCTAACATCGTAGTTAAACTACCAGGAGGACCAGTGTTCTGGACTACAGCTAACACTGTAGTTAAACTACCAGGAGGACCAGTGTTCTGGCCTCCAGCTAACACTGTAGTTAAACTACCAGGAGGACCAGTGTTCTGGCCTCCAGCTAACACTGTAGTTAAACCAGTGTTCTGGACTACAGCTAACACTGTAGTTAAACTACCAGGAGGACCAGTGTTCTGGACTACAGCTAACACTGTAGTTAAACTACCAGGAGGACCAGTGTTCTGGACTACAGCTAACATTGTAGTTAAACTACCAGGAGGACCAGTGTTCTGGCCTCCAGCTAACACTGTAGTTAAACCAGTGTTCTGGACTACAGCTAACACTGTAGTTAAACTACCAGGAGGACCAGTGTTCTGGACTACAGCTAACACTGTAGTTAAACTACCAGGAGGACCAGTGTTCTGGCCTCCAGCTAACACTGTAGTTAAACCAGTGTTCTGGACTACAGCTAACACTGTAGTTAAACTACCAGGAGGACCAGTGTTCTGGACTACAGCTAACACTGTAGTTAAACTACCAGGAGGACCAGTGTTCTGGCCTCCAGCTAACATCGTAGTTAAACTACCAGGAGGACCAGTGTTCTGGACTACAGCTAACACTGTAGTTAAACTACCAGGAGGACCAGTGTTCTGGCCTCCAGCTAACATCGTAGTTAAACTACCAGGAGGACCAGTGTTCTGGACTACAGCTAACACTGTAGTTAAACTACCAGGAGGACCAGTGTTCTGGCCTACAGCTAATACTGTAGTTAAACTACCAGGAGGACCAGTGTTCTGGCCTACAGCTAACATTGTAGTTAAACTACCAGGAGGACCAGTGTTCTGGCCTACAGCGAGCATTGTAGTTAAACTACCAGGAGGACCAGTGTTCTGGCCTACAGCTAACATTGTAGTTGATATTCTGCTGCTGATAGAACAGCGGCGTCTGGTAAGACGAGGGGTGGCGGACTATGCATATATGTAAACAACAGCTGGTGCACGATATCTCAGGAAGTCTCGAGGTTTTGCTTGCCCGAGGTAGAGTGTCTCATGAAAAGCTGTAGACCACACTATTTTTCATCTGCATTTTTCATAGCTGTTGACACACCACCACAGACCGATGCTGGCACACTCAATGAGCTGTATTCCACCATAAGAAAACAGGAAGACGCTCATCCAGAGGCGGCGCTCCTAGCAGGGAAACTTAAATCTGTTTTACCAAATTTGTATCAGCATGTAAAATGTGCAACCAGAGGGGAAAAACTCTAGACCACCTTTACTCCAGACACAGAGACGCGTACAAAGCTCTCCCTCGCCCTCCGTTTGATAAATCTGACCATAATTATATCCTCCTGATTCCTGCTTACAAGCAAAAACTAAAGCAGGAAGCACCAGTGACTCTGTCAATAAGAAAGTGAAGCAGATACTAAACTACAGGACTGTTTTGCTAGCACAGACTGGAATATGTTCAGGGATTCCTCCGATGGCATTGAGGAGTACATCATTGGCTTCATCAATAAGTGCATTGATTATGTCGTCCCCACAGTGACCATAGGTACATACCCCAACCAGAAGATATTGGTTACAGGCAACATCCGCACTGAGCTAAAGGCTAGAGCTGCCGATTTCAAGGAGCAGGACTCTCACCCGGAAGCTTATAAGATATCCCGCAATGCCCTCCAACGAACCATCAAACAGGCAAAGTGTCAAGATCAAATCGTCCTACACCAGCTCCGATGCTAATCGGATGTGGCAGGGCTTGCAAACCATTATAGACTACAATGGGAAGTACAGCCGAGAGCTGCCCAGTGACACGAGCCTACCAGACGAGCTAAACTACTTCTATGCTCGCTTCGAGGTAAATGACACTGAAACATGTATGAGAGCACCAGCTGTTCCGGACGACTGTGTGATCACAACCTTTAAACAGGTCAACATTCAAAAGGGCGCTGGGCCAGACGGATTACCAGGACGTGTACTGCGAGCATGCGCTGACCAACTGGCAAGTGTCTTCACTGACATTTTCAACCTCTCCCTGTCCGAGTCTGTAATACCAACGTGTATTAAGCAGACCACCATAGTGCCTGTGCCAAAGACCACCTATGCTATTCATTGACTACAGCTCAGCATTCGACACCATAGTGCCCTCAAAGCTCATCAATAAGCTAAGGACCCTGGGATTAAACACCTCCCTCTGCAACTGGATCCTGGACTTCCTGACGGGCCGTCCCCAGGTGGTGAGGGTTGTTGGAGCGAACCATTTAAGGAGAGCTGAGCATTAAAAAGGTCTAGTTGCCAGGCTGAAGTAGCAAGGACATGAAGAGAAGATGACACCCAGGTCTTTTGACACCCAGACTATGCTCTATTTTTGAAAGAGCACATTAACCAAGACCATACGTACATCTATGACAGCTGGACGTACTATGGTCAGCAGGATACAGGAAGAAAGATGGAAGCAAGGTAACTGATGACTAACACGTGAAACATAAGCATGCAATTATGTTTAGGATGTGAAAAGGGTTCTACCATCGTTATAACCCAACCAAAAGCAGATATGAACGTTAGTGGGCGTGAACGAGCTCTGAGATGAGAAGAAAATAATACAAGGTCCAGGGAAGCTGTTTTCATACAGAGGGAGGAGACTCTATACGTTATGCAAAGACAGAATCCTAGAAAGGCTCTGTAATATGAGAGGGTGATCTCCTTCCATGGAGGGGCTCAGCCCTGTTGTGTTAGTGATAGGGTCCTTCCATGGAGGGGCTCAGCCCTGTTATGTTAGTGATAGGGTCCTTCCATGGAGGGGCTCAGCCCTGTTATGTTAGTGATAGGGTCCTTCCATGGAGGGGCTCAGCCCTGTTATGTTAGTGATAGGGTCCTTCCATGGAGGGGCTCAGCCCTGTTATGTTAGTGATAGGGTCCTTCCATGGAGGGGCTCAGCCCTGTTATGTTAGTGATATTGTCCTTCCATGGAGGCCCTGTTATGTTAGTGATAGGGTCCTTCCATGGAGGGGCTCAGCCCTGTTATGTTAGTGATAGGGTCCTTCCATGGAGGGGCTCGGCCCTGTTATGTTAGTGATAGGGTCCTTCCATGGAGGGGCTCAGCCCTGTTATGTTAGTGATAAGGTCCTTCTATGGAGGGGCTCAGCCCTGTTATGTTAGTGATAGGGTCCTTCCATGGAGGGGCTCAGCCCTGTTATGTTAGTGATAGGGTCCTTCCATGGAGGGGCTCAGCCCTGTTATGTTAGTGATAGGGTCCTTCCATGGAGGCCCTGTTATGTTAGTGATAGGGTCCTTCCATGGAGGCCCTGTTATGTTAGTGATAGGGTCCTTCCATGGAGGGGCTCAGCCCTGTTATGTTAGTGATAGGGTCCTTCCATGGAGGGGCTCAGCCCTGTTATGTTAGTGATAGGGTCCTTCCATGGAGGGGCTCAGCCCTGTTATGTTAGTGATAAGGTCCTTCTATGGAGGGGCTCAGCCCTGTTATGTTAGTGATAGGGTCCTTCCATGGAGGCCCTGTTATGTTAGTGATAGGGTCCTTCCATGGAGGGGCTCAGCCCTGTTATGTTAGTGATAGGGTCCTTCCATGGAGGGGCTCAGCCCTGTTATGTTAGTGATAGGGTCCTTCCATGGAGGGGCTCAGCCCTGTTATGTTAGTGATATTGTCCTTCCATGGAGGCCTTGTTATGTTAGTGATAGGGTCCTTCCATGGAGGGGCTCAGCCCTGTTATGTTAGTGATAGGGTCCTTCCATGGAGGGGCTCAGCCCTGTTATGTTAGTGATAAGGTCCTTCTATGGAGGGGCTCAGCCCTGTTATGTTAGTGATAGGGTCCTTCCATGGAGGCCCTGTTATGTTAGTGATAGGGTCCTTCCATGGAGGGGCTCAGCCCTGTTATGTTAGTGATAGGGTCCTTCCATGGAGGGGCTCAGCCCTGTTATGTTAGTGATAGGGTCCTTCCATGGAGGGGCTCGGCCCTGTTATGTTAGTGATAGGGTCCTTCCATGGAGGGGCTCAGCCCTGTTATGTTAGTGATAAGGCCCTTCTATGGAGGGGCTCAGCCCTGTTATGTTAGTGATAGGGTCCTTCCATGGAGGCCCTGTTATGTTAGTGATAGGGTCCTTCCATGGAGGCCCTGTTATGTTAGTGATAGGGTCCTTCCATGGAGGGGCTCAGCCCTGTTATGTTAGTGATAGGGTCCTTCCATGGAGGGGCTCAGCCCTGTTATGTTAGTGATAGGGTCCTTCCATGGAGGGGCTCAGCCCTGTTATGTTAGTGATAGGGTCCTTCCATGGAGGGGCTCAGCCCTGTTATGTTAGTGATAAGGTCCTTCCATGGAGGCCCTGTTATGTTAGTGATAGGGTCCTTCCATGGAGGGGCTCAGCCCTGTTATGTTAGTGATAGGGTCCTTCCATGGAGGGGCTCAGCCCTGTTATGTTAGTGATAGGGTCCTTCCATGGAGGGGCTCAGCCCTGTTATGTTAGTGATAGGGTCCTTCCATGGAGGGGCTCAGCCCTGTTATGTTAGTGATAGGGTCCTTCCATGGAGGGGCTCAGCCCTGTTATGTTTGTGATAAGGTCCTTACATGGAGAGGCTCAGCCGGACGACGCTGGGCCAATTGTGCGTTGCCCCATGGGCCTCCCGGTCGCGGCCGGCTGCGACAGAGCCTGGACTCGAACCCAGAATCTCTGGTGGCACAGCCTTAGACCACTGAGACAGAGCCTGGACTGAAACCCAGAATCTCTGGTGGCACAGCCTTAGACCACTGAGACAGAGCCTGGACTGAAACCCAGAATCTCTGGTGGCACAGCCTTAGACCACTGAGACAGAGCCTGGACTCAAACCCAGAATCTCTGGTGGCACAGCCTTAGACCACTGAGACAGAGCCTGGACTGAAACCCAGAATCTTTGGTGGCACAGCCTTAGACCACTGAGACAGAGCCTGGACTCAAACCCAGAATCTCTGGTGGCACAGCCTTAGACCACTGAGATAGAGCCTGGACTCGAACCCAGAATCTCTGGTGGCACAGCCTTAGACCACTGAGACAGAGCCTGGACTCAAACCCAGAATCTCTGGTGGCACAGCCTTAGACCACTGAGATAGAGCCTGGACTCGAACCCAGAATCTCTGGTGGCACAGCCTTAGACCACTGAGACAGAGCCTGGACTCGAACCCAGAATCCTTAGACCACTGAGACAGAGCCTGGACTCGAACCCAGAATCCTTAGACCACTGAGACAGAGCCTGGACTCGAACCCAGAATCCTTAGACCACTGAGACAGAGCCTGGACTCGAACCCAGAATCCTTAGACCACTGAGACAGAGCCTGGACTCGAACCCAGAATCCTTAGACCACTGAGACAGAGCCTGGACTCGAACCCAGAATCCTTAGACCACTGAGACAGAGCCTGGACTCGAACCCAGAATCCTTAGACCACTGAGACAGAGCCTGGACTCGAACCCAGAATCCTTAGACCACTGAGACAGAGCCTGGACTCGAACCCAGAATCCTTAGACCACTGAGACAGAGCCTGGACTCGAACCCAGAATCCTTGGACCACTGAGACAGAGCCTGGACTCGAACCCAGAATCCTTGGACCACTGAGACAGAGCCTGGACTCGAACCCAGAATCCTTAGACCACTGAGACAGAGCCTGGACTCGAACCCAGAATCCTTAGACCACTGAGACAGAGCCTGGACTCGAACCCAGAATCCTTAGACCACTGAGACAGAGCCTGGACTCGAACCCAGAATCCTTAGACCACTGAGACAGAGCCTGGACTCGAACCCAGAATCCTTAGACCACTGAGACAGAGCCTGGACTCGAACCCAGAATCCTTAGACCACTGAGACAGAGCCTGGACTCGAACCCAGAATCCTTAGACCACTGAGACAGAGCCTGGACTCGAACCCAGAATCCTTAGACCACTGAGACAGAGCCTGGACTCGAACCCAGAATCCTTAGACCACTGAGCCACCTTTCGCTATTGATATTTTACTGCTGCTCTTTAACTAGTTGTTACTTTTATTTCATATTTTTTTAACTGCATTGTAAGTAAGCATTTCACTGTAAGGTTACCTGTTGTATTCGGCACATGTGACTATTAGAATTTTATGTGCAGATGAATCATTGAATGCTCATGAATTGCACTTTTCTACTGTAATGTCTGTATATGTCCTTTTGTCTATCTTCCAGTGTGTTATGTATGCAAAGAGCAGCAACCAACATCTTTAACATTATCTTTAACAGGTACCGTGCTGTCCCGCTCTAATTCACCACAACCATGAACTAATATAGGATAAATCCATATGATTATTGAGCGTGACTGTTGCCAAAGACAGTACAGTATGAAGATAGAAATCCCAGCTCACGCTTGTAGGCGACGTCGGATAGCTAAACTCATGCGCATTAACACGTTTTCGGGGCTAACTCAACTCGCGCCGAACTGCGCATGTGCCAACCGTCATCTCTAATAAGGCGCTCCTTCGATTTAAAGTTGTTTTTGACGAGCATTTTAAAAAGGTATCCGTTTATTTTCACGAGGTTGGAGTAGTAAAATGTTCAACTACTAAAGACATTGGCTGGTTGTGCCTTTAGATTTCGAGAAAACGTACATCTAAAGAATAATTGCTCACTTCTCAAACTCCGTTCTGATCTGCTTCGAAAGCGTTCCCGGAAGTCTTAAGATGTTGCGCCTCTGTGTTTTTATAAACTCGGTGTCGGTGCTTTCGTTTTCCCCATCCAGGCTCTATGAAAAGACAACTGGGCGGATGCACCTGAAATCAAAACGACACTCGGTAGCTTTCTTATAGCTTTCTATATATTTATAGTCTCTTTTTTTCCAGGAAGTACGGTAAAGAGGAACCACACCCCCTTTTCCATACTGCTTTCTGATTGGGTTATTCTCATCACGTGATCCAGAAGTGAAAGGATTCTGGTTTTTCCGGAGGTAAGGAAATAAACACAACCTAATTATACTTGTGATTTTTACCTGACAAAATGTAAAAATATAAAGTTATATTGTATGACTACAACGTGTTTTAACTGCACACGGTGTCGTCCTTCCCCGGTGTCGACCTTCCCAGTTGTACTTGTGTAATGTCGGTGTATATCGTTTTGTGGAGGTGGGAACTGTCATCTTTGTTGTTGTTTTTCACTGTGAATCAGACCGACTGACTAGACAAGAATAAAACGTTTATCTAAATACATGTTCCTCCTCCTTCGGCGTTATTTGGTGCAGTTAGCTAGTTAAGAAGACATTATTAAAAGGTAACATGAGCCATTGCTTGGGTGAATATCCTGATGCGTAGTTAGGTCACACAACTTTAGCTACCTAGATACGTTACTACGGCATTTTGTCATAGTCAAATGACGTTTCTGACCATTACTATAACGTTAGACTTTGACATGTAGCTAGGACATTGTCATGGCTAGAGAGCTGTCTATATTTTGTCGTCATTGTGAACGCGTTGGGCCGGAGGGGGGTTTCCCATGGCGTCACGGTGTAATAAAGTGATCGGCGCCGGTACGTCAGTTTCACACACATTTACACTGCTTGAGATCCAGCTAATACAGTATAATGGATTATCCCTCTAGTCTAGATTTAATGCGGTGGGTTTGATTTTTCTCTAACTTCTCAGTGGATCAGCGAGGCCTCCGATTGGCTGTGACACTGCTGAGTCAGGAAGTGGATTTTACTAAACGCATCGACAGTTTTTATGCCAGTAAAAGTCGGTATTTTTAGCACGACAGCTGTGATGGAAACAGGAAGTTTTGGTAAAATTTTATGAATGCCCTTAGATAATAGTTCATCATGGTGGGATTTTTTTATGTAGGTACATTTAATTATGTGCGAAATGGCGGTTTGAGACCTCTTTATGCGCAAATATTTATAACCAATTTATAACCCGATTTATAACCCTAGGGATGATATGGTCTCTCCCACTACGATTCAGGAAACGGTGCAGTTTATCAGGCTACAGGTGAAATGAATTATATGATGAACTTCACAGGGTGGTGAAAGTCATGGTGAGGCTCTTGATGCCGTTTGACAAATCCAAATATTCTCACTTTTATCCATAATAATCTCATCATGTAGACAGTGTACCCGCACTGGTGGCTAGAACACACACACCTGCCAAAACCAGACTAGGCACATTTACCCCCCACTAACCCTACCCACCCCTCCCCTAACTGCAGTAAACTTCTACAGATGATAAATTCAAGGTTGTTGTTGTTTGTTGCTAAGAGTATTATTGATTGATTGACCATGACTTTTTAAATCAGCCAGTAGTGCGGTTTGCAGAGTGAACTCCAGGTAAATGCTGTGGTTCTTTAGCCGTTCCTGAACCTGCAACTACAGTTGATTTATTTATCAGCAACACGACAGTTTGGTGGGAAAGTGCACATATCTGGGACCTCTGGCCCTAGTGCACATACAGTGCCTTGCGAAAGTATTCGGCCTCCTTGAACTTTGCGACCTTTTGCCACATTTCAGGCTTCAAACATAAAGATATAAAACTGTATTTTTTTGTGAAGAATCAACAACAAGTGGGACACAATCATGAAGTGGAACGACTTTTTTAACAAATCAAAAACTGAAAAATTGGGCGTGCAAAATTATTCAGCCCCTTTACTTTCAGTGCAGCAAACTCTCTCCAGAAGTTCAGTGAGGATCTCTGAATGATCCAATGTTGACCTAAATGACTAATGATGATAAATACAATCCAACTGTGTGTAATCAAGTCTCCGTATAAATGCACCTGCACTGTGATAGTCTCAGAGGTCCGTCAGGCACGCCCAATTTTTCAGTTTTTGATTTGTTAAAGTCGTTCCACTTCATGATTGTGTCCCACTTGTTGTTGATTCTTCACAAAAAAATACAGTTTTATATCTTTATGTTTGAAGCCTGAAATGTGGCAAAAGGTTGCAAAGTTCAAGGGGGCCGAATACTTTCGCAAGGCACTGTATTTTCTTTATTTCTTTATTTATTTTTATTTTTATTTCACCTTTATTTAACCAGGTAGGCAAGTTGAGAACACCTTTATTTAACCAGGTAGGCAAGTTGAGAACACCTTTATTTTACCAGGTAGGCAAGTTGAGAACAAGTTCTCATTTACAATTGCGACCTGGCCAAGATAAAGCAAAGCAGTTTGACACATACAACGACACAGAGTTACACATGGAGTAAAACAAACATACAGTCAATAATACAGTATAAACAAGTCTATATACGATGTGAGCAAATGAGGTGAGATAAGGGAGGTAAAGGCAAAAAAGGCCATGGTGGCAAAGTAAATACAATATAGCAAGTAAAACACTGGAATGGTAGATTTGCAATGGGAGAATGTGCAAAGTAGAAATAAAAATAATGGGGTGCAAAGGAGCAAAATAAATAAATAAATAAAATAGAGTAGGGAAAGAGGTAGTTGTTTGGGCTAAATTATAGGTGGGCTATGTACAGGTGCAGTAATCTGTGAGCTGCTCTGACAGTTGGTGCTTAAAGCTAGTGAGGGAGATAAGTGTTTCCAGTTTCAGAGATTTTTGTAGTTCGTTCCAGTCATTGGCAGCAGAGAACTGGAAGGAGAGGCGGCCAAAGAAATAATTGGTTTTGGGGGTGACTAGAGAGATATACCTGCTGGAGCGTGTGCTACAGGTGGGAGATGCAATGGTGACCAGCGAGCTGAGATAAGGGGGGACTTTACCTAGCAGGGTCTTGTAGATGACATGGAGCCAGTGGATTTGGCGACGAGTATGAAGCGAGGGCCAGCCAACGAGAGCGTACAGGTCGCAATGGTGGGTAGTATATGGGGCTTTGGTGACAAAACGGATTGCACTGTGATAGACTGCATCCAATTTGTTGAGTAGGGTATTGGAGGCTATTTTGTAAATGACATCGCCAAAGTCGACGATTGGTAGGATGGTCAGTTTTACAAGGGTATGTATGGCAGCATGAGTGAAGGATGCTTTGTTGCGAAATAGGAAGCCAATTCTAGATTTAACTTTGGATTGGAGATGTTTGATATGGGTCTGGAAGGAGAGTTTACAGTCTAACCAGACACCTAAGTATTTGTAGTTGTCCACGTATTCTAAGTCAGAGCCGTCCAGAGTAGTAATGTTGGACAGGCGGGCAGGTACATGTAGCGATCGGTTGAAGAGCATGCATTTAGTTTTACTTGTATTTAAGAGCAATTGGAGGCCACGGAAGGAGAGTTGTATGGCATTGAAGCTTGCCTGGAGGGTTGTTAACACAGTGTCCAAAGAAGGGCCAGAAGTATACAGAATGGTGTCGTCTGCGTAGAGGTGGATCAGAGACTCACCAGCAGCAAGAGCGACCTCATTGATGTATGCAGAGAAGAGAGTCGGTCCAAGAATTGAACCCTGTGGCACCCCCATAGAGACTGCCAGAGGTCCGGACAGCAGACCCTCCGATTTGACACACTGAACTCTATCAGAGAAGTAGTTGGTGAACCAGGCGAGGCAATCATTTGAGAAACCAAGGCTGTTGAGTCTGCCGATGAGGATGTGGTGATTGACAGAGTCGAAAGCCTTGGCCAGATCAATGAGTACGGCTGCACAGTAATGTTTCTTATCGATGGCGGTTAAGATATCATTTAGGACCTTGAGCGTGGCTGAGGTGCACCCATGACCAGCTCTGAAACCAGATTGCATAGCAGAGAAGGTATGGTGAGATTCTAAATGGTCGGTAATCTGTTTGTTGACTTGGCTTTCGAAGACCTTAGAAAGGCATGGTAGGATAGATATAGGTCTGTAGCAGTTTGGGTCTAGGGTGTCTCCCCCTTTGAAGAGGGGGATGACCGCAGCTGCTTTCCAATCTTTGGGAATCTCAGACGTCACGAAAGAGAGGTTGAACAGGCTAGTAATAGGGGTGGCAACAATTTTGGCAGATAATTTTAGAAAGAAAGGGTCCAGATTGTCTAGCCCGGCTGATTTGTAGGGGTCCAGATTTTGCAGCTCATTCAGAACATCAGCTGAGCAGATTTGGGAGAAGGAGAAATGGGGAAGGCTTGGGTGAGTTGTTGTGGGGGGTGCAGTGCTGTTGACCGGGGTAGGAGTAGCCAGGTGGAAAGCATGGCCAGCCGTAGAAAAATGCTTATTGAAATTCTCAATTATGGTGGATTTATCAGTGGTGACAGTGTTTCCTATCTTCAGTGCAGTGGGCAGCTGGGAGGAGGTGTTCTTATTCTCCATGGACTTTACAGTGTCCCAGAACTTTTTTGAGTTAGTGTTGCAGGAAGCAAATTTCTGCTTGAAAAAGCTAGCCTTGGCTTTTCTAACTGCCTGTGTATAATGGTTTCTAGCTTCCCTGAACAGCTGCATATCACGGGGGCTGTTCGATGCTAATGCAGAACGCCATAGGATGTTTTTGTGTTGGTTAAGGGCAGTCAGGTCTGGGGAGAACCAAGGGCTATATCTGTTCCTGGTTCTAAATTTCTTGAATGGGGCATGCTTATTTAAGATGGTTAGGAAGGCATTAAAAAAAAATATCCAGGCATCCTCTACTGACGGGATGAGATCAATATCCTTCCAGGATACCCCGGCTAGGTCGATTAGAAAGGCCTGTTCGCTGAAGTGTTTCAGGGAGCGTTTTACAGTGATGAGTGGAGGTCGTTTGACCGCTGACCCATTACGGATGCAGGCAATGAGGCAGTGATCGCTGAGATCTTGGTTGAAAACAGCAGAGGTGTATTTAGAGGGCAAGTTGGTTAGGATGATATTTATGAGGGTGCCCATGTTTAAGGCTTTGGGGAGGTACCTGGTAGGTTCATTGATAATTTGTGTGAGGTTGAGGGCATCAAGTTTAGATTGTAGGATGGCTGGGGTGTTAAGCATGTTCCAGTTTAGGTCGCCTAGCAGCACAAGCTCTGAAGATAGATGGGGGGCAATCAGTTCACATATGGTGTCCAGAGCACAGCTGGGGGCAGAGGGTGGTCTATAGCAGGCGGCAACGGTGAGAGACTTGTTTTTAGAAAGGTGGATTTTTAAAAGTAGAAGTTCAAATTGTTTGGGTACAGACCTGGATAGTAGGACAGAACTCTGCAGGCTATCTTTGCAGTAGATTGCAACACCGCCCCCTTTGGCAGTTCTATCTTGTCTGAAAATGTTGTAGTTTGGAATTAAAATGTCTGAATTTTTGGTGGTCTTCCTAAGCCAGGATTCAGACACAGCTAGAACATCCGGGTTGGCAGAGTGTGCTAAAGCAGTGAATAGAACAAACTTAGGGAGGAGGTTTCTAATGTTAACATGCATGAAACCAAGGCTATTACGGTTACAGAAGTCGTCAAAAGAGAGCGCCTGGGGAATAGGAGTGGAGCTAGGCACTGCAGGGCCTGGATTCACCTCTACATCGCCAGAGGAACAGAGTAGGAGTAGAATAAGGGTGCGGCTAAAAGCAATAAGAATTGATCGTTTAGAACGTCTGGAACAGAGAGTAAAAGGAGGTTTCTGGGGGCGATAAAATAGCATCAAGGTATAATGTACAGACAAAGGTAAGGTAGGATGTGAATACAGTGGAGGTAAACCTAGGTATTGAGTGATGAAGAGAGAGATATTGTCTCTAGAAACATCATTGAAACCAGGAGATGTCATTGCATGTGTGGGTGGTGGAACTAATAGGTTGGATAAGGTATAATGAGCAGGACTAGAGGCTCTACAGTGAAATAAGCAAATAAACACTAACCAGAACAGCAATGGACAAGGCATATTGACATTAAGGAGAGGCATGCTCAGTCGAGTGATCAAAAGGGTCCAGTGAGTGGAGAGGTTGGTTGGGGGTCACGGCGATTTAGACAGCTAATTCGGTAGCAAGCTAGCATAGGAGCAAGCTAGCATAGAATGGAGGTCTGTTATTAGCCAACTCTTGCGTTCCGTCAGTAGATTAGTGGGTTTCCGTGTGGTAGAGGGGATTAATCCAAATCACACAACAACAACAAAAATAAAAACAATAGATATAGTTATAGAGGCCCAAGAAGAAAAATAAATGAATAAATAAAAATAAAATAAAATAAAAATAGTCCGATTGTCTATTCAGATAGCAGCCGATAAGATAGCCAACGGCTAGCAGGCCGCAGATGGGCGCCCAGGCAAAACGGGTCCGGATAGGTGACTGCAGCCCAGGAGTGATTGATGGAACTCTTCAGCTGGCTAGCTCCGGAACAATTGATATTAGCTCCGGAATCGACGAAAGCCGATAGTCACACGGATAGCAGCTAGCTAGCTGTGAGATCCAGGTATGGATGTCCAGAGCCAGCGGCTGAAATCCGGTATGTTCCGTTCCGAGCCGCGCTGCGCTGCACCGCGCCGTACAAAACTGGCGATAGATTCTCGAGCCAAAGGACAGCCGATGATCACAAACCGTGGTTAGCTGAGTACTAACGATTAGCCAGTAAATAAGCTAACTAGCTTCTGAACCAGCTTCAGAGTAGCTTCTGGACCAGCTTCTGGCTAGCTCCTGGCTAGCTTCTGGCTAATTTCTGGCTAGCCTCTCGGAGGATCACAGATCTGAGGTAAATAATACTTTTTTATATAAATATAAATTGGTGAAGCGGATTGCAGGAGAGTGTTCTGAACATGAGTTTTTGGAAAATTAAAAATGTATGTGAAAAAAAAGTTGTAAATATATTTATATACACGACAGGACGAGGACAAAAATACGTCTGAACTGCTATGCCATCTTGGGATGAAGTTTTGCAGAATTCAGAATATGCACTTTAAAATCTGCCAACAATTTCGATTGGAAACCTAGCTAGTGAAATATCTATTCAATATTTACCAGAAATTATTGATATTTGAAGTACACAGAATGCGTGTTATTATGACCATAGCTACAACAGTCATGATACTAATTGACAGTTACTGTTTCAGGGGTAGCTATAACCTAATGTTGCTCTCTTTATCTACTATATGAGTGACCCAGGACCACTGTTAGCTCTGGTCCTGGGCGTTAGTGCGGCTAGCTAACGTTGAGCCTTCAGGAAGAAGCCTCACTAACACCCTGGACCAGAGCTAGTTGTTCAATATGTCATTCCCCTTAGTGTGCTGTCTGAATGTGTTGGTTTGTTCTCCACTACAGGTGAACCTGAAGCCATCATCATGCAGAGCACAGCCAACTACCTGTGGCTCATCTCAGACCTGCTGGGCCAGGGAGCTACAGCTAACGTCTACCGTGGCAGACACAAGGTACAGGGCTAACACTAGCATCTACCGTGGCAGACACAAGGTACAGGGCTAACACTAACATCTACCGTAGCAGACACAAGGTACAGGGCTAACACTAGCATCTACCGTGGCAGACACAAGGTACAGGGCTAACACTAGCATCTACCGTGGCAGACACAAGGTACAGGGCTAACATCTACCGTGGCAGACACAAGGTACAGGGCTAACACTAACATCTACCGTGGCAGACGCAAGGTACAGGGCTAACACACTAACATCTACCGTGGCAGACACAAGGTACAGGGCTAACACACTAACATCTACCGTGGCAGACACAAGGTACAGGGCTAACATCTACCATGGCAGACACAAGGTACAGGGCTAACATCTACCGTGGCAGACACAAGGTACAGGGCTAACACTAACATCTACCGTGGCAGACACAAGGTACAGGGCTAACACTAACATCTACCATGGCAGACACAAGGTACAGGGCTAACATCTACCATGGCAGACACAAGGTACAGGGCTAACACTAACATCTACCATGGCAGACACAAGGTACAGGGCTAACACTAGCATCTACCGTGGCAGACACAAGGTACAGGGCTAACATCTACCGTGGCAGACACAAGGTACAGGGCTAACACTAACATCTACCATGGCAGACACAAGGTACAGGGCTAACACACTAACATCTACCGTGGCAGACGCAAGGTACAGGGCTAACACACTAACATCTACCGTGGCAGACACAAGGTACAGGGCTAACACACTAACATCTACCGTGGCAGACACAAGGTACAGGGCTAACACTAACATCTACCGTGGCAGACACAAGGTACAGGGCTAACACACTAACATCTACCGTGGCAGACACAAGGTACAGGGCTAACACACTAACATCTACCGTGGCAGACACAAGGTACAGGGCTAACACACTAACATCTACCGTGGCAGACACAAGGTACAGGGCTAACACACTAACATCTACCATGGCAGACACAAGGTACAGGGCTAACACACTAACATCTACCGTGGCAGACACAAGGTACAGGGCTAACACTAACATCTACCGTGGCAGACGCAAGGTACAGGGCTAACACACTAACATCTACCGTGGCAGACACAAGGTACAGGGCTAACACACTAACATCTACCGTGGCAGACACAAGGTACAGGGCTAACACACTAACATCTACTGTGGCAGACACAAGGTACAGGGCTAACATCTACCGTGGCAGACACAAGGTACAGGGCTAACATCTACCATGGCAGACACAAGGTACAGGGCTAACATCTACCGTGGCAGACACAAGGTACAGGGCTAACATCTACTGTGGCAGACACAAGGTACAGGGCTAACATCTACTGTGGCAGACACAAGGTACAGGGCTAACACACTAACATCTACCGTGGCAGACGCAAGGTACAGGGCTAACACACTAACATCTACCGTGGCAGACACAAGGTACAGGGCTAACACACTAACATCTACCGTGGCAGACACAAGGTACAGGGCTAACACTAACATCTACCGTGGCAGACGCAAGGTACAGGGCTAACACACTAACATCTACCGTGGCAGACACAAGGTACAGGGCTAACACACTAACATCTACCGTGGCAGACACAAGGTACAGGGCTAACACACTAACATCTACCGTGGCAGACACAAGGTACAGGGCTAACACACTAACATCTACCGTGGCAGACACAAGGTACAGGGCTAACACACTAACATCTACCGTGGCAGACACAAGGTACAGGGCTAACACACTAACATCTACCGTGGCAGACACAAGGTACAGGGCTAACACTAACATCTACCGTGGCAGACGCAAGGTACAGGGCTAACACACTAACATCTACCGTGGCAGACAAGGTACAGGGCTAACATCTACCGTGGCAGACAAGGTACAGGGCTAACACTAACATCTACCGTGGCAGACGCAAGGTACAGGGCTAACACTAACATCTACCGTGGCAGACACAAGGTACAGGGCTAACACTAACATCTACCGTGGCAGACACAAGGTACAGGGCTAACACTAACATCTACCGTGGCAGACACAAGGTACAGGGCTAACATCTACCGTGGCAGACACAAGGTACAGGGCTAACATCTACCGTGGCAGACACAAGGTACAGGGCTAACACTAACATCTACCGTGGCAGACACAAGGTACAGGGCTAACACTAACATCTACCGTGGCAGACACAAGGTACAGGGCTAACACTAACATCTACCGTGGCAGACACAAGGTACAGGGCTAACACTAACATCTACCGTGGCAGACACAAGGTACAGGGCTAACACACTAACATCTACCGTGGCAGACACAAGGTACAGGGCTAACACACTAACATCTACCGTGGCAGACACAAGGTACAGGGCTAACACACTAACATCTACCGTGGCAGACGCAAGGTACAGGGCTAACACACTAA
The DNA here is from genome assembly GCF_013265735.2 of Oncorhynchus mykiss. Classification (NCBI taxonomy): domain Eukaryota; kingdom Metazoa; phylum Chordata; class Actinopteri; order Salmoniformes; family Salmonidae; genus Oncorhynchus; species Oncorhynchus mykiss. The sequence continues at coordinate 8,694,716 of NC_048585.1, forward strand.
CATCTACCGTGGCAGACACAAGGTACAGGGCTAACACTAACATCTACCGTGGCAGACACAAGGTACAGGGCTAACACACTAACATCTACCGTGGCAGACACAAGGTACAGGGCTAACACTAACATCTACCGTGGCAGACGCAAGGTACAGGGCTAACATCTACCGTGGCAGACACAAGGTACAGGGCTAACATCTACCGTAGCAGACAAGGTACAGGGCTAACACACTAACATCTACCGTGGCAGACGCAAGGTACAGGGCTAACATCTACCGTAGCAGACAAGGTACAGGGCTAACATCTACCGTAGCAGACAAGGTACAGGGCTAACATCTACCGTGGCAGACACAAGGTACAGGGCTAACATCTACCGTGGCAGACACAAGGTACAGGGCTGGTCAGAGAATTTTCCAATCTGTTTAAAGGCACAGTCAACTTAGTGTATGTAAACTTCTGACCCACTGGAATTGTAATACAGTGAATTATAAGTGAAATGATCTGTCTGTAAGCAATTTTTGGAAAAATGACTTGTGTCATGCACAAAGTAGATGTCCTAACCCACTTGCCAAAACTATAGTTTGTTAACAAGAAATGTGTGGAGTGTTTGAAAAACTAGTTTTAATGACTCCAACCTAAGTGTATGTAAACTTCCGACTTCAACTGTATCTATGGGCAGCACTGAGGGAGGGGGGGACTGTAACTGGGGGGTGGGGGGAACGGTAACGAGTGCGGGGGGCACTGTTACTGAGGGGAGGGTGGGGACTGTAACTGGGGGGGACTGTAACTGAGGGGGACATCTTGGCAGTCTCTCCACCAAGCATCTTGGCAGTCTCTCACCTGCGTGGATGCAAGAGCAGAAGTGTAGTGTTGTTTTAGTTGTTGACATGTTGGCCTAACAGGAAGTCTAATATAGTACTGTTGTTCACTGTCTGTTGTCTCACTAACTCGCCATTTTGAGACGTTTCACCGACTGTTCATGTCACAGAGGGTTATGGTTGTCTGCTCAGCCATATCAGTCTAAGCTAGCGTGCTAACCCTTCTGTCTCCACAGGGGCTTTCCCTTCTGTCTCCACAGGGGCTTTCCCAGGTCTCTCTAGACTAGAGGGAGGATGCCAACACATATTAGGATGGGTCTGGACATGTCTTTGTGTTTGGTTCTGTCTGTTTGATTCTGACAGAATTAACATCTATGGCACTTAATGGACTGTCTCACTAGGGCTGTGTCCCAGATGGTCTGTCTCACTAGGGCTGTGTCCCAGCTGGACTGTCTCACTAGGGCTGTGTCCCTGATGGGACCTGATGGACTGTCTCACTAGGGCTGTGTCCCTGATGGACTGTCTCACTAGGGCTGTGTCCCTGATGGACTGTCTCACTAGGGCTGTGTCCCTGATGGACTGTCTCACTAGGGCTGTGTCCCTGATGGACTGTCTCACCTGGGCTGTGTCCCTGATGGACTGTCTCACTAGGGCTGTGTTCCTGATGGGACCTGATGGACTGTCTCACTAGGGCTGTGTCCCTGATGGGACCTGATGGACTGTCTCACTAGGGCTGTGTCCCTGATGGACTGTCTCACTAGGGCTGTGTCCCTGATGGACTGTCTCAGTAGGGCTGTGTCCCTGATGGGACCTGATGGACTGTCTCACTAGGGCTGTGTCCCTGATGGACTGTCTCACTAGGGCTGTGTCCCTGATGGACTGTCTCACTAGGGCTGTGTCCCTGATGGACTGTCTCACTAGGGCTGTGTCCCTGATGGACTGTCTCACTAGGGCTGTGTCCCTGATGGGACCTAATGAACTGTCTCACTAGGGCTGTGTCCCTGATGGACTGTCTCACTAGGGCTGTGTCCCTGATGGACTGTCTCACTAGGGCTGTGTCCCTGATGGGACCTGATGGACTGTCTCACTAGGGCTGTGTCCCTGATGGACTGTCTCACTAGGGCTGTGTCCCTGATGGACTGTCTCACTAGGACTGTGTCCCTGATGGGACCTGATGAACTGTCTCACTAGGGCTGTGTCCTTGATGGACTGTCTCACTAGGGCTGTGTCCCTGATGGACAGTCTCACTAGGGCTGTGTCCCTGATGGGACCTGATGGACTGTCTCACTAGGGCTGTGTCCCTGATGGACTGTCTCACTAGGGCTGTGTCCCTGATGGACTGTCTCACTAGG